>NW_022196903.1:50656394-50697255 GCF_008632895.1 Mastomys coucha
TCTCTCTCTCTCTCTCTCTCTCTCTCTCTCTCTCTCTCTCTCCTTTCTAAAATAAATGCTTTAAGCCAAAAGAAAGAGCACTGGCAAGATGGCTCAAGTCTGATGCCCTGAGTGTCATTCCTGAGAACTACATGGTAGAAGGAAAGAAACAAACGCCTGAAAATTGTCCATTGACTTCCACAAATGTATCAAGGCATGCATCCCTCCTCCTAACAAAAAATAAACATAGTAAAAATGTTCAAAATAACATCATGAGGCTAACAACATAATATAGCGACATAATCTTAGACTCCATCATCATCCTTCACATGGGATGCATGCTGACTCTATAGAAGGTGTGCTTTGGGATGTCTGGTCTGCTCTTCCAGTCTTCCTGCCAGGAATGACAAAGCAGGAAATCAACTACAGTAACTAGAATATTCTAGTAATTCTGGGAAAGTTGTTCAAGAAACACAAGGTCCCCAGACAATTAAAGAAAAAACAGGTGAGAGATTTGGAGTTTTATTTGTTAGATCTAACAGTAGAATGTAGTTCTCATGTTTGTCTGTTTGTTTATGTAAAGGATTAGACAATGTAGCTCTCATTCACTATAGGGCTTGAACTTTTAATGGAGCCATGATTAGCATGTCATGAAAAAGACAGCTGAAACTCTGGAAAGTGTCACTTCAAACTTCTTAAATCAAATGTGAATTTGTGTGTGTGTGCGTGCATATGGTATGTTTGCACGTATGCGTATCTATGTGTATGCATGTGTTGTGTGTACATGCCATGTATGTAGGTTTGTGTGCACGTGAGTGTCGTATGAGCATGTATAGGTATATGTGTGCACGCAGGAGGTGTGTGCAAGTGTTTTACTTCTTTTTTACCCTTTCAAGAAAAAACAGTGAGAAAAGGAAGGGGACAGAGAACTAGGACACATAGGGGAGTCTTGGTGCATGTTGAAGGCTGGATGCTTTTGGGTTTCTGCATCAATTAATCTCTAAGCAATAATGAGCCTATAGATTTAAAGCACGTGCTTATTTACCATGATGAAAACATGTAAAACAAACCTTTCCCTCCACAGGTCAGAAAATTCTTCCCATTCTGCTCAGATGAAACCCTGACTAGATGTGCTGGCCGTTCTGCAAATGATAGAAAGAGTGACCAGAAAACAGAAATTGAAGCCATATGGAAACTTGCTGCGCATATTTAATTGTGTGTAGCAGTGTTAACAGCATCTTGATTTGTGGCTGCAAGTAATAAATAAATTATATTAATTTTGTAGCTGTGAGCTAATTTCTCCAGAATTACTTTTTAATAACCAGCATCATGTTCACTGGTAAGATTTAAATACATTTAGCAACAAATTTGTAGACTTTTAAGTAACTCTAGATTATTATTTTGAAATCTTAAGGGTTCATTTATTAGTTCCCCCAACACCAAATTTTTAAAGAGGAAATTATTTGGTTTAGACAGGACAATTCTGTTGAAAATAATAGTGTGCCTTCTCAGGGGTGGCCCCCACCCTATGACAGCCGGGTGGGAATAGACTGTTTGAAGAATTTTGTTTTGTCTTTATTTTATAGGTGATTTGTCTTTATTATGTAACTTACCGTTTCCTCTCCCCAGGTAGGTTGACACTAATCATGCTTTAATGCCAGTGTGAAGCCTAGAATACCGTGATTGGTCCTGTTAAGCGAGGCACTTCATCCTGGAGTGATGCGTGAGGTCTGCAGGCAGCACTTGGAAACAGTGCTCATTCTACTACTGTGGCCTCTGCCCTACTTTCTGTGTCCCAGTTTCCTCCTGGTGGAGACAATGACTGTATGCCCCTAAATGAAGACACACATGTAAAGCACTTGCATGTGCTGTAAAATATGAATGTTCTGCCTTTCAAAGTTTCCTATGTTGGGAGCTTGGTCCTCACCCATGAGTGAGGTGAGGAGTAGGAGCTTAAGATGTGGAACCTAGTGAAAACCCCTTTGGTCAGTTTGAAGCATTTAACGTCATATAGATTGTGGGCTATTGGTCTTCACGGTTTCCTGTTTTGCCATGTCATTGTCTCTTGTTAATACTCCCCCACAATGCTGTCTGCCACTAGGGCTTCCTCAGAGGCTGAATAAACCTGGCTTTCAGCCTCCAGAATGGTGACCTAAAGCACTTCTTTGTAAGTAGGCTGCCTCAAATACTCTACTATAGAGTTAGAAATCAACTAGCGGCACATTATAGCCTTCCCTGGAGAAACCTCACTGAAGACGAACTTCTGCTGTCAGTATCTGAGTGTGAAGCACACATCTGCCTTCTGTGGACTCTGAGTTTGGGCAAATTGCTTCCCTGCTCTGAGATTCAATCTTTGACTGTAAAATGACCATTTTATGTCAAGCGTGTTTCTCCACACTGCTGAGGGCAGAGCAAAAATCGCATAGGATGCCTTGTGACAATGTGACAATGCTGAGTGTTCTCAATGGCTTCAGTGACTACTCAGTGTCTTCCTGAGCAGTGGCCTCATGACTGTCATTTGGTGCGGAAAGGGTGGGCATGGATCTCTGCTAAGTCAAGTGGCCTATTTTCCATCTTGTTCGGCTCGATGCCAAAGGAGATCTCTGAAAATAGGAAAGAGAGGTGAAAAAAAAAACTACTTTAACAAATAATATCACTTATATATGACTTTGAAAATACACTAATTATTTTCCATATATAGAAATCAAAGACTCCCCAGAGGACTACAGTATTTCACACTTAACAAGAATTTTCTGTGAGGCAAACTCTATGTACTAGTCTATTTTACATTAATATAATGAAACACTGAGGCAGTCTATGTATAAAGGAAAGAAGCTAACCAGGTGTGGTGGCACTTGCCTGGAATCCTGACACTTGGGAAGTAGAGACAGAAGAATTAGAAGTCTAAGGTTAGACTTATCTAGATAATGAACTCCAGCCTTAATTATGTAAGAAAAAGCAAACACACACACACACACACACACACACACACACACACACACACACACACGAGTTATTGGCTTGCAGTTTTACAAGCTGAATGTTTGACATTGCATGTCCCTAGAGGTATTGTCACTTGTCCTAATCCATATTATAGATTTCTATAAGAGAACATCCAAGACTAGGTAATTTATAAAGGAAAGAAATACTTTAAACTCAGATTTGGCAATTAGAAGCTCAAGACTAGCCAACCCCAACTTGAAAGTGCCTCTTATGTTGTATGGCAACATGACAGAAAGGTGAAAAGACAAGAGGGCAGATTGGGAAGGGATAAACATGAGTTAGCTTTCCTGCTTCATATCATTCCTGTCCATAAGAGCCTCATTAATCTCTTAAAGGCATCACTTCCAAACACAGCCACCATAGCCATTTTCAGTGTGCTCTCTGGAGAGGACATGCCACATTTAAACTATAGCATCACCTTAGTTACTGTTCCTATAGTGACTTCTGACATAGACATCTTTTTCTAAGGACATTTAACAGGGAGAAACAAGTTATACTAAAAACCATCACTAAAGAGCACTGTGCTCTGGCTCCTATTATCTGGCTCCTAGTGTTTCTCTGCTCTGACTACCCCATAAGTGTTTCTCCTTTTCCTGGAACTATTTCAGAATTGGTTTCTGGGTTTTGCAGCTCTTGCTAGAGTGATACTTCCAAAATGCAAAGCTACTGCAGGACCCCACTGTATGGATCCTCTGCAGACCCTTCTGCAGCTCTGCAGAGCTTTCTGTGACACTGCCTTGGCCAGCTTCTCCAGGCTTCTCAGGGACCCATCTCTCTATGACTCCAAACACTCTCATTGCATGGAACCTTGCAATTCCTAAAGGTAATGTTTATCTACCACCACTGCACACTCACTGCTCTCTTGAGCTTCCATCTGTTAATCTTATGTGGGGATTCTTAATGCATGACACCTCTTCCAAGCAAGTAGTTTAATGAAGGGGAGGTTCACTCTGCACCTGCCCCTTGTGTGACACATGGAAGGAGCACCAGAGTCAAAATGGTGGCTTTGTGAAGGGCATAGACATCTTTGCTAGACTAGAAATTTCATGAGAAGAGGCATTTGTCCTCACCGAATCTTCAGTGCCTTATACCAAAGCATATCAGAGTAAGGACTAAAATAATTGTCAAATGAAGGAACAATCCCTATTATATAGAGAGAAGGCCATGGAGACTAAGACCCATTATTTTGAGATATAAGACAGTGCCCAATGTGTGTCTAGAGTACCCTGAGCTATCTGACTCAGACAGTAAGAATTTATTTTTTTGCTCCAAAGTTTAATTTCTCAGAAATGTCTGGCCAGTTTGTGGCATCACTCAATGAGCAGTTCTCAACCTGTGGGTCCCAACCTTTTGGCAAACCTCTATCTCCAAAAATACTTACACTATGATTTATAACAGTAGTAAATTACAGTTATGAAGTAGCAACAAAAAATAATTTAAAAGTTGGGGGTAACCATGACGTGAGGAAATGTAGTAAAGGGCCACAGCATTAGGAAGTTGAGAACTACTGCATCACATTATTTTTGACATGACATCAGGATACAAGAACAGAATTTGTATGTATTTGCAAGTCTCCAAACCATGCTAGAGAATATATGTTAAAAATTCAATGGTGCCAAGCCTGTTCTATAAGCCTAGTAGATTATGGTGATATACCCAAAGACAAGTTTAGTAGAGTATGACAATATGCCCAAAGATAAGGTTTTCCATGATGACGAGTATGCAGCCCTCATTGTTATCCAGTGGTTTTTGTCTTTAAAGCACTTCCATGAGGGTAGCTACATTGGGGGTATGCAAGCTTACAATGCCTGAATTTCTTCTTTTCACATAAGGAGTTACAGTGCCAGCTTAT
Organism: Mastomys coucha; assembly: GCF_008632895.1. NCBI lineage: Eukaryota > Metazoa > Chordata > Mammalia > Rodentia > Muridae > Mastomys > Mastomys coucha. Next base: position 50,661,229 of record NW_022196903.1, read on the forward strand.
GATCTATCAGGAACATCCTGTTATCTCAAGTTGTAAGATAAACATAAAACATAACTGTAAAAGATTCTCATGACTAATTGACTTCCTCAGATGTTAATGAAATAATTTTTCAGCAGTTGCATTTTAGAATGTGTGTATTTGAAAGTAAAAGGCAACATGGCTCTTAGGATCATGGCCCTGTAGCGACAGAGCTGGAGTCTGTAACACATACCTCCATGCTACTACTGACTACTCAGATGCTAGAAAGAACATCCATAGTATACCAGAGCTTCATACTCTGTGGAACTCCTTGGCTACTGATGATGATACACAAAGACTGGGGTGCCGTTCTTGGACTTCTTTTTTCCTTCTCTCACAAATGCCATTAGGTAACTGAATTTTCCCTTCTTCCTGACATTTATAATATGACATAAAGCGGTGAAGATTTTTTGTTGCTGTGCTGGACTTTACCTGTCACCCCATGACTGTGTTCACTGCTTGGCACTGTATTTGGGTCTAGAATCATTCCCATTAGCCAGTATGTAAAAGATATGATTCCTATTCCCTGACATTTGGAAAGTCGTGAGAAACGTTAACATGTGGATTAATACTAGGAGATTTTAGGTCATTGGAGGTGGTGATTTGCTCTTGAAGAGAATTTTGGGGCCCAAGTCTTTCCTCTTCCTCTTCTTCATTTCTGAATATGAGATGAAGAGTCATGCATTTCTATCACCACAGGCCTACAGCAACAGAATGAATAGGCAATTGACTAAAACCTCCAAGACTTTGAGCCAAAATAATTCTTTTATCTTTATCTCATGCATTTGAGGAATTAAAGGAAATATGGTTAACACCTTTAGTAGTAAAATGTGTGTGCTACTGACCCTCCAGTCACATGCATGGACTGTATAATGAAGAGGGTGATTTTGTATGTGAGGTGGAACCTGAGAACTGATAGTCTAGAAACAGATCCTAGAGTGATGGTGATGCTCAGGCAATTTTGAGCATGCTGGCAAATCCAATATTGGATCAAATTCCTGCAGGTATCAGTAAAAGTCCTCCAAACTAAACTAGTTTTCCCTTATCCCTTGCACTTCAGTGTAAGGGTACTGCACTTTCTCAAACATAGCATTGCTTAATCCAAGCTCTAGAAAAAAAATTAGAAATAAAGTTTCTGACATAGCATCTGACAAGTTTTTGCTGCACAGCAAAGAAGACAACTCAAGTATTTTTACCTTTCTGATGTGATGGGGTCTGATTAAAGATATAACACAGCTTGGAAGCAGGCTACAGGCACTACAGAGCATATTACACAGATGATGAGTGGCTTTGAACATACAAATCTGACTGCACTCCCTGCACTTGAACATACAAATCAGCTCTCTGCTCTCTCTCTGTCTCTCTCTCACACACACAAACATACACATAAATACACGAAATTCAAATGAGCTGGCAATATTTCCATATATATGGAATATTTCCATATATGTGTATATATAAACCCTAAATTCAAAGTGCACCATTAATACCTACTGGAGTAAATTTGTTTCACATCCTGTTGCCCAGCTCTAGCCTGTGTTCGTTACCAGTGTGTCATATCTAACAGAAGTGTCTAGTTCTTACACTAGTGTAGTGAAAACTATAGCTATTTTTCTCAGTGGCCAGCATTATTTAATAAGGACATCAGCTGATGATGTCTCATCAGTGATCTCATTTAATCTTTACAGAATCCTGGAAGCATGGGTGTCAACATTCTTTCTTCAAAGATGAAGGATCTGAGTCTTACTGTGCTTGTTCTGTGTCTGCTTTTGTCAGATGTGAAAGGCTAGTGATTCTTTGCATTATTCCATAATAAAACAAGAGTTTATATCCCAATTTATAGTCAGTAAGCCAGGAATTCTATAGTTCTGTATAGAGATGCATAGAGGAGGAAACATTGACCTTACTCCCTAGAATTGAACAATACATTCAGATTTATATGTTCAAAAGAAGTTCATGGTCCAGATAAGATTTGAAATGTCACATAACATGGGTAATTGAGTCTACACTGATAGGGCTATGGGCTGTGAGCAACAAGATGCCATTACAGCAAGACAAAGGTGCAAGGTTTCATGTGGCTCTGAGAAGCTCATATGATTTGGAGACCTTGGAGATGAGAAGGCAGAACTTCCATAATAGGTAGACTAAGGTAGACTGATGTGAGCCTCATTCTTCACAGAAACATGGCAAGGCTAGGGCATCTCATTTCCTAGAGGTCCACACCATCTCCACTATCATTAGTAATCGTTTGTGTATATACCTGACTCCTAAGATATAGTCTAAATAAAGTTGTCTTGTTGCGCTAATGAAGAGTATTCTGTGAATGATATCATATGCTTGTGATCTCAACCCCAAGTACTCTGAGGCAGGGTAGTGCAAGCTTGAGGACAGACTAGGGTACACAGTGAGAAACTGTTTCAAAAGGCTAGTTAACTAGTAGTTGAACAAAACAATCACTGGTCATTGATGTAATAGAATGAAATGCAAGGATTAAAAGTGGTCTTTGTTGGAGGTGAGGAGGACATAACATCTGTCCCAACAGGAGGAGTAACTGGGACCAGCAGGACCAGGCATACAGGAACTCCACCAGCCCCGTGGCTCAGGTTTCTTCCCGTCTGTCTGGGCTGGTGCCCTGAGCAGACCTTGGGCACAAGCTTCACAGCTAATGCCACAACACCCAGCGGAAGCTCCACTCCTAACACACCCAGGATCAGAGGTGAGGAGGACACAATATCGGTCTGACCAGGAGTAACTGGGACCAGCAAGACCAGGCACACAGGAACTCCATCAGTCCAGTGGCTCAGGTTCCTTCTGGCCCCACAACACCCAGAGGAAGCTCCAGTCCAAGGGGCTCTAACAAGCCCAGGATCACAGGATCCCAGAATCACAGGATCACAGAGTCAGCTTGACTCTGAGGAGATCTGACACAATCAGGATCACAGGAAGGACAGGCTCCAGTCAGATTTAAGAAGGACAGGTAGCACTAGAGATAACCAGATGATATTGGGCAAGTGTAAGAATATAAGCAACACAAACCAAGGTTACTTGGCATCATCAGAACCCAATTCTCCCACCATTGCAAGTCCCAGACACACCATCACACTGGAAAAGCAAGATTCAGATATAAAATCACTTCTCATGATGATGATACAGGACTTTAAGAAAGACATAAATAGCACCCTCAAAGAAATGCAAGAGAACACAGGTAAACAGCTAGAAGCCCTTCAAGAGGAAACACAAAAATCCCTTTAAAAAACTACAGGAAAACACAATCAAACAGCTGAAGGAAATGAGCAAAACCATTCAGAATCTAAAAATTGAAATAGAAACAATAAAGAAATCAGAAAGAGAGACAACCCTGAAGACAGAAAACCTAGAAAAGAAATCAGGAGTCATAGATGCAAGCATCACCCACAGAATACAAGAGATAGAAGAGAGAATCTCAGGGGCAAAAGACACCATAGAAAACATTGACACAATAGTCAGAGAAAAGGCAAAAGGCAAAAGATCCTAACCCAAAACATCCAGGAAATCCAGGATGCAATGAGAAGGCCAAACCTAAGGATAATAGGTATAGAAGAGAGTGAAGACTCCCAAGGTAATGGGCCAGTAAATTTCTTCAACATAATTATAGAAGAAAACTTCCCAAACCTAAAGCAAGAGATGATCATGAACATACAAGAAGCCTATAGAACTCCTAATAGACTGGACCAGAAAAGAAATTCCTCCCGTCATATAATAAAAACGCCAAATGCACTAAACAAAGAAAGAATTTTAAAAGCAGTAAGGGAAAAAGGTCAAGTAACATATAAAGGCAGGCCTATCAGAATTACACCAGACTTCTCACCAGAGACTATGAAAGCTAGAAGATCCTGGGCAGATGTCATACAGACCCTACAAGAACACAAATGCCAGCTCAGGCTACTATACCCAGCAAAACTCTCAATTACCTTAGATGGAGAAAACAAGATAATCCATGTAAAAACAAAATTTACACAATATCTTTCCACAAATCCAGCCCTACAAAGGATAATAGATGGAAATCTTCAACAAAAGGAGCAAAACTATACCCTAGAGGAAGCAAGAAAGTAATCTTTCAACAAATCCACGCAAACCTAATTCCACCTCTTACAACAAAAACAACAGGAAGTAACAATTACTTTTTCTTAACCTTAATATGATAATTATTACCAACATATCTTTATCAATTGAAATCCAAAAATATGAAGAATTAGAAATTTATTGACTGTCTTCCAATGGTCTCTCTAATTTGGTAATTGGAGAAATTGGTCCAATATTATACAATCCATATACACTTTCAGTTTGTTTGTTCATAACAGTGTCTTGCTGTGTACAACACAATGGTCTTGAGATCTTGCTTCTCCTATCTCAGCCTCTCTATTAGTAGTATTTTTTATTTCATGTTTTTACACTATACTATGGTTTTCAGAACAGCTTACATATTTTAAAAGTATTTATATACCCAAAAGAAATGTAGACAATTAAATTTGGAGGGAGTTTGTAAGAGAACAACAAAGAATAAGACTGAATACTTTGCTTGACGTTTGTAACTCTTGTATCAAGTTACCACCATAAGAGCCAAGATTTTAAACTCTACTAAATACAAAAGAAACAAACAAATGAAAACACTTTACATATTTATGTTCATTTAAGAAAATATTAGTAGTGGTGTATTATTTTGAAATATACAGTTAATACATTTGGAGTTGTTTAAAATTTATATTGAGAAAAATGTATGTATTTTCAGTATTGCTGTAGACATGCATCTACATAAGACTGTTAAATTGATTGTTTTATATCAAACAACTTTTATAATACTCATTTTTATTGTTGTAATGTTTTATAAATTTTAAGGAATATGACAAAAAAGATATTGTAGGTATTGAAGGGTGAGTATCTGGGAGGAGTTGGGGTACAAAAGGGAAACAAGAATGTGATTTAATTCTATTTACTTAAAATATGTTTTTAAATGTTAACAATTCAGATAAATTGAAATCATGGAACTTTTCTCATCGTAATGCAATAAAACTTAAAAAAAAAAGTGGTCTTTGTTGCTGAAGGGCTGTGGAATCAGGGTTACAGTCTGAAGCTCCAGCTATTATGTATATTAGATTTTATTCATGGCTTTTTTTTTCCGAGACAGGGTTTCTCTGTATAGTCCTGGCCCATCCTGGAACTCACTCTGTAGACCAGGCTGGCCTCAAACTTAGAAATCCACCTGCCTCTGCTTCCCAAGTGCTGGGATTAAAGGTGTGTGCTATTACTGCCTGGTCTGTGACTCCACTTTCATTTCTAAGGCTATAGAAAGCAAATTCTAGTCTCCTTGTTCCTGACTTGGACCTGGCCATAAAGAAATTCTCTGACCCACTCTCATCTGATAACAAGTTATAAGACCTTCTTCATTCCAGGGGTCCTGATCCAAACCCTGGAGAAAAAGAATGATACACAGGGAGGCCCAGAACAATCCTGGAGGAGGCCCTGGTTTCCTCACTCAGTCTACCTGCCTTAGGTTAGGCTCTTTTTGTCCCATCACATTTAAATACAGATAGCCATGCTTCAGTTGAATCTCCTAATAGTTTCCACAGCCATCCAAATGGACAGGATTTGGAGTTTCCAGGCAGTTGACCATGGGTAGGGCAGTCCTGGAAGTGGTATTCCAATGGGGGCATGGCAGATCCATGCTCTTTTCCATCTTTATCTGTGCAAACCAGTAAACACAAGCATTCCCAAAGTGTTCTAAACTGCTCTACCAGGTTCATTAAGATGGAGAAGGGCTTCTTGGTCTAGAGATGACTGGTCAGAAATACCAGGGAAAATAACCTTGGATGGTGATTGATATAACAGGAGGCAAATATCCTTGAGGACTGTGCCCACAATGGTGGGTGCTGGTGCTATCTTAGTGTCAGAGCTGAATGGGGTTAAGGGACACTCAGCTGGTGTCTGCAGCAGAATTGCCTGCTTGCATTGCATGTTCTTGAGGAGAAATCCTTACACCTTCTGTGCTGCTGATGATGCGAGAGTAGGTGAAAAATTAACCTTTTGCTCTGCTCTGTACCTGGGGGAAAGTGGTACAAAGGTTTCTATTCTTCAGTTTCTGTCATATGGCTAACAGCAATCATCATCTCATCATCATCTCATCATGACGCTCTTAGAACTGAAAATGCCTTATTAGCTCTAAACTGTGGTGCACGCACAGTTGTTTTCAGTTTTAATAGGGAAGATGAAGACTGAACAAAAAATTAAAATGAATTTATTTGCCAGGCAGAAAAGGAGAACCATGAGAGGCATTATTGCGAGGGTTTGGTGTGTTGGGGCATTTTAACAAAGTTAATTTGGCCCTGGAAATGGATGAGGAAAAACAAATGGATCGAAGTAACTAACATTGGTTCAGGTGAGATTAGCTTAGGTCCTGAGATCAAGGGGATGACCTGAAAGATTAAAAAAAAATGAGGAAAATGTCCAGCATTATTTCTTTCACACATAGCTCACTGTGCCTCGAAAGAATTTGAACTTTGCTATGAATTTGGGTTTCTCTGTGGAGAGAGGATACCCTATGCATGGGAAAAGTGTAGAACACAGTGAAGCTAACTCAGAGTGGACCTGTGAAGAAACAAGCTGTAATACTGAGTAGTGCAGTAGGCTATACTTTTGAACCTTCCCTCCTTTGGAAGCTAAGTGTCCTAGACTTAGAGGCTGATGGTTAAAGCAAAACTAACCAACCAACTAACCAACTAAAACCCCATTGTTGGAGCTTGAACACTACATATTCTGCAAACTATGTCTTATAGTTCAGAGAAAGGCAATGAAAGAGACAGAGAAAGCAGCTTCATGAGAAGGTACCCATGCCCATAAGGTGCTCAGTTACAAGGAGGTTGGTAACCACCAATCTGCCTCATGATGTTTTACCAGAGGAAATGTCAACCCGAATGATGTGAGTGCAGATGAATGGCAGGTGGCACATTTTCCTCTCACACCTGGGAAACATGTAAGGGGGCCCAGGGTCATGGACTTAAAGATGATAGTTTCCTAGAATCCACAAGCTAGGAGATCCTGGGAGCCCATTTGCTAACAGAAATATATGTGTTCCAAGAAGGTAGAAACAGAAAGAAGCAGGTAAGCAAATAACTGTGTTGACAGCAGCCATAAAGGCATGTCTAGGTACCTCTCCAATCTCATTTTACTGACAGGAACTGATTTTACTCCTGGTAGAAGTATACTCCACAAAAAGAATAAGCTTCACCTAGTTTATGTTAAATCTAGCTGACAGTCAGATCTAAGTAGACACTTTTTATTTGCACGGGACTTTCATAAATATTTTCAAATGGGTGTGTGATCATTTGAATGTGTATCCTTTAGCCATTTTCCTTCCTTCTTAATTGGAATGAGGAAACACTGGTCACATCCAACCTCAAAGAGATGTCCAATCCCTTTGGAAGACCATAGCTATAATATTTTCTGTTGAGTGGTGCAGAGACACAGCACCATAGGCAAAGATGAAGGATACCATTCAAACTTAGCTGAAGCAATGCTTCCTGGCTCCTGAACCCTTTATAACCCTGCTGTCTCTTCCTTTCACCTTTCAAAGCAGTTTTTTCAGCACAGCATCTATGATGCATTATATGCACAACTCACAGGATTTCTCTGCACTGTGAGTTGCTGAAAAAAATTGAGTTAGGGTCAAGGGTGATACATAATGGGAGAGGCTGGGTGGTTCTAGTGCTGGGTTGCAGAAGAGGCATCTAAATGTTGACTAAGCATGGGATCCTCCTAACCCATCCTGGCCATACATCCATCGCACAACAGCATGGCTGCATCTGTCGGCGACACAGGGAGCATACACATATAGGACGGATGTGTCTAGATTCTAGATGTCTCCAATTCTCTGGGGTTGGCTTCTGAAATCCGCACTCTGAAGCCGGAGTTTCTCCTGAACTGAGCTCTGAGATAAACTTGCCCAGAGCACTGGATTCTTCCTCATTCTGCCAGCTGCTTCTCTTCTTCGCTCTTCCACTTGCCAGAAGGGAGACGGAAGGCCTATATCCTGTTGCAATCTCTGCTTCCAACAAGAATCTGTGACCTTGGAAAGAGTGAAGGTCTCAAATGCTTGTCTGAGCCAACATGACTCCAAGCAGGCGCGGTGCTGTTCAGGCCAGGCCACCGGGTACACTACAGCAAGGATAGGAGACCCGAAAACCACACCTATTCTATCGGAGAGGAAATGATACTGGGGCGTGGGGCAGAGAAGATATTCCATTTCCAGATGCCTCCTCCCTCCACCCCTCTTTTCCCTCTCTCAGACAGAATGAGCAGTGACCTGGTTCCTAACGTCTGAAGGAAGGGCCACAAAGAGTCCAGCACTGCTGGACCAAGTCCCAGGGAGAGCAGCTTTTGTGCACATATGGGAGGAAGTGGGCGAGAGTCTTCCTGTGCCCAGGCAGGCAGAGGGGACAGAAGGCTCTGTACCTTGGGCAAACTTCTCTCCAGTCTGGCAGGGTACAATCCCTCTTTTACCTCGGTGTCCTTCCCCTGCCCCGTGGGAGTGGAGTGAACAGGTGCTCACACACCGGCTTGGAGGGGCCGTCCATCACCCGTGAGTCCCGAGTCCCGAGCCAGCAGCTGCTCAGCCCCTTCCCTGCTTTCAGGCTGGCCGCTCTGCTCACCGAAGGCCCCTGGGTTCCAGCAGGGGGTGGCAGGGAATGGGCTAGAAGGCCTTCTGGAGACTGGAGCGTGGACCTCAAGTCTGCACACCCTGAGTCCCACTAGCTGCGGGGCGGGAAAGAACAGGGTCAGCTCTGGGTAGCACTGGGCTGGAGCTGCGGCAGACCGCCCAATGGAGATGCTACCCGCTTCCCATCTCAGTAGCCGAGTGGGGTGCAGGGAGAGTCCCCTCGGCCAGGGCTGCGGTGCCCGCTAGATGGGCGAGGCCCCAGGCTGCAGGGCGCCCACTGCGGGCGTAACTCCGGCAGCGCAGGCTGAGCCCTGGAGACCACCGAGGCAGTGGGAGGTCACCTGCGTTCTGCAGCCTTGTCCGAGTGGCCAGGCTGGATCTGCGCTGCCTCAGTCGGTGCCCGCAGAATCTTGCGCTGCAGCACACTTGTCCCGCTGTCCTCCACAGGGCGCGCAGATGCCCACTTCCCACACCCTGGGAAGCAGACCTGCCCAGAAGGCCTTTCGGAGGAGGAGGTCACACCACCTTGCTTTATATTTCAGGAGCCGCTCATCCCTGTTTTAAGAAGCTAGCTCTCCGGACATATTAAACGAAGTTTTTCCTTGCCCTTTGTTAGGAAACTTTTAATCACACAGAATTTAGGTTCTAATCGGCCAAGCGTTTAACCGGACCAGAGGAAAAAAGCTTCCCTTTTAAACACCGGCTCTGGGGGTTGCTGGAAAACTGCCACCGAATTTAGGCAGGAGTTGAAGGTTAGCAGGATTTACCATTGTTTCCCCAGGGTGTTTAACACTCACGGTCGCCCTTTCTTTCATTTAGGATACTTTCAAAAGAAAATTCTGGAAAACGCTTTAGCGATTTTTGTTTTAAAGAAATTTGTTTGAGCCCTTACAATTTAATCCAGAAAGATTTCTGAAATAGGGAGGAGGGAGCATTGGAGACTGAAAGCAGCTGTGTGCCAGGAAATAATAAGTATCATGCAAAAATACCATGCTAATAGATATCCTTTACAAGTGGAAATATCTATGTTTAATTGCTTTTAAACTGTAGGATGAAAAACACAATTATACACTGTAACAAACCTGTACAGAAAAATCCTGAACAATACAAAACAAGTGCTAATATTTTTTCTTCATAATTGAATTAATTGTTCCCAAATTGTGATACTGATAACCTCCCCCAAATACTGTGTTTCCTCCTCTGAAAATGCTTGAAGAGGAATAGTTGTTACCAACCAAACACATTTAGTTTTGTCCCTAATAAACAGAAAATTGCATAGCTTTTGGTATTGTTGTACATCTTCAAATGCATCTTTTAATTTCAAGGTTAGCTCTTGATATTTTAAAAACTAAAATTTCAGAGATACATATATGAGTCCTAGTAATTATAAACACATTTTACTCATCTGATTTTTATAACATGCATTTTCATCATAACTGTACAACTGAAATAGACATTGAAGTATGCTGTGTGCATGTCTTTATTCAGCAACATATTTTTAGACACCTTGTTCAAACAAATTAAGTGAATTTGAAAGAAACTAAAACAAGAAAGAAAAATCCTGCCAGTAAGAGAGAAGAGAGAGAGAGAGTGAGAGAGAGAGAGAGAGAGAATCACAGTGTGATACAGACAAGAGGGAAGGAAAAGAAGTTCTCATACGAAAAGAGATTTATTATGACATAGAAAATGGTCACAATCTTTGAAACACACTTCAGAAACTAGTAAACACCTTAGATAGAGTTGTGCCGGTTACTCAGCCCACAAGCATCTGCTTTGTCTTAATTAGAGTGGGAGGTGAATGACCACTGTTTATTTTCATTTTCCTCATTAATTATGAAAAACTGCATTTAATTCATCTTGCATAGTGAGAGATTGGCTGCGCAGATGTAAGTCGTAAGGGAAGTGGCTGTCGGTGGGCAACCTGAACATGGCACCCTGCCCAAGGGGACCCCTGGGTGGCACTGCACAGTAATGCATGCCATAATTGTAATTTTTGCCATAGTCCAAGGTTTCTTCTTGCTTCAGGGAAAATATCCCATTATAGTTAATTGGGGGAGGACTTAAGGGACCTTCAAACTGAGGGCTGGCACACTCAGGGGAAGTACTTTCATAGAAGGATTCATATGCACTGCAGTAATTGTAGGGTTTCATGGACTTGGAATTATCAAGAGTCCCATGCCCTGGGGGAGTGGCCAGCTCAGGGCTGTGGTAGGGTGGGTAGAATGTGGAGTAGGGTGACCTTGTGTGGTGGGCAGCCTCCCCACCCTGACCCATCAGGAAACTCCTGGCGTTGAGCTGTAAGCAGCCTGCCACCAAGTTTGTAGTTGGCTGGGAAAGACCTTTGCACAAGTTTTGGACGAACGTGAGCAGATCCGGTCTCTTGCCAATCCTCAGAATTTCAGAAAGTGCCCAGATGTAATTTTTGGCCAGCCGTAAAGTTTCTATTTTGGACAGTTTTTGGGTTTTAGAGTAACAGGGGACCACTTTTCGCAAATTGTCCAGAGCATCATTGAGGCCGTGCATCCGGTTCCTCTCTCGCGCATTGGCTTCCTGTCTCCTGAACTTGACCCTTTCCAATCGTAGTTTGGTGGTCTTTTTTTTCCTGAGACCTCTCCTTCTGGACAAGCCATTCTCATCTTCTTCCTCTCTGTCTTCCTCCTCCTCTTCTTTCTCGGTTTCTTCTCCAGGGGCCCTTTTAATGCTCTTTCCTCGAAGGACAACTTGTTTTGGAAAGCTCTCTGGTTTCTTAATTTGTTTCTGGTCCTCGCATTGTCTAGCAAACTTTCTGCACATCTGGGATTCGGGCATTACGACAGACTCGTCAAACGGTAGTGTTAACATGGTTCTTTAACCTTAATTTACCTGAAAAAAAAAATGCCAGCACAGTGTTTAAAGTGTTTTCATTTTTAGAGTTGATACACTTAAAATATATTTGATGACTAAATCGTTAAGACTCCGAGAGCACATGAAAAAAACTGATTCCAGGAATCTTATTTAAATTAAATAAAAAATTTGAGTTTGCACAGATCAACAATCATAAAGACATTGATCTATGCAGAAGCCTTAATTTATACAGGCAATTTATAATTATCAAAAGAAATTATAAAAGAAAATACATATTAGAGACGATAACATTTTCTATTTCTCTTGGACTTTAAACTGGATTTTTAATACACATGGAGTGGAGTTAAAGCAAATAAAAGCATGACATAATAATGCAGACTTTCATTAATTCTAATTCTCCCGAGAACAAAATAGAAGAGAAACCAATTTTTAAAACGAAAAGTGTTCTCTCCCCTTATGCTAACAAACTGAGGGGGTTTTGTTAGAAAAAAAAATATTCCCCAACTTTATTTCCTGTTAACCTCAAACTGGGAATTTAGTTAAGTGACTGTAGAACATGCAGATTTAAAGAAAAGATCAATCAGATCAAATTTAAAATTGATTTTTTTCTGATGAGTAAAGAACTATGTAAGAGAGTGCTGCCCTCCTGGTCTCCAGGAAAAGGGGAGTAGGCTAATTTGAAAATAAAGCTATAAACAAATGGGGAAAAGCTCACAAACATTACTGGCATTTTTTTTTTAATCAAAGCAAATGTTGTGACTGCTTTAACATCTAAGAATTCCTCCAATGTAATTGTCTGTTTACTGCTGTTCCGCTCCTAGTGTTTTTGTTCTAAGAGCCACGGAAGTCTCCCTCTAGCTAATATCGGACAGGAACGGTCCACGGATTCTGCCTGCAATTGTGCACGTGTGTTCAGAATCCCAAATGAAAGGAGAAAATAATTTGTGTTTAAAATGCATTTTTTTTGTTTTTTGTTGGGTAAAGCAGCAAATATTTTTCATCTAAAGTCTTCAACCAAATAGGCATATTATAACAGAGACTTTTAATTTAACAATCTCCAGACCCTCACTACACACACACACACACACACACACACACACACACACACACACAGACAAACAAACACACACACAATGTCCACATATTTGCAATATTACACAATAGCAATGAAAGTATGTGATAATTATATCATAAGAATGAAATATAATAAGAACTTATAGATGGCAAAGAACATAGAAATACTCTAAGACAGTGATACTGTATCTTTAAATACTTGCATGCAAAGCCAGCATCAATTGAGTATATCTTTATTTATATTACCTTAGGTTTTAATTTCATTCAATAATCAGTTTTCATTTTGGATCTTCCAAATCTTTTCAGGCTGAGTGTCGCATCGTCTCCTGGAGCCTCTAGATCTGTGTGTATCTGCACTATCTCATTGATCTCTAAAAAGTGACATTGATGCCAACTGCCAGAGCTGGTACCCATGCCATCTGCTAGTGACGTCACAGGGCAGAGAGAGCCATGTGATCCTCTCTTGGGACCTTCATTCTGCACTGATCATCTGGCATCCCTGTAAGTGGGTACCAGCATTCATGCATCAACACAGGAGGTTAGACTGATAGGGAAAAAATCTGCACCAGCCTTTCACATACAGTAGGTGTGTTTCTCTTCTAGCTGCTCGGGTCTCATTGGCAATCTGTAGAAAGAGCTGTGTTAGTGATGGGTTTCGCCCTGCCAAGGGTGCAACTGTTAGGCAGTCGTTAATATTCCATTCATTTGCAAGGTGGGCTTTTGTGTGAGTGAGAGAGGTTTTTGTTGTTTAGTGGGGTTGTTGTTTTGCAAGGATCACCAGCTCCTCCTGGTGCATCTGGGTACCAGGGAAGGAGAGCCTGGTGTGGGTCCTAGAAGCTGGAGTTGGATGCTGAAGGAATCCAAGATTAAGGTCGACAAACGGGTCAGCAAAGGGTTTCTTATTTCCCTGTTTTGCTTTATGGCATGTAACGTATGGGTGTGTGCCTGTGTGTTTTTCTACTCCCGACTTCTTTGCTTCTCAGGATTTCAGAGTAAAGGATCAGTTTCTCCATCTGGGTTCTGAAAGACATCTTCAAATGCTCCCTTACACTTGCTGCTGTCTTTTCCACAACTTTTCAGAAGGAAAGTACGTAGACAGAACTGCACACAGACCAATTGCAGAGCTACAGTGAGTCTCTGGTTAGATTTGAAGCTACACGTTTTGCCCACCGCTGAGCCACTAACTCCACTCAGTTACTCTCCCCGATCTCCTGGAGTTAACCTGCTTGTGCTTTCTCCCTTCAGACACAATAAACAGGAAAACCATTGCTTCCATTAGCTGCTTTTCTCTCCTTGACACGTGGCAGCAGAACATTTTTATTTATTTTTTTAAACCAAAGGTTTAACTTTCTTAATATTTGGAGCTTTCAGTATTTTTTTTCCTCTGTCCTACTAATTTTATCCTTGCTACATTGTTTCCTCTAGACCCAGATTCGCTTAAGCATCTTATGGTTTTTAACATCAGTATCCTGTTGTCTTTCTTTCTCCTTTTCCCTCGTTCCCCCTCCTGGCGCCTTTTTAACGAAGCAGGGCAGAAGCAGTTAAGCAGAGCTGCCAAAACCCTTCTAAGGAAACGGTATAAAGCTAGAGGCCAGCCCTACACTACTCTCCCCTTCTGAGACTCCTCCTTCCCGAACGGACATATTATTTTAGGAACACCTGGAAAAAGGCAAAGAGTGAACTTTTGAAAAAGTGAAACGAACAAACAAACAAACACAAGCCGTATTGTTTGGCAGCTGCACAGTATCTGGCTCTAAAGTGGAAGCACATACTTTGGGTCTTAGTATAATTCCTGACAGCCTGGCACGGCTGGGGTTGTTTTAGCACCCCCCTTATAAATCCCACCTTTGAAAGAGTTAGAATTCTGCCGCTTTAATACACTTAGGATCCAAACTGGCACCAAGGGCTTTACTCAGGTTCTGTCCTGCTCCTTTTCCCCCTTCTCATGTCTATCCCCTTAAAAAAGTTTGCCTGATCTTTCCTGAAAGGTTCTAGAAAAGATTGAGTTTGACAAAAAAAGAAAGATGCTAGGTAAAAGTAGTTTTTGTCTCTCTGAAAGAGGCAGTAAAAAAAAGTGTAAATTTAAAACACTGGTGAACCTATTAATTTATAGATTAAAATAGGTCAGTGGACCTAGCTTGTATTTTAAACTAAAACTTGTCACATCAGTCATTTTAGAATTTGCAGCTGAACATATCTTTACTAGTTGATGAGTTAAATATATTTTGTGTAGCTTTTGGTTCAATGTCTTACATGTGATTTTGTATAAATACCAAGAATATCAATAGAAAGGCAGATGCTGATGTTAGTGGTTCTCGCATGTGATTTAATTTTTAAATGTGAAGGAGGGGAAAACATCAGATTTCTGAGCTACAAAGGTAGGCAGAGCTGCCTTGGATCTCCCATGTTGCACCTGTTCTAAGTCCCCAGGAGCTGTATTGTATTAAATGCGTCACAGACACAAAAGTCGAAAGCCAAGAACAACCTGATTTGATATGTCTGTAGAAAATTATCACCAATGTAACATACTGGAAGTTATGTTTACACGTGGAGAGAGAGAGAGAGAGAGAGAGAGAGAGAGAGAGAGAGAGAGAGAGAGAGAGAGAGAGAGAGAGAGAGAGAGAGAGAGAGAGAGAGAGATGAAACACTGGTGGCTGTTCTATTCCTGCTGGTAACATGAAAGGAAAGTCTTGGTAGTAAAGAAGTGATAAGGCCAGGGGACAAAGAGTATTCACAGATTCTGATTGTTTATTATTATATGAAACACTTAGTCTTTCTTTATTCTTAAAAAAAAAAATGGCAGGGGTGGAGATTGACAATTTGTTAGCCAGTATCCAGTGTGTTTATACAATAACTTTTCAAGAAATGTTTAACGTATTTCCTAGGGTAGTTCCAGGTATGCAAATGTCTGTGGTGTCTGTACCATCCACCAGAGTGGCTCTTCTAATCTCTGCTAAGAAAGCACATTAACACCCAGGCTCCAACCAGGTTTACACACAGACACTCTCAGCTCCTTGGCTGGGAAGTTGTCAGCCCCTCGCTCGTGTTTCCTCTCTTTACACAGCTTTCCCTCATACGAAACTTTCCCTCTCCAAATTGATTCCATTTAAAGGCTATGATTTTTTTGTTAACAGTTTTTTGTTGTTGTTTCTGAGGTCATAGAATTTCACATTTTTTGTCATGTCCGGTTCCTGTCCGTCTACCGTTTCTTGTTCCACTGAGCAGTGCTTATATACTAGTTACAGAAATCAGCTGCAGACAATTTCAACATGATTTGACTTGGATATTTAGAAAAGAATGAAGACCCCCAAGTTCAAAAAATTCAGCTCAGCTGCTGTTATTTTCTGTGCTTCCATGGCAAAGGGCAACAGGGCAGAATTCTTAGCAAAACCCCAGAACACAGTTCCTTCTGTGGATGTGGGCAATTCTTAGGAGCTGGATATTTTTTTTCTTTTAGGCAAGTGTTCCAGGCAGTCAGAAGACACATGAGCAAGAACAGTATAGGTTCACTAAGTTTTAACTCTTTGATTTCCACTGGCTCCACATGGTTTTATATATATCCCATTTTGGAAAACAGTCTTCAGATTAAAGAAAATCATTTTAAACAAATGAAGCAAATCAGAAAGCATCCTTACTCCTCCTGATTCCTCTAAGGGCTTAAAATAGACTGAGCATAGATGTGGCAATGTTTTGTTCACACCCTCATAAAGATTACTTAATAAACAGCCCTTTAGACTCCCCATTGTGAAGGATGAACTGCAGGGCACGCGGCCTACTAGTCTCACACAAGCCCACGCCTGTCAGTCTTCTGCTGCAAGCTTTTGTGCAAAGCAATGCTGGGTTCTTCTTCCCAGAAGTACACTTCACCATTTTTTCCCCTACAGAAAGTACATTTCATTTATTCATCCAACACATATGTTAGGATCATTTTCTAATTTGTTATTAAATTAAAGCACCTAAATCTATGGGCTGGAAATTTCTATGACCAAAAAAACATGGATATGGGGAGGCTGATTATTTTAATCCAGCTTAAAGGAAAGAATCAATACTTCATAAACTTTTTTGTATTACTACAAGAAAATGTCTAATTTCCTTTTGGCTTTAAAAATTAGGAAAACTGACTTTGTTAAGCCTGATTTCTATTCTTTAATGATACCAAACTAGGTATTTTTGTTATATTTCAGCATATGTAATGTAATGGTTATTTAATTTGTGTGTGCGAGTGCACGTGCGCACCAGTGCATGAGTGCATGAACATACTCATGCACACGTGTACACATGTGGGCTATCTGTATATAGGTGAATGTATACATTTAGAGGTCAGACGTCAACATGGGATATCTTCCTCTATCAATCCACATTAGCAGTAATGGCTGTTGGTGTGCTCTGGGAACCTGGTTGTCTCAAGCCCTCCAAATCAAAGCTGTGGATGCTTGGAATCCAAACTCAAGTCTGGGTACTTATGCACTTTATACACAGAATTCTCAGCCCACAATCAATATTTTTTAATATGGTAAATAGAAAAACATTATTTTTTTCTATTACATCCATGCATTTTGTGAGATTGAAGCAGGCACTTTAGACAAGAGATCTTTTTGAAGAGTTTTTCAGAACTGCCCTGGTTTTGATAGTACATGGCCCAGGCTCTTCTGAGGCTTGTGACACTTTCTTCCTGCTTCTGTCTCCATAAGGCTGCCAGCAAGTACCACTGCACAGATGAAAATTGTGCTTTTATACTAATAGTTTTTAAATTGGAATACAAGGTGTTAGAGACATCATTGTGGTAGTCTAGAGCATAGAGTAATTTAGCAGCCTTTCCATCCCCCTTGTATACCCCATCTCGCTTCTTCCCATAACCTTCCTCAGCCTCTTTTCATCTTCCATGTCCTACGAGTCTTGTTACTCTCTCTCCCCATTCTTCCACACCACCTATTTGTCTCTGTCATAGTTTTTAGGTTTTATATTTGTGTGTGTGTGTGTGTATGTGTTTGTAACAGACTAAGAGACACACATGAGCAAGAACATGTGACTTCGTTTTCAATTTTAAGTCTTTGAAACTACACATATTCCTGCAGATTTTTACTGAATAAAATTCCATTGAGTCTATCACATTCGCATATGTAGTTTTCTATTGATGGGCAACTAGTTGTTTCCATGTCCTTTCTAATTGTACTTCTAAAAATCACACCTCCTGTTAAGATTGACTGAGAGAGTTCAGAAGTTCCTCAAATGGGGATTCCTGGATGTCTTCAAACAAGGATTCATGGATGTCCTCAAACAGAGATTCCTGAAAGTCCTCAAACAGGGATTCACGGATGATATTCAGGAGGTCCTCATTTCACCTTCAGTGCAGCGAAACTGTACATATGTGAGTACAGAAACACGTTTCTAACAGCAGGTTCCAACTCTGACTCTAGGAGGGTGATAAATACATCTGACTGACCTCAGAGCCCGACTCAGTCCTACTCTTCCATGACTAGCTACCTGTCACACATTTGTTCATGCATTGACTTACCTCCTCTACAAATACTTAGCAAATAGCTATTTTGGAGTAAATTTTGATTCTTTCCTAAGGCATCTGCTCTGTACTCTGTCTCTGATAGCCCACACATGGTGTTCAACTCAGCCCCAGAGGCAGCCAGTGTACACAGAAGCCAGACTGTGTCTATGCTCAAACCCCACCCCCCCACACACCCCCAGTGATTCTCTTCTGATTAGGTTTTACTCAACTTGACACAAGCTCAAGTTATCTGGGAGGAGAGATCCTCCATTGAGAAAATGCATCCATCAGATTGACCTATGGTCAACTCTGTGGGGGTGTTTTCTTTATCAACAACTGATATGGGTATGGGTCACATTTGGAATAAGCAGTGATATGTGTCATAAAGAAAATCCAAACGACTTTATAGTCAGGAGCCTGTGTGTGAAATGGAATCAACACACACTGAGTCAAGACATGAGTTACAATTACAGGTTAGTGATGAGCATTCAGAGGCACGTAGGACAGTCCAGGCTGTGGTGCTGGGGAGTTGGTAGTCTTCACACAGAGACAGATAACAAAGATGCATGAAATTTCCCCATAGGAGAGGGACAGATGGCAAACATGCATGGAATTTCCCTACTGGAAGGTTTAGCAAATTTAGGGAAGATCTATTCAGTTGAAGGATCTATAGTGCTCTCTGCATCTTTCCCATGCCTGGGAGGAAGGACAGGGTACAGGCCAGAGCAGGTGTTATCCTTGTTTTCCAGGAGGACCAGCAGCTCTATAGCATGAGCTGGGCTCTGATCATAAAAGACTTTATAGGTCAAAGTGATGTTTTCAGAATTTAAACCAAGGGAAGACATTAGAGAACATAGTGCAACTTGACATTTGCAAAGTTCGTCCTGGGCTAGGGTGCGGCTCCATGGTAGAGCACATGATCAGGATGAATTGATTAGGTCCCGGGTTTCATATTTGGAACCAAACACAAACAAGCAAACAAACAAACAAAAGGAAGAGAGAGAGAGAGAGAGAGAGAGAGAGAGAGAGAGAGAGAGCGAGCAAGAGAGAGAGAGAGAGTTCTCTGTAGATGCTCTGAGGAGATTAGGATGGGAAAAAAGCAAGAAGAAGGAAAGGACTGACTGGGTCAGGAGACTATACCACATAGACCACACTGATGTGCTGAAACCTAAGGACTTTAGGAAAACTGCAGAAAAAAAGCCTCTTTTACTATCCCTTCATTTCATTTCCTCCCTGAAGTAGGAGATAAGATTCTTCTGGGAGAGTCACCCTCCCTACACACCAACAGCAAGGAAAGAATTGCCCTTCCCTTTTAAGACATATAGACAGAAGTATTTGCAAAATAGGCTTTTCAAAGTATGATGGGAAACTTGATTGTCAAAGCAATTGGCAGGTCATTAGTAAGGAACACCAGGGAGTAGATAAATCCACAAGAGGAAGTCCTGTCATGAGTAGGCACAGCACCATCCCATAGGCTGGACACACACACACACACACACACACACACACACACACACACACACACACCACAGGTCCTTCCTGGCTTCCATGATGTGAGCTGTTCTGATTCAACAAAAACCTCCAGAACCACAACACAAACTAAATCCCCCTAAAGTCTCTTTATGAGAAGGTAATTCTCTGATTTTTCATCACTAGGCCTCACTTTATGCTCTTCACCTCTGCATAACCTCTATAATTCATTAACCCTACTATAGAAAATGCCAAGGCATAACTGTTTCTTGGGGCTTCATTCCTTGCTAGGGTGCCTACATCACATAAAATTTACTGAGGAAAATATGAGGTTTTTTTTATATCCTTGTTATATAGCCTCTTCCATGAATTTATTTTAGTGATTATTTTCTTTACCAATAGAATTTACAAAGAATAGAAAGAATAAGACATGGAGGGTCATGGGTCATTGGAGGCCTTGGGGATGGAAAGAACAGGTGACAAAAGGTATTTTGGTGAAAATACAGAGTTTTAACACATTGAAGTTTTAACAAGTTAAAAAAAAATCAACAGAATGGGTCTGGATTGACATAAGCATGTTTTTATAAAACTGATGATGTTGATGGTGATGGTAATGATGGTGATGATGATGGTGATTGTGGTGGTGGTGGTGGTAGTGATCATGATGATGATGACGATGATAGCATGATGATAATGTAGTCACTAGCAACATGCCCATTGTCAGGATGAGTGCTCCACAAGCATGAATTCATTCTACCATATGGTACATATGACTTCCTCCATAGGAAACTATGAGACCTAATCTATTTGATCAGGGATGCTCAGGAAGTGAAAAAGTCATAGTTACATGGGTATCTCTACCTACAAATCCCATTTTCCTGATTCTGACACCTTAGAAAGTTAATAATTGACAACTGAATGATGGTGCAGCTGGAAACTGAGATGAGTTTGTGGGCTCAAAGCTAGCATGGGCTACATCACAGAAAGACCCGATTCCCAGTTCAATCCAAACCAAACCACATCACATTATATAGAATAGAAACACTTAGCCTTGGATCCATGTACAAAGTCGACAAAGAATACCCTTATTAATGCATCTAGTGAATGAATGTTCTTACTACATGCTGTCTTTTGCATTTGTGTGCACAGGTGAGTGACAGATTGTTGGGATATGAAATCATCTTTCACCATAGTGACCATCATTGTGATACCAAAGCCTGGCTGCTGAGAGGAGTGGAGGCTTGAGTTGCTCATTTATTTATTCTTTCCTTTCTTTTCATTGAGAGGACCCAAGGCTGGGTACTTAAAATAAAAGAGGTTAATTCAGTGTACTATTTCAGATGAATAACACTAGCCCTGGTTAAGACCTTTATGGTGAATGGTACCACAATGGCATGAATACAAGGGAGAGGGAGAGATCATATTGACAGATGGGAAGACAAGAGCAAAACACTCAGGCTTGCTCTCATAGCCACTTGCTGGCTGAAGAACCAGCTCAGGAGCCATAACAACTATCTTAATCTCATGGGAGGGCTATGCTGACAGCCTACTACGAGGCCTCCAGTTCCAAAAGGACCCAGCACCTTAATATGCTAAAGTCCAAATCATTTTTTGTCTTTTAGTATTTTGGACTTCTGATTGGTTTGCTCTATTTTGTTAGCGAATCTCATCTAATTACAATATATTCTTCATTTGTGTTTTAAAATAGCAATGCCAGCCCACTGTTATTATAACATATGTGGCAAGTTGTTATTCCTGGGGTGGTGATAAATTTGAAGCAATCCATTCACATCCTTGTGGGTTGGAATTAATTGTTCTCTTCTGATTTCCCACTTTATGCTTCTATTACTGTGGTTACCATAATTTGCTTTGTAGTAGCTGTTTGCGAATGCATCTGTCGTCCTTACCGGACTGGATTTCAGTTTGTTTGTTTGTTTCAGTTTGTTTTGTTGTGGGTACATCACAAAACACACTAAATTACATAGTAGGGATTTGGTATATATTAACAGTAGAGTCAGGTTGACCAGTTGTAGTTATGGCATATTTGGCTGCAGACTACTTTACAGCAATGAGGCCCATCTGTCAATCAAAGCTGTGATCTTTGCTTCATTAGCACTGGGATTGAGCAATGAGACAAGTCAGTGACAAAGAGCTACATGTTCTACATCCCATTGAATTAGATTGTAGATTATGTAATTCTTTCAACTATATACTCTACTGTGGAAAACAAGAATTCTAGCTTGTAACAGTAAACACCCATGATTCTACCCAGTCAGCCTATGAAATTTGAACCAAGTACAAATCGCTTCAAATTTATCACCACTCCAGGAACAACAACTTGCCACATATGTTATGATAACAGTGGGTTGGCATTGCAATTTTAGAACACAAATGAAGAATATATTGTTTTTTTTCCCAAAACTCTGATCTAGTACTAATTATTTTCTTAAAAAGTTGGAGCAACTCTTTCACCGAGCAGTTTGCCTCCCATTTTGGCCACCAGTACTGGTATCAGATCCAGTCTAAGACAGTGACTGACACATGGCTTCAAACTCTCTTATTAGGCAGTGTTGCTTTCTGGAAGAAATGCATCATTAGCCTTTCAATTCAAAGTTTAAGCACTCCTCAGGCTGGCTTCTCTGTTATTGGCAAAATGTGAGTTTGGCATGTTGCAGGGCAAGATAACTTGTGTTTGGCGGCTCTGCTTTCTGAAGCTCTCTGTTTGGAGGTAGATATGGTGGATGAAGAAGAATACTGTCCCCTACACACTCCTCACTGTGTTGGTTATTAAGCTGCTTAGAAACACATATGTTTAGTGGAATAATAGAGAATGAGAGGCAAATAATGTTAATAATAGTCCTCTGTTTCCCAAGACAACCCCCCTTCCAGAATAACATCTCTCTTACAAGCAATCCATGCTGAAAAACTCAGCGAATGAGGTGAAATAGAAAAACAGATGTTTCACACATTTGGACTTAAAGGCCAGGCAGGTCATTTGAAAAGGATGTCATGGCCCAATTGCAATCATAGCATGTCTGGTATGGTCAATAAATAGAACTTGATCCCTTTGGAACTCTTTAGCCTTTGGGACATTTAGATTGTGGCAAACATATTTACTTTCCTTATATTTGTTTTTGAGCTATTGGAGCCTTGAGCATGGCAGATAGTCTCCCTCACTACTCTACTTTTATTTTGTATTTTGAGACAGCACTGAACTTCTAAGGCAAGCCTTGGTGTCTCTCTCTCTCTCTCTCTCTCTCTCTCTCTCTCTCTCTCTCTCTCTCTATCTATCTATCTCTCTCTCTCATCCAGACTAGTCTTCAACTTATGATTGTTCCACCTCGCTGAAGCCTTTGAGAAACTGGGATTCCAAGCTTGTATCACACAACATAGTTCTCACAGACCTGTTTCTGAGAAAACGGGATGATAAGATGTGCAGTGTCTAAAGTGGCCCTGGACATTTGTGGAGCTGATGTTAATGAAAACACAGAGCAGGCCAGGGGAAGTCCTGATGGGATGAACATTGCCGCATAGATTTTCTACACTCAGAGAAGCAGATGGAAAAAGACATTCTAAGGGGTCTCTATGGCCTCAGGTGGGTCACTTGTAACTATTTCCTTGGAGAACAGAGCCTAGGTCTTATCTTTTATATGGAAACTTGAGATGCAACTACATGAAAAATGAAAGCTGAATAAGGAAATATTTCTAGTAAAACTGATTTCCTGGGGAGTCCACAATTAGAACTTATAAGGGCTTCATGAGCCTTTTCTTAAATAAAAAAATAATAAAAATTGCATTTATGTTTATGTTGGTGGTGTAAAAATAAAATTCAGCTTTATTATATTTACCTAAAAAAAAAAAAGTTTAGGAGGATTAAGAGCTATTATGGACCTTGGCACCATACTATTAAAAAGAATAGAAGCTATTATGGATCTGACACTGTCCTATTCCTGTTAGTAGAATGGGAACTCACTTGTCTCTGGAAATAGGGTGTGGTCAATAACACTTTTAAATAATACCTGGTTGAAAAATCATACTTTTAAGCTTCTCAGGGACTTGGATTAATTTTCGACATAACTATCTCCTCCAAATCTAGCTTCCACAAGTTATCTTTCCTCAAACTTTAGATTCACATGCTTGGAGATGATGGCAGGATGGATAGGCGGCTAAAACAGACAGACAGATTCAACAGATGAAAATGCAGAGCACCCAGCTAGATTTGAAGTTCAGAATTGTTTATATATGGCACTAACCTATAATTTAAAAAAAATGAGTTACTCACCTGAAACTGTAGCCTTAGATTTTGCTAAACCTATCTTATTTAGGGTTCTTGAATGCTTCAACCTTCCATCTTGCCCACTGACTAGAGGCAGAAGAAAGTTTATAGGAAAAGGAGTTTGTGGAACTGTTAAGAAGTCGTTCTTTGAGGGAGATTCCACTCTTCATTGTCAGGATACTAGCAGTCCAGTCTGATAGCAAATAGCTAATATGAATCAGTAGTAGTGGCTTGATCTAGCAGAAACCTCAAGGCTCTACCGAATTTTTAGGAGTCAGCAGAAGCGGTAAGAATCATCTGGAGAACATGAGAAGTTCTTTGGTGTGTTTCCCTCTATAAAATGAAGTCCAGCGAAGTCCATTCAAGCCTAGAAACACCCAGAAAAGCATTGTGAGACATAGCAAAGTAAGAGCATCCTTTCACTGTGTGTGTGCTTCTATTTATAGTCTTTCCAAACATAGCATGCCCTCTCAGGTGTCTGCTCCAGTAAAACATACTATCACAAGACAGGTTCTACAAAACATCACGTGACAAGTTCTAGAAAAACAATATGTGGCATAACTTGAGTTTCCAAAGAAACCAGAAATTTCTACTTCATGAAATTCCATCTTAACTCAGCACCTTTACCTGGCAAGTCTTTGCTTTTGTTATTGTTGGAACCCCAACTGTTTTTTTACCACCTTTCTGATGAAGATTCTGTGCATCAATAGAGTGTCCCCAGAGAATTTCAACAACTGTTCATGAAAATTGTGGGCGGGTGGGTCTTTAATACCCCTTCTTTTTGATTCTTTCATTTGTTGGATTTTCATGATTCCCCAGAGCTGTGGGTGTTAGAAGCCTTCTTCCTCTAATTTTACATAGCTAACTGAAGATTTTACTGCTTCTGAGTTTCTGGTGGGACAGCAAGTTTTGATGGAACATTCTCATAGCTATCATACATCACCATGTTTTCCTTTGTGATAAATGTAGTGAGTGTTTAGAGTTCACCTCACTGGTTTATTTTATTTTCTTCTCTTTTGTGCTTATGCAAGAGGCCCCTCCCCCTTTCTCTTTTATCTCAGTGTATTCACCATCTGCTCTGTAACTGGGGTCATCTTAGGCAGGGCTGGAGTTCTCAGTGTCTCCTTACCTTACAGGAAATCCCTTTTTTGTTTGGTAAAGGACACAGGGCAATATCAGAGCTAACTAGATAAATATAGCCTTAGAGCCAGCAAAGATGTACTACCTCTCATTCACAGCAACTAAAACTTTTAAAATGGCCAGAACAGCATAAAACCAAGCTTAAGGGCCCTTTCAAAGGGCACAGATGGAATGTACTAACAGCCTGTGCTATTACAGTGCTATCATCAGGGTGATAAAACCAGGGAGTCTTCACTTGGAAAAGCCTTGAGGAAGTGCCCAGACTGATCATGGGCATTACTAGAAACCAAGAGGCCACATTTTCTGTGTCCATTCCTCTGTTGAGGGACATCTGGGTTCTTTCCAGCTCCTGGCTATTATAAATAAGGCTGCTATGAACAAAGTGGAGCATGTGTCCTTATTACATGTTAGAGCATCTTCTGGGTATATGCCCAGGAATGGTATTGCTGGGTCCTCAGGTAATACTGTGTTCAATTTTCTGAGGAACTGCCAAACTGATTTCCAGAGTGGTTGTACCAGCTTGCAATCCTAACAGCAATGGAGGAATGTTCCTCTTTCTCTACATCCTTGCCAGCATCTGCTGCCACCTGAGTTTTTCATCTTAGCCATTCTGATTGGTGTGAGGTGGAATTTCAGGGTTGTTTTGATTTGCATTTCGCTGATGATTAAGAATGTTGAACATTTCTTTCTGTACCTCTCAGCCATTCCAGCCATTCACTATTCCTCAGTTGAGAATTCTTTTTTTTTAACTCTGTACCCCATTTTTAATAGAGTTATTTTGTTTTCTGGAGTCTAACTTCTTGAGTTCTTTGTATATATTGAATATTAGTCCTCAATCAGATGTGGGGTTGGTAGAGAGCTTTTTCCAATCTGTTGGTTGCTGATTTGTCCTATTGACAGTGTCCTTTGTTTTACAAAAGCTTTGTAATTTTATAATTTATAAAGTGCTGATAACTATTATCTATTGCTGATCTTGGAGCATAAGCCATTGGTGTTCTGTTCAGAAAAATTTCCCCTGTGCCCATGTGTTTGAGACTCTTCTCCACTTTCTTTTCTATTAGTTTCAGTGTATCTGGTTTTATGTGGAGGTTCTTGATCCACTTGGACTTGAGTTTTGTACATGGAGATAAGAATGGATTGATTTGCATTCTTCTATATGCTGACCTCCAGTTGAACCAGCAGCATTTGTTGAAAATGTTGTCTTTTTTCCACTGGATTGTTTTAGCTCCTTTGTCAAAGATCAAGTGAACATAGGTGTATGGGTTCATGTCTGGGTCTTCAATTATATTCCATTGATCTACCTGCCCATCATTGCACCAATACCATACAGTTTTTAATCACAGTTGCTCTGTAGTACAGCTTGAGGTCAAGGATGAAGATTTCTCAGCTCTTTTATTGTTGAGAATAATTTTTATTTTTCTTGTTATTTTTGTTATTCCAGATGAATTTGGAGATTGCTCTTTCTAACTCTATGAAGAATTCATTTGAAATTTTGATGGGGATTGCATTGAATCTGTAGATTGCTTTCAGCAAGTTGGCCATTATTACTAAATTAATCCTACCAATCGATGAGCATGGGAGATCTTTCTATCTTCTGAGATCTTTGATTTCTTTCTTCAGAGACTTGAACTTCTTGTCATACAGATCTTTTACTTCCTTAGTTAGAGTCATAGCAAGATATTTTTATATTATTTGTGACTATTGTGAAAGATGTTGTTTCCCTAATTTCTTTCTTACCCTGTTTATCCTTTGAGTAGAGTAAGGCCACTGATTTGTTTGAGTTAATTTTGTATTCAGTCACTTTGCTGAAGTTGTTTCTCAGGTTTAGGATTTTTCTGGTGGAATTTTTTGGGTCACTTATGTATACTATCATATTATCTGCAAATAGTGATATTTTGACTTTTTCCTTTCAAATTTGTATCCCTTTGACCTCCTTTTGTTGTCTAATTGATCTGGCTAGGACTTTGAGTACTGTATTAAACTGGTAAGGAGAGAGTGGGTAGCCTTGTCTAGTCCCTGATTTTAGTGGGATTGCTTCAAGTTTCTCTCCATTTAGTTTGATGTTGGCTATGGGTTTGCTGTCTGTTGCTTTACTATGTTTAGGTATGGGCCTTGAATTAAAAATGATTAATTCATGAAATTCTTAGGCAAATGGATGGAACTAGAAAATATCATCCTGAGTGAGGTAACCCAATCACAAAAGAACACACATGGTATGTACTCACTGATAAGTGGATATTAGGCCAGAAGTTTGGAATACCCAAGATACAATTCACAGACTACATGAAGCTCAAGAAGAAGGAAGACCACAGTGTAGATACTTGGGTCCTTCTTAGAAGGGGATGAAAATACCCAAGGTAGGCGACAAAGGCTGGAGAAGAAACTGAAGGAAAGGCCATCTAGAGACTTTCCCACCTGGGGATCCATCCTATACACAGTTGTCAAACCCAGACAGTATTGTTGATGCCAACAAGTACTTGCTGAGAGGAGTCTGATATAGCTGTCTCCTGAGAGGCTTTCCCAGTGCCTGACAAATACAGAAGTGGATGCTCACAGCCATCCATTAGACTGAGTACAGGATCCCCAATGGAGGAGCTAAAGAAAGGACCCAAGGAGCTGAAGGGGTTTGCAGCCCCATAGGAAGAACAACAATATGAACCAACCAGTACCCCCAGAGCTCCCAGGGACTAAACCACCAACCAAGGAGTACACATGGAGGGACCCATGGCTCCAGTTGCATATGTAGCAGAGGATGGACTTGTGGGACATCATTGAGAGGAGAGGCCCTTGGTCTTGTAAAGGCTTGATGCCCCAGCATAGGGAAATGCCAGAGCAGGGTAGCAGGAGTGAGTGCATTAGTGAGCAGGGGGAGGGGGGATGAAATAGGGAAGTTTTTGGAAGGGAAATGAGGAAAGGAGATAACATTTGAAATGTAATTAGAGGAAATATCTAATAAAAATAATCAATCAATCAAACAAACAAACAAAAACAAGAGTCTTTAAAGAAATGAGGTCACAAGACCAGACCCAGAGGTCACAGGACATTTTCATTTATCTTATATAGATGTTTGCTTGATTTTGAGTTTTTAATCTTGATTTTTGTGTATTTTTGGTTTATCAATTATAGCAACATAACACAGTGGGTGCTATAACAAGAGAAATTGATTTCTCATGGTTGATAGACTAGGAAGTCAAATGTCAGGTCAAAGTTCACTTGTCCCCTGTGAAGGCTCTTCGTCTTCCTGATTGGAAGAGAGCGGACATCTCTCTGTATGTGCATAAGGCCTTTCATCTTTCATCTCATCCTGTGTGAGTAGAGAAGCAGAGAGGAAAGAAGAAAGAAGAGAGAAGAAAGAGAAAAGATATTCTCCTATAAGGTTGCTAAGAAGGTCCTGTCATTATCTCATTGATTCTCAATCACTCCCCAGGGGCCCCATTTGCACCAAGCTTTGGAAAAGTGAATGAAGCCTCAGCACAGGCTTTTTGAAAGGACTCAACCATCCATACAAGTGCCAGTTAAATTTTACTAATGTTGTGTGATGCTCTGCTTACTTCCTTCATGTCCTGACCCAATGTCAGGTGACCAGTTTCACTATCATTACTGACTCTAAACAATGTACTTTAAAAGAGACATGTTTTCTTTGTGTGCATAACTCACACAGATATATATATATATATATGCATACATATATGACTATATAAATATGCCAATAAATTAATAAACTATAAGATGTATCTATGCATTAATAGATAGTGCTTGTTGGAAATAGCTGCCAGAAAAATCTAGAAATATTATTCAAGAAGAATTCAAATAGATATGGAAAATGTAAGATAATACATTGTTATATTGAAAAGTATATTTATACTATTCTTTGTCTCAAGGAAAGGAGGTTTCTTTTGTTTTGTTTTATTTTTTAAGGTTTCTGTCCAATTCCTCTGAAACTGTGAGTCTTGGCATTGGTGTTGGGAACCACACTCAGATCTTCTGGAAGAGCAGCAAGAGTTCTTAACTGCTGAGCCATCTTCAGCCTAGAAGGGAGACTCTTCAAAACATTTTTTGAAATATATGGATATACATGTTTTGTCTGCTAATTCATCTGGTTAATGTATTTTGTTGTTTCTATATTAAAAGTTGACTCATTTATCATACTTTGTATGTGTGTGTGTGTGTGTATGTGTGTGTGTGTGTGAATGGAGTTTGAGACTTGATAGCTTTGCTTTGAGCTCAAGGTAATCCCCCTGCCTCAGCTGCCTAAATGCTGCAATTATACACATGTGCTACCATACCCAATTTTAATAGTGTCTTGTGAAGAAGGCTCGTCTTATTTAACAAATCACAGCTTTAGCTATATTCTGAAGCTTCTAGACCACAGTTGGTATACTGTTTTGATTTTTTTCTTGTAGTGGCCATCTGTTTCTGCATGCCAAGAATATTTTGGAAAATACTCTTTTCTTTTGCAGATGAGCCTCTTGCAAGTTTAGCCTACATGCTTCGGATCTACAGCCTTTGGCCAGAGCAAAGCCCACTGAGATGACAGATTAGACTGAGAGCCCATCCTTGACAGGTCAGCAAATTCTGTTTGGAGACATGAATGGTTTAGGTATCATCACTCAACCTAAGTATGCACTCTGCAAGTCAACCAGCAAAGGGGCTTGTATTCTACTGTGCTTGCTAAGCTGGAAGCATTGCTTGAGCTGGGCGTACAACTCAGTCACTCTCCAAGACAGACTGATTGAAAAGAACATGATGCATAGGGAAGCCTAAACACAGAGCAGAACAGGCATCCAATGCCAGTTTTGAACATCAACATTGGGTCATGACCAAAAGAGATCTATATGAGCTTCTAGTTAATAGGGTCAAAATATTTATTTAAAAGGAAAACTCTGACCTGAGTTTCTGCTCCTTAATCAATAAGAGTACCCAAGAGCATAGTACATAGCAACTTCAGATCTGGAGACAAATGACATTCATAGTCCTTGAGTCAGTCTGAAGACACAGAAGAATTAGGGACCCTATATCTCAGTCAGTTTCCTCTGCTGTGCTGTGGAATATTCCCAGAAGGCTTGGATTTGTCTGGGTAGCATCAGAAAAGGTTCTTAATTGGTGCCTATTGGTTGTCCATGTTCATTGTCTAATGTCACAACACTCATATAGGTATCTAGGCAATTATATTTATTTATCTGAAACATTATCTATATATTAAAGATACATTACACACACACACACACACACACACACACACGAGGTAATAATGTCAATAGCCTTTAACTATCAAATATAACATTATTTTCAGGCCTAGGAAACCTCATTTCAGTTGTTGGTTAGAGTAGTTGACGACAATGATAAAATATTATAAACTACACCACAGAGGACTTGGAGAAAAAAATCTGGAAGCCTCCTCCCTGAGTACTAGTTCTCACAGGACTAGCACCATAGGAAGGTTCTGTGCAAGCTGCCAAGAGAGAAAAACCATCAATAATACTACCCAGCATAGCTTATCAATTCCCCATATAACTAATGTGACAAAATATCCCCAATTGTGCAACATGGGGGCTTGTACACTGGGGTAAGCAACAGCTATCTAATTAGACTTAAGACCTTACCAATAGGAAAAAATTCATGCCTGGTACTGTAAACTTAGTCAATTTCCTAAGACTAGTGATATCATGTTCTAGAGGAGAATCCATTACTGCCACTTTCCTAAACCAACTTAACTTCTAACCTCATTCCAAATATTTATTTTTATACCCACAAGTAAGTTAGCTCTCACCCCTCATCAAAGAAAGCTATGTTTTTTTAGATGTAGATTGTTACCGAAATCCACAAGCAATCAAAATGCAGAGAATAGCTGACCATCAAGTACCCAACCTCAACTGATACATCTACATCACAACTCCTATGCCTAAGGCTCAGAGAACATCAGTAAAGAGG
The DNA here is from genome assembly GCF_008632895.1 of Mastomys coucha. Lineage (NCBI taxonomy): Eukaryota > Metazoa > Chordata > Mammalia > Rodentia > Muridae > Mastomys > Mastomys coucha. The sequence continues at coordinate 50,692,171 of NW_022196903.1, forward strand.
TGGGCTGAAAGTTTCTAAGAGCCGGAGGATAGATCCTCTGTATATTGCAGGGAAATTACACACATAAGATCTCAAAAATACATTTCTCTGAACAAGGAGTGAACAATGATAACATTAGATTATGTGCCACTGAGGATGGGAAAAATCTCACAAGACCCTGTCTGCAGATGAAGAGCTATAGGCAATTCATGGCTGAGACTGGGAAAATCATCCTTCTCCATTGATGAGACTCTTAATACATTATCCAAACCCGCCAGCCCTCGACATATATACAAAGGAATGACACTAAGTAGACTCGTATATGGACACAAATGTTTTCTTTGCTATTTCACTTGTCTAATACATTTTGTTGTTTCTATATTAAAAGTTAACTCACTTATCATAGTGTTTGTGTGTGTGTGTGTGTGTGTGTCCATAGTTGAAGAAGAGGATATAAATTTGAGATGGAGTTATGAGGACATGGGAGAAGTTGCAAGGAAAAGTAACAGGTAGAAATGATATAAATACAGTACTCATGTATGAAAATTCTCAATATTTTAAAAAATTAAAAGTTTTAATTTATAGAGTGTGTCCATGTATGCATGCATATGTATGTATGTATGCACGTATGTATGCATGTATGTGTATAGACATCTGAATGCATCTTGAAGATGTCAGTTCTCTCATACTATGTGGGTTTTAGAGATCGAATTCAGGGTTTTAAACTTGGCAGCAGGTGCCTTTACCCAGGGAATCATCTTGCCAGTCTCTGTCTGTTTACAGAAAGTGTGTGAGTATGTGTGTGTGTGTGTGTGTGTGTGTGTGTGTGTGTGTGTGTGCCACAGCATATATGTGAAGATCAGAGAATAACTTGTGGGAGCTGATTCCCTCCTACCACATGGATTTTAATTTTTTCATTTTCTGGTCTAAGGCTTTATGGCAAGCACTTTTACCTGTTGAGCCTACTTGCCAACCCTGGGCTAATTTTAATGGGTATCATGTCTCTTATATAAAACTTCTTTTTAGGGATTAGGGATTTAGCTCAGTTGTAGAGCAGTTGCCTATAAAGTACAAGTTCAGTCCTTTGATCCTAAAACCCAAAAGAAAACAAACAGAAAAATCCCCTTAGAAAAAAATATTTTTTAAAACTAAGAATATATATAAAACTAAAATTGACAACAGACATTTAAAAACATATACTTGCACATTATATTTTATAGAGGGGTGAAAGAGAATATTTCTCACAACATCATCACCACTATAATATTCTTTGGGTACAGGAATATTTTGATCTCTGTCACAGTTTAGAATTGTTAGTGATTATTGATTGAGAACTCTGTCATTGTCTTCAAAGATTTTAGGTTGTCTGTGAGCAATAAATCTGCTTTGGTTTTGTATTTTGGAAGACACCCTGGCTTCACGGTGGAAGCTTTGCATCTGGAGCATAGTGACCAAGAGACTAAAGGTAGGAGGGAGACATGAAGCTGCAGGTTCTGTACAGCCTGATCAGCAGTGCTGAGGATTTCAAATAGAGGATGTGAACATGTGTTCTATTGCCACTGCTATCTAGGGAACAGGTTTTGAAGGAGCCCAAGTGACTATGGCAGTCATAGGCTCTTCTGAGTGATCATGATGAAGGGAAGACCATTGTATGTGGGAGCCCTCTAGGTCCTAGTTGAAGGTTACTTTCATCTCAGGGTTATAAAAGTTCTCTGGGATTTAAAGAGCAGAAAGTCTTGTCTCATAAGTTTCTAGTACATTACTCTTGAGGCCCCTCTAACATAACCAAAAGGAACACAAATTAACCAAATCAAAACCATAGATTAACAAGAGCAAAGCCTATACTTTGTGTCTATGTGTAATGTAATGTAGAAGACTATGGTATGCATGTTCGGGGCCATCTGTGATTCTGCATCGTCTGTTTCCTGTCTAGGATGTTCAGGCACCACTGTACACCAGGCTGGAAGGATGAAGTGGAGTCCAGAACATGTGGGTCTACAGGATTCCATCCTGCTGGATGTGAGTTCCTTCTTTAGGAGTCTAGTGTTGCCGCTCTTTTTGATGATATTCAATGGAACAGCTCTAATAGACGATCTTCAGTGAAACACTTGGTGCACATACATGTAATTCAGGGTGGGCAAGGGCTGTATATGAACCTTGGAGAGTGTGAAGATATTTTGTCAGGGTGAATGTAAAATCATTGACTAGAGTTTCAAGTACTAAGAATGCCTCATTTGCATGGAGAGGTATTCCAGGAATTCTAGGTACTTGCTGGGTGGGTTCTTACTGGGAATGAAAAAGTTGAACTTGTAGATTTGCCAAGAACTATATGATACCCCTCGGTTAGACGATTCGGGGTTGGGCTCCAAGATCAGGCAAAGAGGAAGGAAGCCCTGCTAAGAAAAGGGAGTCCTCCATTTTGTGCTGAGCTCAACTACTGAAACATAGTAGCTTACAATCTTAGTAGTGAGGTGCAGCAGGGGCCTTTAGAAATGAAGACCCAATGATAGACAACCTACATATTTTTATAGTAGTTTTGCTTAAGAGTGGACAGCAAGGGCTCAAATAGTGGTTAGCATGTAGAAGAATGCAAATCGATCCATTCTTAACTCCTTGTACAATGCTCAAGTCCAAGTGGATCAAGGACCTCCACATAAAACCAGATACACTGAAACTAATAGAAAAGAAAGTGGAGAAGCGCCTCAAGCACATGGGCATAGGGGAAAATTTCATGAACAGAACACCAATAGCTTATGCTCTAAGATCAAAAATTGACTAATGGGACCTCATAAAATTGCAAAGCTTCTGTAAGGCAAAGGACACTGTCAATAGGACAAAATGGCAACCAACACATTGGGAAAAGATCCTTATCAATCCTACATCCAATAGAGGGCTAATATCTAATATATACAAAGAACTCAATAAGCTAGACTCCAGAGAGCCAAATAACCCTATTTAAAAATGGGATACAGAGCTAAACAAATAATTCTTTTAACTGAGGAATATCTAATGGCTGAAAAGCACCTAAAGAAATGTTCAACATCTTTAGTCATCAGGGAAATGCAAATCAAATCAAAACAACCCTGAGATTACACCTCATACCAATCAGAATGGCTAAGACCAAAAACTCAGGTGACAGCAGATGCTGGCAAGGATGTGGAGAAAGAGGAACATTACTTCATTGCTGGTGGGAATGAAAGCTGGTACAACTCCTCTGGAAATCAGTTTGGCAGTTCCTCAGAAAACTGATAGTACTGACTGAGGACCCAGCTATACCACTCCTGGGCATATACCCAGAAGATGCTCCAACATGTAATAAGGACACATGCTCCACTGTTCATAGCAACTTTATTTATAATAGCCAGAACCTGAAAACCACCCAGATGTCCCTCAACAGAGGAATGGATACAGAAAATGTGGTACATTTACACAATGGAGTACTACTCAGCTATTAAAAACAATGAGTTTATGAAATTCTTAGGGAAATGGATGGATCTGGAGAATATTGTCCTGAGTGAGGTAACCCAATCATAAAAGAACACACATGTTATGCACTCACTGATAAGTGGATATTAGCCCAGAAGCTCAGAATACCCAAGATACAATCCACAAACTACAAGAAACTCAAGAACAAGGAAGACTAAAGTGTTAATACTTCAGTCCTTCTTAGAAGGGAGAGCAAAATACCCATGGAAGGAGTTACAGAGACAAAGTGTGGAGCAGAGACTGAAGGAAGCATCATCCAGAGACTGCCCCAACTGGGGATCCTTCCCATATACACTCAGCAAACCCAGACACTATTGTGGATGCCAGCAAGTGCTGGCTGACAGGAGCCTGATATAGCTGTCTCCTGAGAGGCTTCTGCCAGAAGTGGAAGCCATCCATTAGACTGAGCACATGGTCCCCAATGAAGGAGCTAGAGAAAGGACCCAAGGAGCTGAAAGGGTTTGCAGCCACATAGGAGAAACAACAATATGAACTAGCCAGTACCCCCAGAGCTCCCAGAGACTAAACCACCAACCAAGGAGTACACATGGAGGGACCCATGGCTCCAGATGCATATGTAGCAGAGGATAGCCTAGTCGGTCATCAATGGGAGAAGAGGCCTGTGGTCCTGTGAAGGCTCTATGCCCTAGTGTAGGGGAATACCAGGGCCAGGAAGTGGGAGAAGGTAGGTTGGTGAGCAGAGGGGAGGGGGAAGGGAATAGGTTTTTTTTTTTTTCCAAAGGTGAACCCAGGAAGGGGGATAACATTTGAAATGTAAATAAAGAAAATATGGGATAAAAAAAAAGAGTGAACAGCAAGATGGGGCAGAGAGGGAAGGTTAGAGATGACAAACTGGGAAGAACTTGGATTCCTCTCTATGACCCTTAAGGGTACAGAGTCTCCTTTCCTACAGATGAAACTGGAAGCTCTAGCTTGAACATTTTGTGAACAGCTTCAAGGCCACAATGAACCTTTAGCCCACCTTGTCTTAATGTCATGGTACCACACTTTGAAACACCTCATGTCCGTAGTCTCAGCACTGGGCCCGAGTGCCTCCTGACATTTTGATCTTGGTGACTTGAGTAAAAGGAATCCCACGAGAAAGTGCTAGAAGGAACCAAAATTGTTATATATTTTGAAGAGACCCTAGACTCAACAGACAGAGCAGGCACCGAAGGAAAGAGGAAAGGAAAGGGGCCATAGAAACTATTGTATTGGGGGTTCACTGTAAACCTGACCAGCCTCTCAAGTGTGGCTAGTCATTCCTGGTTCATTGACAAGCTTATCAAGGCACAGAGTTCTCTCAAAACTAGAGGATCTTTAATTGAAAACGTTTTGAAATTGTAGTTATTAGTCAGCTCCAATCCTCTTCATTATGACAAAATTCATACTTTGTACAAAGCTGCGTGGTTCACAGTTTCTCTTTGTGGTGAGCCAGTAGCCTAGGTTTGTCCCTTAAGGCCACGTCTAAGAATCTCAGGAGCAACAGAGACCAAGGGTAGCATCACTACATTGACGTGACTCTGCCTTGCTGGCAAGTAAAGGCTGCAGAGACCGTTTATCCAGCAAAGCTCAGGCACTGGTCACCCATTGCCCAGCTTCTGGAGGGAAGGAGGGAAG
>NW_022196903.1:50697415-50704468 GCF_008632895.1 Mastomys coucha
CGGAGGGAGGGACGGAGGGAGGGAGGGAGGGAGCCTTCCATTGATTCTTCAGCCACTTCTCCTGAGTGAGTCCTGGAAATCCAAGCTGGTTCTCATTCCTCCCCCATCCTCTTTACCCCTTCCCTCTCCCATTTAAATTCCATTTTACAACACACAAAGCAAGATAGCCTTTGTTAAAAAGTTTAATGTTCTTAATTAGTTGAATCGGTTAGGCTAATTAGAATACCAATTAGAACTGGCAGGGCTATCGTTAATTTGAAAGTGCTGTGGTCTAGTGTTAATCGCTATTAAACCTTATAGTTTGTGAAAGATAGAGAGGGGATGAATTCACACAACACTACTTGAAATGAGAAAGGTCTGTGGTCAGAAGGATTAGCTGTCAGTGAGTGTTCCAGGAAAGCAGAAACCACAGAGGCCAGGCAGGTCTTCAAGTCTCCAGCTATATAAGACATCCTAGTCTCACTTTTCAAATGATGCTAAAAGGCTGGAGAGTGTTTTACTGAAATAGCCAAAGTGTATAATTCACCTAATGGACTAACGATCTGGAATGATACTTAAAAAAATAAAATCAGTGTTTTAAGTTCCCAGGCCACAGAAAAGTTTATGCTGTTAGCAAAGATATGTGTCCCATTGGGTTTCCAACTTCCTAAATATATAGAACACCCTGCTCAATTAAACCTCTTCTATTTCTGGTCATTGCTTGACTGAAGTAGAAGAGCCAAGCCCTCAAACAAAAGAAGCCCCATGCTAGAATTGCGGCAAGGGGGAGAGGCAGTCGCCACTTCCTCACGTCTCACTTGGCAATGGATGACTAGAAGAGTAAGCAAATCCTAATTTGTGTTTTCAGACAAATATAAAAATCAGTCTTCCTTTTTTCAACAAGCAAATATGGAATGGACAATTATAGCTATTCTTGTGGTACATTTTCAGAAATATGACTTTATTTTCCTCTATTCCAGTGATGAAGACAGAAGGTACTGACGCCCATTATCGTGGCTGGTTTCCTCTCAATATATCTACGCTACAGTTCCAGATAAAGCGTGCAGTTTATAGGAAACAAATATAAAAATACAGTTTGTCATGTGTATTATGGCACAGTTAAGAAACAGGGAATCTTTTTAGATGGTGAATTGCTTTACAAAGCGTATAAAAATGTTCAATTCAATTGCTACCTCAAATATTCCTGGAGGTAAGTGGAAAATAAATTTAAAACAAACAGACAGACCAACAGATATATAATGCCTGAGTGACTACCAATGCGGTTCATGTGCAAAAATTTTAGGATGAAAAGTGGGTTTATTACATGGCATTTTCTCTAAATACCTTTTAGGAAAAAATGGAGACTTTAATATCTATAGCACCTACTGATGTTGGCTGTAATTATGGTTCTAGGTGGCCTCATCCAGCAAGGGCTCACCTGACCAAGTGTCACCTGTAATGTAGGAATAGCTAGTGTCAGCCTTCATCACAGAAGAGAATTCAGTCCGTGGGGGAAGTGTAAGAAACAGGTAAGCAACAACAACAACAACAACAAATCCCTACTATTTAATGCTCAACCAAGAGATACAGACCTTTCCTCTGAGGGGCTTCAAATGTCACGCTAAACTGTTATGCTTGTCCCTATGTGTTCCCAGTTTTCACAGTTGCTCCCAATCCTATTTATCAGCTTCGATTCTTTCAGAATGACTAAAGGGTAACTGTAAGTCATGGTTATTTGTCTAGGTCTTACTTTTAGCCTGTGGATGTAGATTAGTATTTGATTTTTATAAAACGACAAAGGATTAATATTTTAGTAGCTATTGCAAACCTATTAAACATAAAGACCAACTTTAAAGCAAAGTACTCAAAGATGTAAAAACCTAAGAGAAACAAGATGCAGATTCAAAGGAAGATTTTACACTAGGGACATCACATGCATGGGTCATTTCAACTTTCATTCTGTTCAATGGCATTTGGTGTGTCATTTCCTAGAATTTTGTGAGAGCTGTTCTTCCTTTTCTTGTAGGCAGATCTCTAGATAAAGTTAGAGCTATGTAAATCTTTTCATTTACTTTTCCATGCAATGATTTAACATGGTTTATTTATTTTCTATGATCTACTAGATAATATGCTAGATTTGGGAATACAAAGATGTAAAAAGAGAGGATAGCTATGTTCAAAAGAACAGTCTAAGAAATGAGGTAAATGCCTAAAGAAATTATATCCTTACCTTCTCTGATAGATAAGTCATGGGACAAGGGGTTTGTTGATGTCTAGTCTGAGATGAGAGATAAAGTTACAGCAAGGTTTGAAGGACAGGTTGGCATGTGAATTGGACAGTTCTGCAGTACTCAGATGAAATACAAAAGGCAGGTCAGCTTTATTAAGGAAAGATATTGACTTGGTATAAACAGCATGGTGATGTGTCTATGGAGGTTCCTCCCTTCCCTTGACTGTATTCCTTCAAGGCAGATGGCAATGATGTGACATGTGTGAGAAGAACAGTCACTTCACAAAGCTGAAAGCCAGAGAGTAGTGTAGATGTTGAGCTCACTCATAAGAGTTAGCTTTCACAAGAGCACAAGGGACCCACAACAACCACCCTTACCCTTCCAAGGGCGGCTCCCTCAGAATTTTAAAGAGTGCCCATTGTGTTCTTTTAAGAGTTTGATCACCTCTCAGGCTCCCAAGATAGGACTGTTTAAACATACTTAAATTATAGCTCACCAACCTGGAATTGATACTTTCTGGACTGTACAGCACAGGGCTCCTGGCTGGGGATGAAGGCAGAGACCAAATGGTGAGTGCCATTTGGTATCATCTGAACTTGAAACATACAGTAGAAAAAGAGCTCATGTGTATCTTTTTCTAACATTGCTCCAGATCCTAAGGGTAGGAGTTGGCCTACAACAGGGCTTTGTGAATGATATTGATAGTATTCATAGATTATCAAGCACCAGGTATATTTTTTTTATCTGCAGATTATCTATAGCATTGAGTCACTATGACACAGCTCAAAATTTTCCTTTTACCATATATAAAAAGATGCAACCATCAAGGAAATGCATATATATTTAATTTCTTTTTCTTTTTTTTAATTTCAGATATTTTCTTTATTTACATGCAAATTTCTCCATTCCCAATTTCCTCTCCAAAAAACAAAAAAACAAACAAAAACAAACCCCTGTTGCCTCCCCCCTCCCCATGCCTGCCACCCCGCCCTCTCCCACTTTCTGGCCCTGGCATTCCCCTACACTGGAGCACAGAACCTTCACAGGGCAGAGGTCCTTTCCTCCTATTGATGATTGATTTTGCAATCCTCTACCATACACATGCTGCTTGAACAATCAGATCCCTCTATGTGCAGTCCTTGGTTGGTGGTTGAGACCCTGGGAGCTCCGAGGGTACTAGTTAGTTCATGTTGTTGTTTGTGCTAAGGGGCTGCAAACCCCTCAGCTCCAATGGTCTTTTCTCTAATTCCTTCACTGGGGACCCTGCACTCAGTTCGATGGATGGCTGTGAGCCTCTACATCTGTGTCAGTCAGATACTGTCAGAGCCTCTCAGGAGATAGCTATATTTAGGCTGGCTTACCCTTCCTTCAGTCTCTGCTCCATAGTTAATCTCCGCAACTCCTCCTGTGGGTATTTGATTCCCCCTTTTAAGAAGGAATGAAATGTCTACCTTTTGGTCTTCCTTCTTCTTGACTTCCTTGTGGAATGTGGGTTGTTCTTCCTGTATTCCAGACTTCTGCACTAATAACCATTTATCAGAGAGTGCATACCGTGTTTGTTCTTTTGTGATTGGGTTACCTCACTCAGGATGATATTCTCCAGATCTCCAGGAAATGTATATATATTTAATTTCAATTTGGGAAAAATGTAAAATGAACACATGAAATTATTATTAATAGGGCTTTAAATTTAAACATGCCCATTATTGCCAAAACAGGAATTTATAGAAAACTGATCTCCCCTTACATAAACGCTCATTCTAAATAGATTTTTCCCATTGTTTCCCAGCCTCTCTGAACATTTTGGACCAATCCATTCTTTTTCTATGGGTTTTTAATGGCTGTTATTTGATGTCTATGTGTCTGGCTGTCAATGTGTTATATTTATGGATTGTTCACCCTGTGTCATTCTCAGACATGGATTTAGTCAGTCTCCTGAAGGTGAGAGATTTGAGTCAGTCATCAGCTGGAAGAACAAAGAGGCAGCCATCAGAAGAAGCCCGGAAGGGAAGGTAGTCTACACTCCAAGTCCCCTGAGGGTCCGCATCAACATTGGAGAACTGTTTTGACAGAACTAGTGAATTAAGTGCAAAAGTCAAATTCCAGTAACATCAAAATGGGACAGACTTTCTGTTCAACCACAAACAACAAGAGACCCATCCGCTTTGAGGGACTAGGATGAGCCATTCTCAGGGGTCCAGTGGCTTCCAGGGTTGGCAGGAATAGCTTGCTGTAGGCAAAAGGGCAAGGAACATTGAGTAGCAGAAATGGAGGCAAATAATTTATTATTTTTTTTAAATTGCAAACTCTGATGTCTGGCCCCAGATATTTGAGCATATTCTCCATTCTTCTAACAAAAGAAACACACATGCTTATTCCACCCTTTTCCGCCTCATCTGGCAGCCGCTTTCTGGTCCAGCAGACACTAACATCTAATGAGTCAAACTTCTCATTTTCAGACTAATCAGTCGGCTGCACTAATTGCAAATGCAAATATGCAAATTTATATTAATTAATTACTCTGCTAATTAGTTCTGCGGTCTTTTTTGGGTAATAAATCATTGTGCAGTGGAAGGGAAACAAGTCCTGTCCCATTTCACTCCACATAAAAATTTAATGTACTCATGGAAGAAAATATATAAAAAAAAAATAAATAAATAAACCACGAGCCGATCGCTCTACCTCCACTGATGAGCCCCTACAGAAAGGTGCTGCTGTGAGAGGGCTTTCACATCTTCGGCAAATGCCATCACTAAGGTGCCTGTTAGCAGTTTAATTATCACATTATAAGCTTCAGAAAAAGCCAGTTTGCTGTGCTGCAGGCTGTGACATGGAGCTCGGCAGTTCACCTACTCTGTGGCAAAATACTTATAAATAAAATGGGAATGGAGAAAAGGAGTCACATCTCTTTGCTGAAGCACTATAGACTGAGAATAAGGAATTTTGTGGTCTTGTGATTATTGTGTTAAGCCCAAGTCATCTTCTTGTGTCTGTACCCTTGAATGAAAAGTCATGTCACCAGCCTTGAGGATGCACTGAAGGGCTCTTGTGGAGGGAGGGGTCAGAGAGGCAGGAGGTGAGGAAGAGTTGTGGAAGCAGGCGACAACTTCCACAATGGCTAGAGGTGACACACCCACAGACTTATTAATATCAGCCATTTTGACTGGAGATTTGCTTGTGTTTCCAGCTCCTCTTGTGGGACATAGACATACAAGAAATAACCACTCCCATTAGACTATGAGGCAAGAGGCTATGTTTGATTTATCTCTGGCTCCCATTTTCTCCCAATATGGATCACCAATAAATGCTTGCTTGCTTGCGTGCTGAATGAGTGAATGAATGAATGAGTGAATGAATGAATAACTGGCAGCAACCATCAGCAGCTAGTTACAGTGACATTCACTGACACACTTGTATCACAATAGTACCTTCATTATGGAATATGTGCCAAGATTAGGAGCAAGAGAGAACAGTGACCCATATTTAAATCTTCGTGCATTTCTCCTTCCTTCCTTTTCCTTCTCAACAAAAAATTAAATTTTAATCCCCCATGCTTCTTCCTTCTTAGTGTACCTAAGAGTTGATGTTTGAGGAATAAAATAAAATAACTAGATGGCTCATGCCTGCAACCCTATCACTTGAGAGGCAGATGCAGAAAGATTGTGAGTCTGAGGTCAGCCTGGCCTACATAGCAATACCTTACTTCTACTCACCTCCTCAAAACAAGGAAAAAAATGTTGTGATTACAGTTGGGCACCCTGCTCTCAAGCCCTGGCTTGTCCACTTCCTGGTTCTGCTACACTGGGTGTTTCTTTGCCTGAAAAACCAGGAATGGTGAGTTTGCCAAGAGAGGATGATGGGCATGGGGGCCCAACCCAGAAGCTCATCCCATCTCCATCCACTGCTCCCCACATGACATTAGGCCTTTGTTTTACTTATAAATAAAATGTTCTCAGAAAAGCAATGATAGTGGAGAGGGGAAACGAGAGAGCAAAGCCAGTGAATGTGATTAAAATATAATATATACATATATGAAAAGTAGTGAAACTAATTTTATATATATTAATATATGCTACAAACATTAAATGTACTTCTTTTTAATTTTTCCTCAAAGACTGGAATATAAGATGCGTGTGTTTGCGGCATAACACTAAAACTCACCTAAGGTAGTCAATGAAAAGTGAGGCTCCTTCTCTGACCCCTCACCTCTACAGTCTCCTGACTACTACATCAAACTGTATATCCTTCCAGAGATAGACACTGTGCCTGTAGATGGTTTATGTCCCCACTCCACCCAACCTGGACACAAGTCCAGCGTGCCATGCTGCTGGCTTGACCTGCCTCTGTCCTTCAGTATGGAGCTGCTGTGGACTTGTTCTACCTACCTCTTTCCCACTGCATGTGACTATGAACTGTGGTAGCTTACTTGAATCAAGCCTCCACTGGTGGCCATTTAGCTCGTTCCCAATTATCTGCTACTACAGAGTAAGTCTTCAGCTCATACACTGGCATTTAGAGTGTTCTGTCCATGTGGAGGCAAACCCATAAACATAGGTATCTTGAGACAGTTCACTGCATCAAATGGTATATGCTTTAACTTCTGAAACTCTGAGAAACACCCCTGGGAGAGGAGATGCCAATCCATATGCCCAGCAGGCAGTGTTCCTTTCCTGTAGTTCCCTAACTCTCTTTTTCTACTGAGTCCTCATCAATGGAGAAGGCAGGGCCATGCTCTCTTCTTCATAGGGCAGTGGTGAGGTAGTTGTCAATCAGAAAGGACGAACAACAACATGAACTAACTAGTACCCTCGGAGCTCCCAGGGTCTCAGCCACCAACCAAGGA
>NW_022196903.1:50704780-50769156 GCF_008632895.1 Mastomys coucha
AAATTTGCATGTAAATAAAGAAAATATCTAAAATAAATAAATAAATAAATAAATAAATAAATAAATAAGAAAAGTCCTGAGAATTCTCATGTGCTGCAGATCTCTACCTCATTCTTAGTTTTTCCATTTTCTCCCTACTGGGATTGTTTAGAGGGTGGCTGGAAACCTTACTGGGTTAAGACCTGCTCATGTGAGTAATCCCATGGGCTTTTCCTACTGTAGGAAATAGAATTGATCACCCAATTATTTTTGTGCAATTATGAAGCAGAAAACAGAGGGGGGTTCCCTCTATCCTCCCTCTCTTTACCTGAAGGTAAGACATACCCTTTCCCAGAGAACACATCCTGCCCACAGGAGGCACAGAGGTAACTGTCAAGCTCCTGCTGTTCTGCTGGAGTGTGCCCATATCTCAGACCTTGCTGTGACTCCTCACCTTTGAGATTGTGACATCATGTTCCTTCCCACTGATGAACCATTGTTCGAGATGCTGTATCAGGTAGGTTTCAGATCTGGGTTGCTTTTCACTAGGGTTTCCCTCATTCAAAAGTGTTTTGCACTCTTCAGAAACTAACTCATTTTTTTTTCTCTTTTCTACCTGCCTTTTGTTACAAAGGTCTGTCCCAATGAGGAACTCATGTTGGTTGAAGAGAAATCACTTTGCCTCCCCAGCACCACCACAACAGACTCTGGTACCAAGTGTTTCAGAGTTTGGGTTTATTTTAGTAATTCCCAGAGGTTTTTAGTGAGTTTCTCAACCTTTGATACTAAAAAACAAACAAACAAACAAAAAAAGCCCCTGCAGTTATCAATGAGGACTAAGCATGATGTTCGTTCTCCCTGGAAACTATCATATGTCCATGATGATAAGTGTATATGGTGAGAAATATGGATTACCAATATGGATTTTCTACGAGTCTGAATGAAGGACAATGCAAATCTTGGATAGAGAAGGAGACACAAGAACCTGGGCCATGGCTAGTGGTTCTGTTAAGATGCAGCCTCAGACACATCAGTGTCTATCCTCTGCCAGTGTCTTTTCCCAGAGAACTAACCTTCCAGCCCTGCTCTTTCCCAGCCATTTGCATCTCACTCATGTTTGCACAGGAGCTGCTTTCAATGGGATTTTGTCTTGCTCTGTGATCACCTAGGATGCTGCTGGTCTTTGCTTTTGTTTTTGCCTCACCTTCCTTATCAATCAACTAGAAAAAGGTAACACTAACAAGGCTGATTATTCATCTAAAAATGGCCAAATGACTAATCCTATGATGCCAAGTCTCCAAGAAACATCCTAGACATAAGAAGAAAGGTATTGAGTTTACAGGACAAGCAAACTAAGATACAAGCTCCTATAAGCCATTCACTTTATATTAATTTTTATCATGAAGAAAAAGAAAATCCCTATGCTCATCAAGTTTGTGCATTTTAATATACAAATTATACATTAATAAAACTTAAAAGAGAAATATTACCCTTAATCTTATGATTCAAAGATGTGATGGTTGTGTTAATCGGCTCTCAGTCACTGCAGGAAGATGCCCAGAGTCGGCTTGTAGGGAGAGGAGGTTTGTTTTGGCTTGTGCTTTCAGGCACATCATTCTATGGCTGCTCAGCCGAGTTGCTTTGGCCACATTGTGGCACAGTTCCTAATGGTAGAAGCATGTGGCAGGCATGTAGTAATCAAGAGAGGCAAGAAGAAGTCAAGGGTAAAATTACTATTTACTCATATTCCTTTTTCAGAGTTTTGTGCAATGTGTACTTTTTAAATTACATTTACCCCCAACTCTTCTGAGATTCACTCCTTTCCCTTCCTGAGCCACTAAACTTTGTGTCCTCTTATTTTCTTTTCCACTAATCAAGGACAGCTTGTTCTGCCCTTAGATGCTTGGACATGCGGCCTTCCACTGGAGCGTGATTAACTTACCAGGAGAAAGACTCTTAAAGAAATTGATTCTCCCTCTCCCAAAAGCTCTCAGTTACAAACAGGTTCTTGTCTGAGGGCTGGGGGGGGGGGTGCGGGGAAGGGCACTTCACATCCACTTCTCTCCATACTGGGATTTGACCTGGCTTGGCCTTGCCTGGGGCTTGTGCTCTGCTATCACGATAGTTCTGTGTTCATATTACAGCTTTCATGTTCTGCATGTTGTGTTTAGAGGTGATAATTTCCTTGCTTCATCCACCACCTCTGACTCTTAAAATAGTTCTGCCTCTCTTCTGCAAGATCAGTGGATCTTAGGAAGGAGAGTGTGACACAGATGTTCCATTTAGGGTTGAGCATTTTACAATCTCTTATTTTGAACCCTGGTCTTATGTGGGGCTCCATGTTAACCATCATCTATTGCAATCCTCCAATAAGGATTAAGAGAGACACTGACTTATATGTATAACAAAATGTCGTTAGGATTTGGTTTTATCTATGTTCATTTGGTGGCATAATAGGAAGAGGTTCTTCTGTAGGGCTTTGACCTGTCTAGCCACAAGTTCTTGGCTCCACAGTGGTACCAGGTTTGGATTTTATGTTGTGGCAGGAGACTTACATCCAATTAGAAAGTGGTTGTTTACTCCCACCATGTTCATGTCATCACTTCCAGGCCAATTCTTACTGTAACTGGCAGAGGTCATAGCTGGGTAATCCTGATGATTACTATTCTCCCCCAGTAGCATGCACAGCACTTTCCAATTCTGTGAAAACTATTAAGGGTGAAATTTGCAGGTCAGTCAATGCCACCTACATTTCTCCCTGGTATGTAACTCAGGTATGTGGTATCTACAGCAATAGGTTCTTATCATCAATGTCTCTACAATAATCAAAAGCATTGGAACTAGTGGCATTACTGGCACTGAACTTTTTATTTGTTAGTTTCTAATGTTTAATGGGGGTATTTCTGTTCTGTTATAATGTAACTCCGTTTTTACCATTCATATGTGTATATATGCATTGTATATTGCACATGAGGAAGCTTCTACAATTAGGTAGGTTTCTGTGTGACTATTTGGAAAGATCTTTAGAATTATTCATCCCTCTCCATATTCCCACCTCTACCCTTTCCTCCCACTCCTCACCCCAATTTAATCCTTACTGTTCCTTAACCCCTTTAAAAGCCCTTATATCACTATTTTCTATTTCCTTACCCTTGAGAGACTCATCCCTATAACTCCTTAGTAACTTCGTAGTTTCTATTGAAATTCCAAATGAAGGGTATAAATCCAAAGATTCAAAGCTAATATTTGCAAATGAGAGAACACATACAATGTCTGTCTTTCTGAGTCTGGGTCACCTCACACAGAATGATAGTTTCCAACTTCTTTAGCTCCCCTGAAAATTTTATTGTTTAATAGTTGAATAATACATTGTTTAATATACCATATTTTCATTATCTATCACCTACCTTTTCATTGATATCTAGACTTTCTATTTCTATTTCTATCTAATTCTATTTCTATTGCTATTTCATGATGGTTGTGAACAGAGCAGCAATGAGCATAGATGATTATATCTGTAGAGTAGGATATAGTATATTTTGGGTGTATGCCCCAAAGTAGTACATCTGGATTATGGGGAAGATGTATGTAGTTTTTCTGAGGAATGTGCACACTCATTTTCATAGTGACTTTGCCAGTTTGCAATGTTCCCCTTTCCCTACACCCACACCATGTCTAACCACAAGTTCTTGGCTCCGCAATAGTGTCAGGTATGGGTTTTATTTTGTAGCAGAGGATCTACATCCAATCAGAAAATGGTTGGTTACTCCCATGTTGTTCATTATTGTAATTTGTTGTTTTTGTGTTAACCATTCTGATTTGGGTAAGATGAAATCCCAAAGTAATTTTAATTTGCACTTATTTCCCTGATGGGTAGGAATGTCGAACATTTATAAAAATTATTATCATTATTTTATTCTGTCAATTGTGATCATATTTTTTCTCTCAACTCCTCCCAAATCTTCCCCACCTCCCTTCCACCCAATTTATATTCTTTATGTTTCTGTCTTTCAAAACTGCAAACCACAAATTCAAAAATATGAAAATTAAAGGAGACAAAGTAAAAAAAAAAATTACCAGTATGACAAAATGTACCAAAATGAAGTAAAATTGAAAGCTCTCATATACAAACATACAGAGAAGCATGGGGTGTATTTTATATTGGCCAACTACTCTGGGGTCTTCCCTGTAGTGTGGTTACTGTATCCAGTGACATTACACTGTCAAAAACCTGATTTTTCCTTTCCCAGAAGGTATCCACTGCAAATGGTTTTCTTTGTTAGGGTAGGGCTTTGTGTCCATTGCATTGTCTCGGTGCTGGATTTTTGTTTCATTAGAATCTGTGCAGGTCTTGTGGGGGCTGTTGCAGTCTCTGTGTGTTCATGTCAGTATCCAGTTTTGTTGTGTCTTGAAGGTATTGTTTCTGTTTCCTCTTCTGCATAGATTCTTGAGTCTTAAGGGAGGGGTTTGATGAAGACTCTTGGGCTGAGTACTCAAAAATCTCTCCATCTCTTCACAACGTGCAGTTATGAATCTCATCTTAATTCACATCTACTGCAAGAAGAGAGTTTTCTGATGAGTGCTGAGCAGTGCTCTGATGCTTTTTTGCATCAGGAGTCATTTTATTGCTATGTTTCTTCACCAGAATAATAGAAGTAAGTTTTCCCTCAGGTGTTTTATTCTCAGGTTCTTGGGCCACTTAGCACTATCTGTTATGGATTCTGTATCATGGAATGGGCTTTAAATACACCCCAAAAGTAGTAAGTTACTCTCCTAACACTTGTGCTACCATTGCAGGAGTATGTATTGCAGGAAGCTCGTGTTGTACTTTTCTCCTCTGGTATCATACAAAGTACCTTCCAACAACATGAATGCTTGTCAGAAGGAACAGAACTAACTTGGCACCAGCTAGATTTCTCCATGTTCCATGATATAAGTACATTGAGTGTTCAGTAATAGGGCCTTGTCATCAGATTATGGAAAGTAAACAATTGCTTTGGAAATAGCTGTGATGTTTGAGGAAAGAATTTGGGACCTCCTTGGCTAATGGCTCAACAAGATGTAAACTGTTTCGAATGCTGAAGGTTCTAAGATGTCTAGTTGGGGTATTGTCCCTCCCATTATATGGTGACTCCACTTAAGTTCCTTTCATATGTGTGTGTGTGTATATATATATATATATATATATATATATATATATATATATATATATGGAAGCTTCTGCAATTCTAGATTTACATATGGTTTTAAAGAGGCCAACAGTGTTAGTTGTCCCCAAATTTGTCTTGGCTATTTGTATTTATTCTTTTGAGAACTCAGTTTAGTTCCATGTCCCATTTTAATTTGGGTTCTTTATGTTTAGTTTTTATTGTTGTTTTAGTTCTTCATGTATTCTAGATATTAACCATTTTCAGATATATAACTACCAAAGATTATTTTTCCACTTAACAGGCTACCGCTTCACTTGAATTATGATTTACAGAAGTTTTTTTTAGTTTCATGAGCTTTTTCATTTCCCATTTATCAGTTGTTGATCTTAATACCTATACTACCACGTCTTGTTCAGAAAGTCCTTTCTTGTGCTGATGAGTTCAAGTATATTATCTACTTTTTTCTCTATTCATCTGCAGGATACCTGGTGACTTTGAGATTCTTGATCCATGAGGAGTTAAGTTTTGTGTAGGGTGAGAGATAAGGCTCTAGTTTCTCTCTTCTCCATGTCGCTCTCTGGTGTGCCAGCACTATTTGTTGAAGATACTATTTTTTTTTCTCCAATGTGAATTGTTGACTTCATTTTTAAAAACTTTGGTGGCTGTAGGAATGTGGGCATGAGTGTGATTCCTCAATTCCATTTCATTGATCAGTGAAATATACCAGAATGCCTTTATTGTCATTATCATGTTTTTGTAGTATAAGTTGAAATCTGCAATGGTGATAGCTCTAGAAAACTATTGGTTAGAATTATTTGGCTATCATTGGTTATTTGTGTTTCCATATGAAATTTAAGATTCTTTCAATTCTGTGAACAATTGCATTGGAATTTTGACAGGCTTGGAGTTGAATTTGTAGACTGCTTTGGGAGGACGGCCATTTTCACAATATTAATCCTACCCATACATTAGTATGCAGTAGTCTTTCTACCTCCTGAAATCTTTTTCAACTTCTTTCAGAGTTTTCAAGTTGTCACTATGTAAGGTCTTTATTTCCCTGGTTAGATTTTTTTTCCTGAGGTCCTTTGAGGCTATTTGAGCCTCTGAATTCTTTCTTTATGTGTTTGTCATTGTTATATAGGAAGGTTACTGATGTTTGTGTGTGTCAGTTTTATATCTTGCTATATTCCTGACTGTGTTTACCAGCTATAGGAGTTGAGTAGAGCCACTAGGGTCTTTTATAGATAGAATTCTATCATCTGTAGATAATAATATTTTGGCTCATTCCTTTTCTATTTGAATTCCCTTTACTCCTTCACTTGTCATATTGCTTTAGCTAGGATTTTTCATCAGGAGGGTGGTAGTGAAAATCCTTGCCCTGTTCCTGTCTTTAGTGAAAAGCCTCTTGAGTTTTTCTCCATCTTGCAAGATGTTGGCTGTGGGTTGCTGTATATTACCTTTATTATTATGAGATATGTCCTGTGTATCTCTGGATCCTCATGAAGGTATGCTGGATTTTGTCAAAAGCCTTTTCTGGTCTCTGTCCTTTAGTCTGCTATTGTGGTGAATTGTATTTAACGATTTATGTGTGCGGAACCATCCATGAATCTCTGAGATAAAGCCAACTTTATTTCAGTGGATAATCTTTTTGCAGGTGTTCTTGAATTCTGTTTGCATTCTTTGATAAATTTTATGTCTATATTCATCAGAGATACTGGCCCATGATTTTCCATTTGGTGGGTTTTTATCTGAATTTGGTATCAGGGTTATACTGACTTCATAAAAAATTAAAGAAATTAGCATTCTTTCATTTTCTATTTGACCTAGTTTGTTTGTTTGTTTTTGGCTTAGAAGATTTTAAACTATTGGCTCTATCTTGTTGAATGAGGTAAATCTATTTAAATTATCTATTACATCTTGATTTCTCTTTATAGAAATTCATCAATTTCTCCTAGGTTTTCTGGATTCGTGCAACACAGGTTTCTAATAATATTCTTTGAATTTTCCTCAAGGTCTCCTGTCATGTCTTCTTTTCCATCAGTAGTTTTGTTAATTTGGATCCTTTTTCTTTTTTATTAACTTACATAGAGGTTTGTTGATCTTTTTAATCCTTTCAGAAAACAAACTCTTTGTTTCATCTATTCTTTGTGTTGTTTTAATTTCTAATTTCAACTCTGGCTTTGAGTATTACTTCCTATCCTATCTAGTTTAGTTTTTTTCTTGATGTTTGTTCTCATTTCTCCAAGCTTTTAGGAGTATCATTAAATTATTAGTTTGTGACCTCTCAACTTTTTCCATGTAGGCATTTGCTGCAGTAAACATTGTTGTTGGGACTACCTCACTATTCCTTATAGAATTACCTCACTGTTCTTCATAGGGTTACCTCACTGTTCCTCATAGGGTTATCTCCCTTTCTTCATTGGGCTTCATATACTGTGCTTTCATTTTCATTCCATTTTAAACCTTCTATAATTTCCTCATGGGTTTATTTCTTGGCTCAATCATAGTTCAGTAGTGGTTTTTAGTTTTCATGAGTTTCTGTACTTTTGATTGAGATAATATCTTGCAGTATTCCATAGTAAACACATCAGCTTTGAAAAAAGACCATGGTCAATGACCATGTCTTAAAGATTCTCAAACTTCCCACTAGCATGCAGGATGATGATCAACCCTTTAAAGTAAACTACTGGAAGGTACTTTCACACCACAGCAGTTATAAACATCTGTGGTATTCCTTCTCAGACATTTACCCAGAAATCTATCTGGGTCTGTGAACATGTGTACAACACCCATTCTCCAACACACACACACACACACACACACACACACACACACACACACTGCTCTGCAGTCATGATCTGGCTCCCCAGGAGCTGGTACCTTCATACTAGAGCTGTGCCACCTGTTTAAGGCTCATTATCATGAGAGTTGATATCTTAAATATTGCTGTGTCTGTTTAACAAAAGTTAAGTCAGTGATTGTGTGCATGCCTGTACTATTGAGTGGTACCATGTTTTTAAAGATTTCACTAACATTAGATTTTATAGCATTTGCTTATATCAATATTCTACAATTTACCAAACTCTATCTGTAATGAAGAAGAAAGCATTTAACTGGGGCTTATAATTTAAGAAGATGAATCAATGACTTTCATGGTGGGGAGCACGACAGCAGGCAGACAGACATGGTGTTGGAGCAGTATTTGAGAGCATACAGCTGATACACTGGAAGCAGGAGTCAGAAAGAGAAGTAAGTGGGGATGGTGTGGTCTTTTGAGACCTCAAAGCTAACCCTTAGTGAAATATATCAGCTCTGATTGGGCCTCTAAAAGTCACCTATTCTCTGAATCTTGACCAATTGTAGAGGTAGTCTCTATTGCAAAAAAGAAGTTTCTGCAAAGGGATGAGATCTACACTTATCTGGGGGATGTAAGGGTAAGTATTTAGAATACAGCTAGAGATTACATGAGATTATGTTCCCTAGACAGGATAAGAGAAGTGCACCAACCCAGTATCCACAGTGTGATTGCCTGAACAAGATCAGAACAATGCCAACTCCAGTCGACATGTCAATGTGGAAGAAATTCAACCAAGTCCCAACCCTAGATGAATAGTTACAAGTACTCAATAGCTTTTGAGAGGGGGAGAACCAGTCTTTTCTAGGACTGAGCTCCTCTATAGGTTGTCCAATCTGTGATCAGCTCTGGACACATGTACATAAGAACAATCCCAAATGGACTATGTAGGCTGTATATACAAGGCATGTGTACACATATATATTATACATGCATATACATGTGTGTGTGTGTGTGTGTGTGTGTGTGTGTGTGTATGTGTGTGTAAGCATAATAAAGAAGAGGAGGTCATGAACTGGGGAGGAGAGAGACATGAAGAAAACTGAAAGGAGAAATATAGAGTACTTATGTCTGAAGTTTCAAAAAATTACACAAAGAATGCTCTTCATGTTGCCATGTTTTAAACAAAAACACAAGGTGGGAGTGGTGACACATGCTTACCCAGCACTTGGGAGACAGATGCAGGAATTTGAGGCCATCTTGGTTTATATAGTGGGTTCTTGGACAGCTAGGAGTACATAGGGAGACCCTGTCTCCCAAAAACAAATGACAAACAACCCCTCCCGACAGACACACAAACACACACAAAAACCCTCAACTAAGCAAAACCCATGCATGATTTTTACCTGAAAATATTCTCTTCTGGAATTGTGACATTCTGTTCACAGAGTTATAACTAAGAAATTCATGGAATTTACAGTGTCACCCCGAGTGCACAAGTTCTAACTTTCTTGGCCACATTTTGGGAATTTGACACTTCTTTCTTTTGGTCAAGTCATCTTTTCATGGGTGAAGTGATTTTTCTCCTCCAAGAGTGGGAGGAGGGCCTTATGCTAGAGCCTCTTAGATTTATTTTAAGCCATTATGAAGACTTCCTAAGCAGTTTTATAGGTTCTCGTATCCACATGTGTTATACCCAGAATGCCCTCTCCAACCGAATACATATATTCCCTGGTTTTATTGTAGGCAGACAAAGGTGCTAGAACTTGAGGCGAAAGCCTGAGGAATGAGTGCAGCGTCATGTTCTGAGGTGCAGCTGTACTGGCTGCTGATGGCTTTCTTCTAGATTACGTGGCACTTTTTACCTCATTGAAAGCTGCTACTCTCATTCATGCATAGAACTCTAGATTAGTACTGCCCCCCCCACACACACACACACTGACCATTCTGGTCTTCTGTGGTATTTGTTGGAGTCCCACCAGATGGACTCAGTATTTCAACTGACAAAGGGCAAGAGCAGAGGAATGAGCCCAGGCTAGAAGCCACACTCTGAAAGTCAGAATTGCTCCAGTTATCATAGATCCTGTCTCTATTCCTGCAGTCTTTCCCTTGGGGAGAGTTTACAGGGCTTGCTGATGACTTATCTTCTATGTCTGTTCCCCCTTTGTTTCTTTTTTTGCTGAGCATTTATTGTAGATCATATTCATAAGAATTGCAACATTCCCTTCTTCACTCTAATCCTTAAATTGGAACATTGGCTACCAAGGCTCATGAGCCTAGGAGGTAAACAAACAAACAAAAAAATCAGGTACAGAGAATAGGACCTAGGACCTTGTAAGATGCTTGAGGGCCTCTACCAGTATAACATGGAACAAAGGACAGCTGGTGACAGAGACTGAGCAGGCAAACTGCAGAAGGAGAGGTTCAGACTGTGGCGCTGTTTAAAACCTGCATAGAGCTCCAGGGATGCTGGAATCATTCTCTATGTGGGGTGGGGTTCTGATGATGCAGCTGGTCTAGAGTTAACCATGCTCCTTATAACTCCTCATTCATGTTCCTGTTAGTAACCCTATTAAAAAGAAACCCATTGGTTCACCAAATTGGGCATTGGTACATTCTTTAATTTTGTCTGTTGAACTCCCATTCTAGGGAGAAGATACATGTATTCTGTGACTCCACAGGAAGACTGTGAGACACATTTGAGCCAGAGCATCTCATTCCTCAATCTAACTGGTGATATAATGCCCTCATAGCACCCATGGCATTCTTGACCTGTGCTTGACAGAACTTTGCCTGCTTAGTCTCGTGAAAATTTGAAGCAGGTACTTGATCAGAATGGTTGAGCCATCATATGGGACACCAAAAGCCATAAAAATTTGAACTAACAGCCATGTTGACTCATACAAGATCAAAATGTCTGAACAAACAACTCAACAGGTCACCTTGCTGTGTGGTGATGGGTGAACACTCTGTAGAAGACTGGAGGAGTTCATTTGCTTCTTAACATAGAAAAACACAGGTAACAGCCATGGATCACAGAGCCCGAGCACAATGTTCTCACAGGTCCACAGACCTTTCAGGCAGCACAGCAGTTCGTGATTTCTCTAGCCCTGGGACTCTCTGGGGGCAGTTGTGGCAGCTTGGGATAATTGTTTGCTTTGCTCGCATAGTTGCCTCTTCTGTAGGCACAAGCTGAGCTTTACAGTTCAGAAGTTAAGCACATTAGAATATTTATTTAAAGGCAATTCTACTGCCTGCTCTTTCTGGGTAGCTGGGCTCACCATGTATGTCACTAGACCCCCCCCAAATGCATATTCGCATTATGGCATTGGCCCAGCTTGCAGGGACATTGCCTCTCTGTGGTTAGCAAATGGCTTCTTTCACAAGCTTTTAACTCCACAAGTTTGCAACCACTAATTCTTAAGGGTTTTGACAAATCTCCCCAGTTAAATATTAAATAATAAATGTGTCCCGGATGGTAGCAGTGCTTTGTGGAGTCTGTTTGAAGTGTCCTTTAAAATATTAAATTCAAATAAATGATGGAATCAGAACAAAGGCTATATCTTAAGACAAATTCAGCCAAGTCTCTTTAACCTTTGAGCTTTCGACATAGATTAGAAAGCCAGGGCAGCACATGCTTCCATAGCAAACTGAAGTGGGATTTTGGAAGCCGTTCTTGCAAATACAGGTAACCCACACCTAGGTCTGATCTACCCTTGCCATTTTAGAGCAGAGATTTGGATGCTCATTATTTGATAAGAATGTAGTTTTTTTTTTAAGTGCTTATGTTCAAAGTAGCAAATCCTTCAAAGCGCTTGCTTTGGGTGCTGTGTTTATTCCCTGTCAGTGTGTTCCATATGAAATCTGTTCTGCTTATAATATCCACCACAGTTGGAGCCTTGCAAAAATCTGTTTCATATCTGCCCTTTGCACTTAGCTTATTCTGTTTTATGCTTCTTCCAAGTTATCTGTTTGTAAGCAGTCTTTCTTGTAAGTAGACAGTCCTGGGGGAGGAGGTGCAACTAGGGTTGACCAGCTCCAGGGGCATCCTGGACTCCTGGCACATGAATCATGGAGGGAGCAGGTAAAGAAGAACAGGGTAAGTCTAGTAGTTAAGAAAAAATAAATTCTGCCCCCTTCTCCCCCACCACCTTGTGCAGGCAGCACCCATTGGCTCCTTGTGGGTTTGTGCTCAGCTATGGTGTCTCCATATGCTCTACTTGCTACTTCCATACTGCACAGTCTCCCGTGGCTCCTGATCCAGCTTGACCCAAACAATATCTCTCTCTGAAGCAGAGGGGACACGTCAGGCCATAAGGCTTGTAAGACAAACAAGCCTTGTTATAGGATTTGGCTTCCACATTCAGAGTAATGGTTGGCTTCAAGGAGGATGACGTTGCTCAGAAACGCACCAAGTACTTTTTGAATGGATGTGGGTTTCAAGGGCATCTGAAAAAAGTTGGAACAAGGTGTGTACTTTCTCAGCTTCTCTGTGGAATCTGCTCCCACCTCAGTGAGAGGACAAGGAAAGAATCGTCTTCAGCTAAAGACTTTTACCCTGTTCCCTTTCCCCTTACTAACATACCGCCCCACAGACAGGGCTCTGTTCCCTTCTAGAAATAAAGAAGCAATCTGTTGCTGTGTGATAGGTTGGAAATTGTCCAAATCACCAAAGAGAACCTGGAGATTCAGAGAAATTCATCCCCCTGAAATCGAAGATAAGTTTCCACTTTCCTCTACAAGGAGAAATATGACAATATACTGCTGCCACCTTGGTTTGTGGACTACTATTTGTGAAGCTCTGTGTGGCACCTACCATTGCCTTGTGTGGCTAAGCTCTTGCTAAGTCCTAGGCCCTGCCACCTGTTCCCTGGTACTAAGGTTCTTTTCCCTTCTTGTATGTCTATTCTGTTCTGGCCACTAGGGGGCCTCATTGGTTTGCTGTGGACAAAGCAAAAGTCAGTTATGAGATGAAAAACTACCTAATGGACGGACGCCTGACCTAATAATACCTTTGGTCTTAGGTTGAGTGTTCTGGAGCATGTTACTTGGACCTCTTGGACTTATTTTTTTTTTCAGTTGGAAGAAGGAGTCAAGAGCTGTTGTTTGCTGAAGACCTACAGTGCACCATATTACCTATCACATTAGCTAGGATTCCCTAGACTCAAAGCCTAGGACAAAGACTTGGGTACACTGGATTGCTTGGAAATGTGGGTACCAGAAGGTGATGACACGGAGAGCAGAGAAACAGATACAGGGGTGGAGCAGTCAGGGTGACCAATTTCTCCTCAGCAGAGCCCAGAGCACCCCAGAAACTGGGCCATTCACCCCGACTCCCATCCCTCTTGTGTTGGGACAAACCAAAGTGGAGTCTGAGACAGAACATGGACACACGTGGGGCATATGTGTGGTATGTGGGTATGAACTCAGATGAGCTGTGGCTGAAATAGAAAAGAACGAAGAGCAATGAGGACCTGACGCCTATTCACATGCTTCTCCACTTCCAAAGTGGCCCTTGCTAAGCCTGTGGTAAACTGAGAACATACTTAGTTAAAAGTGTGTTTGATACAGTATCGGTATCAGATGTCATAGCTTAGCCTGGCCTACCTGACACTGTACATTAAACTTCAGGTGACAATGAACAGCGCATGTAACCTATGAGCAATGTACCAAGAATGAAAGACAATGGTTATGTTGGTATGCTATCACAAAATAGACAATTTCTACTAGGAAAACCTTCTTGGTTGTAATATAGGCTACAACCTATGCAGAGCCTATGCAACCTCCCAGTGGGCCCTACACAGCCAATGTAAGGATCGCTCATCTTCCTGCCAGGGCTGAGAATATTAATGCAAGGATGCTGGTTGTAGAGACTGATATAACATATTCGATAGTGTTTTGGGAGGAGGGAGCATGTAGATATTTCTAAGTGTGTACTCTCAAGGAACATCTCCTTCCACTGGAGATATCTCTTTGGTGGGAGAAGGGAGAGGGAGAGAAAAAAAATCCTCCCAACAATGAATTTTTAGGCATGATTCAGCATGTCCTCCCAAAGCCAAGGTCATCCTCAGTGGAGTCTCTGTGGATGGATGAGTGAATCTTCTTCGTAGGATTTGTCTTTGTTCTTTCCTGTTAGGGCAGGATCCCAGGATGCTGGATACTTTTGAGATGTCTAATGCTAATGCTACCTTAAAGAGCACCTAAGTCTCTTAGTGGGTGTGACTGGTTCTGCCCCTGTCCCCACAAAACTCTCTTAATCGCATCAATGTCCACAAAGAAATAATTCTCCAATGTGAACCAAAAGATCTGTGTTGAGTGGGCAGGAAGTGAACATCCCTGTCACAGAATTTTCTTCCTCCAGGTGAAATGGCCATGAAACAAACACAGAAGGAAGCTTTGAGTCAGTGGTCAGACATAGGCAGAGCATGCTCTCGTGAACAATCTCCATCGGCTTACTCATTCAGAGCTGACTTCACCTGGGTGCGACTCATACTCTTTCTACTCAAGACTATCCATGCTTCAGGTTCTCTGAGGTATGGTGTCACATGGTGTCAGATGATTGGTGACATTTTCCAGAGAGTCTTCACAATTGGCTTGTCATTTGGCATGACTTCCTTTGTGGTCTCACATTTGGCTCTTGTGTCAAAAGGCAATTGTTTTTAGGAAAAGAAAGCCAACTAAAGAAACACAGGGCAAAACCCTGTCATCTCCCCTATTCTATGGCAAGCTCAAGTCACTCTCAGCTTCCTCTAAATTGTGGCCAGCTTCTCTGGCACTGCATCTGCCTCTCTGATTCTACCCTGCCTCACCTTCCAGTCTCAACTTCCCAGTGCTGCTCTGAAAGGAGTCCTTCCAAAATTGAAATCTTTCAACAGCTCCATGTTGGTTTTTATTTTTCTCCCAGAATAAAATGAGAACTTGAGACCCTTCACAACTGTGTTCCTTATGCTTGCCCACTCAGCCCCTACATGTCCGGATGACTGCAGCCCTGTGTGGACTGCCCAGGCACAGCCTCCATATCAGAAACAATCCCCCAACATCAGTGGTGTCTTCTGGTCACCCTAGCACGTGCATCTCTGCCCCATCAGGAGCAAGAGTGCTGACCCAAACACTGAGTGAATGCTCTGAACGAAGCCACAGATAAGGTAAGTGACCCTCTTTAGTTCTGAGTGGGTTTTTTTTTTTTTTTTTTTAGTTTCATTCCTGCTGCTGTGATAGACTATGGCTAAATATTTTTTCTGGCCTCAGTGAGTGAGGGTGCCCCTGGTCCTGCAGTGACTTGATATGCTAGGGTGGTTTGATACCCAGGGAGCCTCCCCCTTCTCAGAGGAGAAGGGAAGGGGAGGATGGAGGAGGGGCTATGTGAGGGGGAAATAGGAACAGGGGGGATGTGATTGGGATGTAAAACAAATAAATAAATTAATTAATTAATGAGGAAAATATATTATTTAGTGATAACAAAAATGATTTCAACTAGCATTTTATGCTCCCTCAATGAGGGAAGTCAGGGTGGGAACTTAAGGTGGGAAGCTGGAAGCAGAAGCAGAGGGCATAAGGAACACAGCTTACTGCCTTGCTCATCTGGCTTGCTTATCCTGATTAACTTATGCAACATAAGGCCACCTACCCATGGGTAGCTCTGCCATACTCGCTTGGACCTTCCAACATCAGACATGAAAACGTCCCATCCCACAGGATTGCCTCCAGGTCAATCAGATGATGACATTTTCTCTGAGGTTCTCTCTCTCTCTCTCTCTCTCTCTCTCTCTCTCTCTCTCTCTCTCTCTCCTTCTTTCTTTCTTTTTTAACTGTGTGTCTCAGTCTTTATTTAAGAACAAAAGGATGAATGACTGAAGGGGCTCCTGACCAACAGCATCACTGAACTTCTTCTCCCAACCCACCCCCACCTCTGTTGTGCTTTTAATTCCTCCTCAGTAAAAGAATTTAACCTCAAAGCTCCAGGTTCTCTTTGTCCACCTCCCTTTCTTGCCTTGGCTCACATTATTCTCAGGGAGGGCTGGTGCCTCAGTTTGAATGCATGGGAGAGCAGTGACAGGAACAGAGGGAAAGGCCTCCCCTTCAGGAAAAGTGACTGTGGTGAAGTGGGGGCTCCTGTAGCCTGGGGCAACTAAGTGGGGACCTGGAGGCAGAGGAAAGGATACAGCCCCCCACCACTGGAAAGGTGTCCCTGTATACTCTTTTCTTCTCGTTGGGAATATTCAATACTTGATCTTAGAAGATGATCACCTTGGGGAACACCCAGGCAAATGTGGGGTTCTCTGGGGTTTCTTATTCCCAGATGATGTTAGCCCATGTCTACTTGACAAAATGCTAGCGAGAACAGTGGTTATTTGGTCAAGCTAACATGGCAAAGAGAGATGGTGAGCATTCTAGGGACTGGTAAGAAATATTAGTGATATAAATCCCCAACTCTTCTGCTCTAAGTCTTAATTATAGGTCTTAAGAAGGTTGTTTGATTTTTGTATTCTAAGAGGGCTAGGTGCCTGAATTTTTAAATATTTAAAACTTAGAATCCCAAGTAAATGGTATATATAAGATTATTTTTAGGTTTCCCACTGTCTAGATTGTCTCATTTGTTTTATTATGTACAAGAAAATGTGAGTGGCTGTTTATAACATGAATATTAATCACTCTGCCTGGTGAATTGGTTGAATAAGCACTGACATTGCCTCCTTAATATTCAATATGGGAAAAATTTCACAGTTTTAAGGCATAGACAAGTGTGGGGGGTTAAGGCATCCTGCCACTAAGCTCCTACCATATAAAAATTGGTAGGCCTATAAATCAAATTGCTGTCAAAAAGTGACTCTCTGCTCCAGAAAAGTAAATTATTTTAGTTAATCCACAGATTAAATCTTAACTGTTATTAAATATGAGTTCCTTATGTTTGATTTAAGTAGGAAATTAAAGATCCCTTGCATTGTGTTTTGTGTATTGTATATTGTGCTACCAGTTGCTGGTCTGACTTATATTGTACTGTGGTGGTTCAAGGCAGAGAGCATATATGCAGGTGTGTTGCTTAAGCAGCTTTCTGCAGGTGGAACCCCCAACCCTATGAAAGCAAGCTCACTGAGAGGCACAAACTCATTGTTCATGAAGGAATTCTTTTTATCCTGCCCTAGCTATTGGTTGAACTGTTCGATTGGTGTGTATTCCTCACATGCTGCATAGAACATTTTGTTCAGACATACACACAATGTATACATTGTCTTTATTCAAACCCCTCCGGTGCTTATCTTCACTTCCCTTCCTCAACCCACTCTGGCCAATGTCTTCTCTTACCAGGCATCTAATATCATATCATCTCTCTGTCTATCTGAACACACACACACACACATGTGCATGTACACATGTGTACCCATAATATACACCACACACACACGTATACATAGATACACAAATACACACACATATACATATATATTGCGATATTTATTTTTCTGCTTCTGACTTATTTAATATGAAGATCTCCGGTAGCATCTATTTTCCACCCAACAATGGGACTTCATTCTTTTGAAGGCTGAATAAAACTTCATGTTGATGCTGGAAAGATGGTTCAGCAGTTGAGAACATATGTTGTTCTTGCAAAAGACCCATGTGCACTTCCCAGTACCCATGTCTGGCAGCCTACAGCCACTTGTAAGTCAAGCTCCAGAAAAATTCAGCACTTACTTCCTGCCTCAGAAGGCACCTATACCCATAGTTCAAATACTCCACTTTCTTAACATGGAACTAATTAAAGTAAAAGAAGTCTTCAGAACTCCACTCTGTGTATACCACATTTTCTTAGTCCTTCATCTGTTGGTGGATACCTAGGTTTATCTAATGATTTAGCTATTGTGAATAATATTCTAATAAGGATGGATGAGCAGGTATCTCTGCACATGTTGCTTTAGAGTTTTGTAAGTATATATGCAGAAGTGGATTATATAATAGTTCCCATAGTAGTTAGACTAAACTATATTTCCACCATCAGTGTCTTAAGTCCCTTACTCCTTCATCTTTCTCAACATTTGTTGTTGCTTCTTTTCTCATTGCTTCATTCTCATCCGCTCTGCCACTCTGACAGGTTTCTTTTTTGAAATTTTTGGCCAGGTGTGCTATGACAAGGAGCAGTTCCCCCAGGACCCAGGTGATAAGCTGATTATCTCTGCCTTCCACTGGGATTGCCTGGTTCCAATTGTCCCTGATGTCAGAGGTACTATGAAGATACCAGGGAGAAGGGTTTCTATAAGTCATGTTTAGAATTCTATATACTTTATTTCCCAGCAGGTACAAGAGAGGCAAATGCGACATCTAACTTAGGGTCAGCTTTCAGGGAGGGTCATCATCACAGCTTGTGAAGAGGGTATTAATATTGTTTTTTAGATATTTCAATAAAACATTACCTACTTTTCATTCTTTTTTAAATTTTAATTTAAGATTATTTTTATTCTTTGAAATTTTTTTTGCATGTATTCAGTATATCTTGGTAATATCCAGTACCCTTACTCCTTCTTTCAAACTCCACCCAGCTATACTAACCATCTCCCTTCCAAATTCATTCATTCATTCATTCATTCATTCATTCATTTCTCTCTCTTCTAATGAATTATGTTTGATAGTGCTGACTATATACTACACATAGGTATAGGGTCATGGACTGGGGCATGGGCAATCTACCAATGCCGCCCTCCCGCAGAGTGGCTCTCCTCCTTCAGCAGCCATCAAGTACCAATGGCTTTTTACCTAGGGGTGTAGCCTCTGGATCCTATTTCCCACTCCATGGGGATATTTTTCACTGGCTTAATCTTGTGTGCTGCTGTGCTCTCATGAGTAAAAATACCACATAATATCTAGAGGACAGCAGTTCACATTTTCCCTCCTTGTCCTCTGAACATTAATCATCTTGATTACTGATATCTTCACGTCTCCTTAAACACTTATTTTCTTTGCAAAGCTTCTGTAAGGCAAAAGACACTGTCAATAGGACAAAATGGCAACCAACAAATTGGGAAAAGATCTTTACCAATCCTATATCTGATAGAGGGCTAATATCCAAGGTATACAAAGAACTCAAGAAGTTAGACTCCAGAGAACCAAATAACCCGATTTTAAAAAATTGGGTAGAGAGCTAAACAAAGAATTCTCAACTGTTGAATACTGAATGACTGCAAAGCACCTAAAGAAATGTTCAGCATCCTTAGTCATCAGGGAAATGCAAATCAAAACAACCCTGAGATTCCACCTCACACCAG
The DNA here is from genome assembly GCF_008632895.1 of Mastomys coucha. Lineage (NCBI taxonomy): Eukaryota > Metazoa > Chordata > Mammalia > Rodentia > Muridae > Mastomys > Mastomys coucha. The sequence continues at coordinate 50,723,962 of NW_022196903.1, forward strand.
TCAGAATGGCTAGGATCAAAAACTCAGGTGACAGCAGATGCTGGCTGGCGAGGTTGTGGAGAAAGAGGAACACTCCTTCATTGCTGGAGGAATTGCAAGCTGGTACAACCACTCTGGAAAAGTTTGGCAGTTCCTCAGGATATTGGACATAGTACTACCAGAGGACCCAGCAATACCACTCCTGGGCATATACCCAGAAGATGCTCCAACATATAATAAGGACACATGCTCCACTATGTTCATAGCAGCCTTATTCATAATAGCCAGAAACTGGAAACAACCCAGATGTCCCTCAACAAAGGAATGGATACAGAAAATGTGGTACATCTACACAATGGAGTACTACTCAGCTATTGAAAATGATGAAGTTATGAAATTCTTGGGGAAATGGATGGACCTGAAGAATATCATCCTGAGTGAGGTAACCCAATCACAAAAGAACACACATGGTATGCATTCTCTGATAAGTGGATATTAGCCTAGAAGATCGGAATACAAAAAGTACAAACCACAAACCATAAGAAACTCAAGAAGGAAGACCAAAGTGTGGATACTTTGTTCATTCAAAAAAGGGGAAACAAAATACCCATGGAAGGAGTTGTAGAGACTAACTATGGAGCAGAGACTAAAAGAAGGACAATTCACAGACTGCTCTATCTGGGAATTCTTCCCATATTCAATCATCAAATCTAGACACTATTGTGGATGCCAGCAAGTGCTGGATGACAGGAACCTGATATAGCTGCCTCCTGAGAGGCTCTGACAGTACCCGACTAATACAGAAGTAGAGGCTCACAGCCATCCATTGGACTGAGTACAGGGTCACCAATGAAGGAGCTAGAGAAAGGACCCAAGGAGCTGAAGGGTTTGCAACCCCTTAGGACAAACAACAATGTGAAATAACTAGTACCCTCAGAGCTCCCAGGGACTAAAACTCCAACCAAAGAGTACAAATGGGGGGACTCATGGCTCCAGCAGCATGCATATAGCAGAGGATGGTCAAGTCGGTTATCAATGGGAGGAGAGTCCCTTGGCCCTGTGAAGGTTCTATGCCCCAGTGTAGGTGAATGCCAGGGCCAGTAAGCAGGAGGGGGTGGAATGGTGAGCAGGAGGAGGGGGGAGGAAACAGGGGATTGTTTTAGTTTTTGTTTTTTTTTTTAATTTGATTTAATTTAATTTAAATTTTTTTTTGGAGGGGAACCCACGAAAGGAGGTATTGTAAATAAAGAAAACATCTAATAAAAAATTAAAAAATAAAAAAAACCTTTTATTTTCTAATTTTATTCCAATCAATTTTTTCAATTGAAATTTTTAGTTGAATGATTTATAGTAAACTGTGGTTATATATATATATATATATATATATATATATATTTTCATTTTTGAAAAGTCAAACTTAGCAAATCCATCATGTCATGTGTTTATCATTTTTTCCCATGTGAACTTTTAAATCTATAATCTTCACAATTTGCAACAGATTTACCACATATTCAATAAATATAAAAAGATCATATTCCCTTGTCTAACTGAAACTGTTCAGCTATACCATCTCCTTTCTCCCACAGCCTTGGCTAACTCATTCTGCCCTCTACTTTTGTGAGTTTGCTATGTGGAGTTTCCCATGCAGCTCAGATCATGCCATCCTGTTGTTCCAGTGCTTGGCCTCATTAACTTTAGCATGACGTCCTCCAGTTCATCCAAGTTCTCACAGATGGTAAGATTTCCTTCTCTTGTAGGACTTGGTAGTGTTCCGTTGTGTGCCTTCATCCACTGGTGAGCTCTTAGAATCAACATGACAGAAACATAAAAGATTACCAGACCACTATGAAGATATGAATTTATATGACCATCAGTTGAATAATCACAATGCTTAAATGTTACACAATCCTGTATTCACAAGCACCTCACCCCCGGTACATCTTATGGTGTCTAAATGCTCTAAAAACTTTTCCTGTTTCCTTGGGCTCATAATTAAATGAGTTACTGATAAAAACAACTAATTGTATAATGACAAATTCTATTGAAAAGGAAATCTTCAGTGAAAAGATAAGAGTGTCAATTATTAGTCAGGGTAGTTATTGACATCAAAATATTTTTTGAGACAGATTTTCATTATATCATGCAGTCAGTCCTGGAAGTTGCAATTCACAAGTCTAAGCCTCCTAAGTGTAAGGATGTGCTAACATACTTGAGTTAAGGTAATTTTTTCCCTAAGGAGAAAATTAAATATAAAAAGAGATAATAGTCCATGTGAACACCTGTTCCTTGAAGAGAAGAAAACAAGCAAGCAGGAAAGACAGAGGCAACAGAAGCAGGTGTGCCCATTATAGGTGTGTCCAGCTTGGAGACGTGGCAGCGCACCTAGAGCTGTGACTGCTGTGCTGTCCCTAAAGCACTGATGTCCCTTGACTTACACATGGCCACATCTCCATTGTAATCAGGAAAATCATAAGCTGAGAATGCACATGACTCACCTAAGCTACTGAATAATACAGTCCAGCAACATTGGGTATCTATTACTTCCCCTTGCTGTCTGTGATGGCCAGGAGCTGAGAACAGGAGTATACTCAGTATCAGGAATACAGAAAGAGACACAAAGTCACACAATTCCAAGTAAGATGTCTATTGGATGAACCACTGTTAAGTTAAAATAAGTCAATTGAACTACTGTGAGTTATGTGCCATGTGTATGTGTGAACTTCGTGAAGGGAGAACCATGGACATATCTTTAGATTTTCCTTAAATTGAAGCTAACTTAATGGATTGGAACAAAGAAACGTAGTGTTAATGGTGAGCATCTGTCCATAACAATCCCCAGCTACACAAGAAAGAAGCCACCACAGTATCTCCAAATTACAGTGTTTCCTTCAGGTGAAATTGGTCAGCTTCAGTGCTCTGTCCCTAAAACAAAAGGAATTTTCAGGTTTAGCAATACTCGTCAAGGCTCCATGGGTAAATGTGTTTGCTCTGTAAGCTTGGTCCCTGAAACCCAGGTAAATGTGGAAGGAGAGAAATGACTCCACAAAGTTGTCCTCTGCTTTCCACATGTATGGCTTAACATGTCTGCCTCTCTTTCAACACACACACACAGACACACACACAAACACCACACTAATAAAGAATACTCATTTAAAATACTCTCTAAAAATTAAAAAAATAAAAAAGAGGAATCTTATCTCATTGCCCTCAGTTGTTGATCAAGAGAATTTAGGGAAAACTAATTGTCCATGGTTTATCAGTATAAATGGACATTATTTCTAAAGACAAAATAGTGAACTTTAGGGTGAGAAAATTCCGATAAAACCTAACCCCTTTAATGCACAGCTCAATGTGCAACATTGGAAAAGGAGCAAACTCTGACACAGAAATCCAAGTTCAGTCCTTATCTCAAGATTAAATAAAGCCCATTTAAATTCTGAGACTAAGTAGCTGACAAAGACTATTTTCCTAGATGAACATTTTTCACCTGGGCTTTATTTTTCTGGAAGAAATACACTGCATTGGTTATGCATTGATCAAACTTTTATTGTGCCAGCTGTACTTCACAGACCTCAAAAAGTGATTCAAGCACAACAAGAGAACATAAAAGCACAACCATAATGGCTTTAAGTCCCAGAGAGGCAATTACAAGTTTGATTCCAGTGAGGCAGCTGGACTCCATCGGAAAGCTAAACACCTTCTCCATATTAAGCAGTTATGAAGGCGAGGGCTCAGGATGTAAATAATAAATTTGCTCTGCAGTCATATTTGTAAAGCACAGCCCTGTTAATACATGGGAAGAATAAGGCAATAAATTTCACACTAATTCCTGTGCAGAGGAGAATTTTGCAGAGTTCAAATGAGTCAAGACAGGTAAGAAAAAAAAGCAAGGTATGAAATAACTAATCATTGGGATAAAACAAATGAAAAAAGATGAGGCTAATGCAGGCAGAATAGGACAGGAACCCTCTCACCGCTTGGAGCTATGCTCAGCCTAATGCAGCTTTTTGTATGCATGGTGTTTCTCTGCCTCTCTTGGAAAGAAAAATGAAAGTAAATGGGCCATTGTGCTGCTTCCCAAATTAATTCACAAAAGCCCAGGACAAGACACTTACGGAACTAATCATTGTATATGTAAGAATCCTTCTCTGTTCCTGAATTTGTTGATTTAGGAATTGAGAAGGGTATCATATTTATACTCGATTCTATCCAGCATAAGAAAACATTGGGCTTTTCTGAGCTCCCCATTGAGTGTTCTAAATATGCTCATTAATTTATTTACCTGCCAAATACTTAATGCCTGTTACACACTAGCCCCTGGGGTGCAAAGATCACAAGACATCTAAGCCATGGGTTAGTAGGTAACTCAAAACACTGATGCAAATCTGCTCCTGGGAACCTGGGGTATGGTGTGGGCTATTGAGGAAAGAAAACACTTAGGTTATTTGAGTGTTCCAGATGACAAACCAAAGTGGAACTGCTGGCCACCTGCACATCTGTGTCTGCTCTACATTTGATGCAATGATTCTATCTTTATGTTATCTGAGGTATATAAAAAATATTTAAGGGAGGATAAAAGAAATGAAGCTAACCAGAGAAAAATTATGCTACCCTAGTCACTGAAAACTCTTAACAGATTTGTGTAGAGTAGCCCTCATGAAACTGGAGAAAGCAAGTGTCTGAGGTATAAGGTGATGGGTAGAAAAATGACAGAGAATTCACTTCAAGAGGGTATGAGATGCTTCAAACTGAGACAGCACCCTTCTAGTTTTAATCTTAGGAGTTTGTGGTCAACAAAGAGCAGCAAGTCATGGTGAGTGAGAATATCACTGTATGGAGCTTGAAGCAAGGGTATCGCAGGCAAGAGTATTTGATATGCCCAATAATTTTCCCTTCTTCAGTTTTCCAGTTCTCACCTAGATTCAGCATAACCAGATGTTTTCACCATGTACGGGCAACCAGATTGTCATTTACAGATTTTTCTCAACCCAGATACATATCTACCTGTGTCTGGCTGCTCCTGAACATCAGGTAGAATGATTATTCTCTATTATCCTAATTCAAATCATTTCGTTCATGGCATTAAAACTTATAATAGTTTCCACTCCATAAGGCAACATCTCATAATGACACACAAATTCCCAGGGTTGTGTTTTTATAGCTAAGTGTCTTATAACATGAAATGCTAACAAATTCTTATACAAATGTACACTATGGCTCCACAAAAGTCTATATTCCAGGTGTGTATGTGCTAGGTGAACAGAGATATTGAGGACAGAGATATTAAGTTATTTATTTACTTTATAACCTGTTTGCAGCTTCTCCTCCTGCCTCACCTCCTAGTCCTTCCTCTCACCTCTCTTTCCCCAATTCTCCTCAGAAAAAGGGGACCTCCCGTGAATATTAATAAGTCTTGGCATATTAAGTTGTAGTAAGATTAGGTACTTCTATTGAGGCTAGACAATATAGCTCAGTTAGGAGAAAGGGGTCCTAAGTCAGGCAATGTAGTCAGAGACAGCCCCTGCTTTCTCTTTATGAGTCCTATATAGAGACCCAGCTACACAACTGTTACATATGTTCAGAGGGCCTAGGTGTGTCCCATGCATGCTCTATGGTTTGCAGTTCACTTAAGAGCCCCTATGGGCCTAGGTTAGTTGATTCTGTATGTTTTCTTTGGTGTCCTTGACCTCTCTGGCTCCTTCAATCCATCGTCCCCTTCTTCTACGGGATCCCCCAAGCTCCACTCAATGTTTAGCTGTGGATCTTTACATCACTTTCCATCAGTTGCTGGGTGAAGCCTTTGTGGTGACATTTATGATAGGCTTCTGTCTGCAAGTAAAGCAGAATATCATTAATAGTGCTGGGGTGGATTCCTTCTCAGAGAATGGCTCTCAAGCGAGGACAACCATTGGTTGTCCCTTCCCTCAAATTCTGCTTTGTATTTTACCCCTGTACATTTGTAGGCAGGACAAATTGTGAGTCTAAGGTTTTGTGATTGGGTATATGTCCCAATCCCTCCATTGGAAGTCTTTCCTGGTTACAGGAGATGGCTGGTTCAGGCTTCATATTGACTTTAGGGACTTTTATGATCTGAAAAATATCATTTCATTTTAATTCATACTAGGTTTCTGTTAACCTGAAGCTGTTTACCTCTTTTCTCTCCTATCATGAAGTCAGACTTTGGGAATCAGAATTTACTAAGGATGCTATGGTATCTGAGACGGAGCAAGTTATTTCATTGTCTTTTTATATATTTAAAAATAATATAGTACCTTTAAGCCTGGGCAGAGTATACAACAAGCAACCTCCCTCCCTCACATGGAACCCTGTCTGGTCCATGTTACCACTGAAGGTTTTCTCTCTAATCATGAAGAGTTATTTATAGATTATAAAATATCTAAACATAAATCCTGACATTGAAGAGAGAAAGAAAGAGAGGGGGGATGGATTAGTCATTACATTTGTCTGAACCTTGATTCTTATGTAGGAAATGTTAATAATTTTCATGCCAATGCATCCTGGGTTAAGTGAGATATTCATTTGACATCACAGTTTTCTGGGAAACTGACATAAAAGTCTGGTAGACATTATTATTCTTACACTGATCTATAGAGCCTGGGTAGAGACTATTCTTGGCAAGATGCTGGGGGTATAAGATTGGTTTGAGGTCATGATTCAAAGGTATTGTCAGTTCTACCTAAAGCACATGACCATCAGTCTGTTTACAGCAGATTGTATTGACATCTTGAATCTTAGGGCTTGTACCAGAGACTCAAGGGGAACTGAAATATATAAGCCAAAGCCAGGAAATTTACTACAGCAAGAATTGTAAGCTGAAGCTTAAACTCCATGTATAACAGCTACTTTTCTCATCCTGGTGTCTTACAAAGACAAGGACATAGGAAGAAATCCTTTGACTCACAGCTTTAGAGATGTCATTCTATTATAATGGGGAAACCAGAGCAGAGCATGGGTTCTATCATGGTGGCCCAGAAAGCAGAGAAAGAAAGGAATCCAAATCAAGACAGAGCCCAAAGGACATGGCTACGACCTGCTGGTATATTTCACCCATTACCCTTCATTACCTCACTGTGAATCCATCAAGGAAGCCACTCATTCATTAGATAAGAACCTTTATGATCTAACTGCCTGTGGAAACACATTCACAGAGTCACACAGAAGCATACTTCATTCATACCCTCCATGTTTCCTACTGGAATTAGCAACAGCATGTATATGAGTGTGTCAAAAGGGAATGGAGGCCACTATCCAAAATGCAGGCATAGTGATGGCATGATCAGTGAACATGGTGCTTTGTCCTGGAGACTGGAGAATAGTATGTTTCTGTATCTCTGGGTTATTCCAGTAATAAGCTTTGTATGGCTAAATTAGGAGTGGAGAGAGAGAGGACAGAGGAACTCACTAACAGCCAGTGTAGAGAAATCACTTGAACACTTCTCAATGGCCACTGACCAATGAATAAAAATTGATCCAGAGAAACTGTGCCTTTTCCTAGGCTGGTCTCCTGTGAAAGCCCAGGTGGTATTAGACATCCACATTAGTTGTGTGACATTCTTGGGGAGATATAGATAAACATTTGTTCATTCTAAGTAGGCACCAAGGACAGACCAAAGAAGTGATTCTGACAAAGTCCATTTTAGTGAACCATTGAGTTAACTAAACCATCCTTCAGCTACATGACTATTTCTATAGAAGACCAAATGATAAACAACAGTCTATTTACTATTGTTTCTTTCACCTAAATGGGCTTCCAAAGAGAGAAAAATTGAGAAATTATATGATTAATCTATTAAAAAAAATTCTGAGGAAATGTTAAAAAAACATGGTTTCCATCTCCCATGGGAATACTCAAACAACCCAGGCCGTTGTCCAGGTAATAGCTTACTCTCCACAAACTGACAACAAGTCCACATTGCTGAAGACAATTACACAATGTACTGAACATGAAGAAGTTGAGCATTCATCATTATGTGCTAGCATCTTTGGTACGTAAAGGTACCCTGCATGCTACCAAAAGTGAAAAGTAAATACAAGACCAACAACAAACCCTATGATCAACAATTGTGTCATGCCTGCAAATATGCTAAGGCAATGTTGGCACAAAGCTTGTGAGAGTATACTACCAATATCTGATTTAACTTAAGGCCTACTCTACAAGATGGAACCCATATCCACCAAACACACTACTTGGGTAACCAAGAACAAGGAACTAAATAGACCAGGGACCAAGGGTAAAATCTTACTATTGCTTACATTTACTTTATATGTATTAATATTTTATTAAAGAATACTTATATAGGTTTATGAGATATAATGTAAGGTTTTGATATATGTGTAGAATATGGAATGGTTAAGTCAACTGAAGTAATTTATCACCATCATTACACATCATTCTTTTATAAGACATTTGAAACTTTCAACATTTTTAAAATAAAAAATATTAACATAGTTATTATTAACTGTGGTAAGTAATTCAATATAACTCTAAATAATGAGACAGGTTTCACAAACCTATTCCACCTGTCTACTTTAAATTTTATGTTTTTTGAAATGTTACCTTATATTTGTCTTACTTTTGAAATATTTAATATCTTTACTGATTGTTTAGGTATTTTATATAATGTACCCCATTATACCCCTTTTCTTGCCCTCCCAAGCCCACCCCCACCACTCTTATGACCTCTTCACTCCCCCAATAAAGATGTCCAATTTTTATTGTCCAGATACTTATTGGAGCATGGTCAAACTCCCATCAGAAAAATGAGCCCTTTATCATCTATAACCCTACCAGAAGCCATCAGTTGCAGAGAGCTACACTTCAGCATTTTTATCACAAATTTTAAGAGTTATGTTCGATGGCTTCCTCTCTAGGCCATTGTTTGGGGTGGGGTGTGGATTATCACAGAAACCTATGAGTTTCTTTTTCAACTGTTTGTCTGCAGTCATTAATATGTCTGTAAAATTGCTTCCTTGTCCTTTACAGTCAGCAGGAGCACAGATCATGGGGTTTCACATATTTCCTGGTGACAGCATGGACAAAAGACCATGGACATTGCACATACCCTCCTGCATCAACACATGCCATAGGGCTCAGCATGGTCTCTGGTAGCAGTACAGACCATGAGCATCAACATGCCCCTTTATTGTAGCATGGGCTACAGACCCCATTGTGGCTCTCGAGAGCAATACAGGCCATGGTCATCAACATGGCCTCTGGGACATGGGCCACAGACACCACTATGGTCCCCTGCAGTAGTCCACCTCAAGAACATCAGGCAGCAGCACAGACCACTGACATCTACATGAAATTCATTGTCAGCAGGGACCTCAGACCTCAACATTATCTCCAATGGCAGCTCAGACTATGGGCAGCAATATAGCTCCCAGGCACAGCATGGACTACTGACACCCTCATGGCCCTTGGCAGCAGCATAGGCCACTGACGTCAACATGGCCTTCTGAGTAGCACAGCCCAAGGACATCATCATAGATTCAGGCAGTAGCACAGACCATAGACTTTGATGGTAACACAGGGCACAGACATCAACACATCCCCTGGCTACAGCAGGATCATAGGCCCCAACGTGGCCTTTGGTGGCAACATGCACCACCAAAGATATCAACATGGCCTCAGGCAACAGCACAGGCTATTCATATCAATGCATCCTCTGGGGGCAACCCAGATCATAGACACTAACATGTCTTCTGGAGTTAGCACATACTATGGTCATCCACCTTACCTCCCATGGATGGGCCTCAGACATCATCATGACCTCCAGGGGCAGCCTAGACCATAGACATCCACATGAAACTCAGGCTTCAACATGGCCTAGGGCAGCAGCAGGTACCTGGATGCGAGCATGGCCTACAGGAGCAGTATGGACCACGGAAGTTCTCCAAGGAGGTCCATTCCAGAAAATGAACCATTTTTCATCTCAGACATCTGTCATTGCTCAATTGCTCAGAACCAGAGTGATCATGCAGCTGGGCAGCATGTTAGGGGACTGAGTCAGCTCCAGTCTGCTGCACACCACCCCATGAACCCTATATGGCAAGGACATGTTCCCCCACTGACTACAACTTTCTCTTATACCTTTCACTCTCATTGTCTCTAGTTCTGACTCTCTCCAACAAGCACCCAGTGCTTTTTTTCATCTATCCTTCCCACCTCTCCATCACATATTTGTTCAGCATATTTGCATTAGAGACTGCAGCGTGTATTACAGTATATATATTTGCCCAAACAGCTTCATGTGCAGATATTCATTGCAATAAGTTGTTGGTTTGGTGCAAGGTTTCTGATTTCTGACAAACCATGAATACTTGACCATGGCTGATACCCATCTAGGATATACTGCTGCCAAGAGTTGGGGTGATTTTGTGGTTAGGCAGGTGCCTTGAGAGCTCAAGGCTGACACACACTTCCCCACCTTTGTGCCTACAGCCTATAGGCAGCACCACTGCCTTAAGGTCTCAGTCTCTCAGCAGGGCAAGCAGCGCAGGTTACAGCTACAATGGCTCCATACTGGGGCTGTCTGTCAGGCCTAAGACTAGCTTTACTTAGGATGACATCTGGTTGGAAGGACTGGCTCCTCCACAAGCTTCAGGAGTTCATAGATGTAGCAGATGTCGAGTGGACTGACTCAAAGTGCTGGATCTGGGCCAGAGGGGCAGTGATATCTGCCCATGTGGTTAGTAGCAGAAAAGGACTATTTAGGAGGAAAACAATTCAAAGTGCACAAGTATCCAGAGCTGGTAGAAAGGCCAAAAGCCCACCAGTGCCCCTAATCCACATAGGTTCTTTGGGCAGGACTATTTTTATTGTGTGCCAGCTTTGGGATATGTGTGGTGGTAAGAGAGGTTCGAGTCTTCTCTTCTACTGACTGGTTTCTATTCCTGGTCTTCTATTCACTTCCTGCTCTACTCACTTATCACAGCTACCCCACCCCCAAGAAATATGATCTTAGGTAACTGAAGGCTCATGGTCAGTCTTGTATAACCTCTATGCTAATGGGGAGAAAATGATTTGGATCCCATGTAGTGGAAACTGGCTGAAATTTCTGTCTCACAGAAATTTAGTTCAAAGATCTTATTTCCTAGGAGACATTGGACCAAAGCAACTTTGGGGGAGAAAGGGTTTATTTTGTTTACAATCCCATGTCAGAACCCAACATTGAGCAAAGCAACAGCAGGAACCAGAAGTTGAGCCTGTGTGCTGCTCCGTAAGAGTAAGGAACTCACTTCAGAATCATAGAATCACAGCAGGAAACATGGAGGTTCCTACTTGTTGACTGGGAGACACGTTGATGCTCAGGTAGTTTTCTTAAACAGTCTGGGATCACTAGACAAGTTATTGATATTACTCACAATGGGCTAGGACCTCCTACATAAATGAATGATGAAGACAATCCCTGACAGACATGCCCACAGACCAAGTTAGTCTAAATAAATTAGAGTCTCTTCCTAGATAATTCTGTTGTATCAAGGTGACAGTTAAAGCTCATCAGGACACTATGCAAGAGCAATCACCACAGCCTGTGTTGTTTTGGGTACTTCTGGGGCCTCTTTGACCAGAAACTCATGGAGATATCACATAACTGATACTGATATTTTAAATTAATAACCCAGCCAACTGTTTTGAGGTTGATTTTTCTTATTTTTTTTTTCTTAAGGCATTAAGGTAGAACACTGTTATTTATTTGAGTTCTCTCTCTATTTCTCTTTCACACACACACACACACACACACACTATTCATTAGTGTTATAAATTTTACTTTTATGAGGGTCTGCATAGTGTCCCATAGATTTTCATATACTTCATTTTAATTCAATTCTAGGAATTCTTGTTTAGCTTTATTCCATTGTGGCTCGGTTATAATACAGGATGTTATTTCAATCATCTAACATTGGCTGAGACTTGTTTTGTGTCTTTGTCTATGATCAACATTGGAGAAAGAGCAAGTGCTCCAGTAGTTAATTTATCTGTTAACTTTGGTGTTGACACGGAATGTTCTCTAGATGTCTAATAGGTCCATTTGACAAGTGATGTCTTTAGCTCCAATGTTTCTCTGTTTTGTTTTGTTTTTGTCTGAATTACCTATATATTGTTGATGCTGGGTATTGAACTCACCTTCTATCGCTATGTTAGAGTTAATTTGTTGTCTTATTTCAGTGATATTTATTGGATGAATATGGGTGCACCTGTGCTTTGTGTATTTATATTTAGATTGCTAAAATCTTCTCGATGCATCGTTCCCTTACTGATTATCAAAGTGACCATTAAAATTTTTCTTTTGACAAGGTTTTAAAAAGATGATGCTGAAAAGATTTGTTCAATGTTATATAAAATATGGGATTTCAAAACAATACTGTAGCTTCTTAGAAGTTTAAACATATCATGTAAATTCATGTGATAGTGTTAATTGTCAAGACAATCTGAAGTTACTAGGGAAGGGAGTTTTAGTGAAAGATTGGCTAGGCCTATAGGCATGACTGTGGGGGTGGTTATCTTGATTACATTAATTGTGAGAATACTCACTTTAACTATGGGCCAACAGTTCTCAGGGCAGGAATCCTGAACTATGCACAAAGGAGAGAGTCAGCAGGGCACAGTATTTCTTGTTCTTTCTCTCTGACTAGCAGCTCACTTTCCTGCAATGAGAAACTGTACCTGGAATCATGAGCTAAAATAAATTATTTCTATTGTAAGTTGCTTTGGTCAGAATATTTTATCACAGAAAGAGGAAAAGAAACTGATATAATTAAGACAGAAAAAAATGGTATGAAACTTCCACCGTTTGTGACTTGCAATGTAATCTGAATGAACCTATGTTAATTTTCAAACATCAGTTAATTTAGAACTAAATTGAATTTGTATATAGTTTTGATTTAAACTCTACTTTATCGGAAACAGTTATGCCTACTTCTTTAGATACATTTACCTGGAAAGCTCATTTTTCATCCTTTTACTCCAATGTAATGTCTATCTTTGGTGATGAGGTATGGTTCTTGGAGGCAGTAAAAATGTTTTCCATTGATTTTTACTGGGGGATCCAGTTCCTCCCAGTGTCTCCACACCCCAGCAATCTGCTGTCCATGTGCTGCATTCTGTTGGTGAGGCTTCCCACTGTGCTTTTAGTCTTGCTCATTGAAGTTTTCATTTCCAGAATCATTTTATTTTGGCTTTTCTTTAGCTTTTCTAACTGTTTGCTGGATCTGTTGTCCTATCTTTAACTAAATTCTTTATTTCATTTATCCCTGTCTCAGTTTTCTTGGAGCACAGTCATGTTTTCTTTGAGTTGTCTGAATTTGTTATCATTACTTTGAATTCTATGTCTGGAAGTTAGTGCACATCATTCTCATGGAGGACCATCACTATAATAGACACATGTTGTCTTCACATGTACATGTGTGTGCGTGCAGATACTTGTGTGTGTTGTTTCTTCACAGAGGCTTGTGCATCTTCAACAAGTTTGTAGGTTCAACTTGCTTGCCCTCCCTCCCTTCCTTCCTTCCTTCCTTCCTTCCTTGCTTGCTTCCTTCCTTCCTTTCTTTTTTTCAAACCAATTCACATTTCTTCTTTCAGTGGATCTATTCACAATGCTCATGAGAGGATTAAGTTACCTTAAATCATACTAGGGTTGAGACATCATTTTTTTCCTGTGGGACTTTTATTCAGAGTTACAGGCTCTACCCATAGTTTTCTTCTGAAAGTCAGCTACTGTCTGCAATAATTGTCACTCTCCAAGGGTCACCAACTCCTGCCTTGTCTTTATCTCCACTTCAATCTGTTGTGGTCTTTCACATCTGAGTCAGCTCTGACCTGCAGTGACAGTCTCCCAAATCTTTTCAGGGCCTCCTTGGGTATGGGTGCCTCATCTTGGGTCAGCTCCAGCATTTTCTTTGTGTCTCCAGTTTCCATTGAAAGTTGTAGAATTCCCACCCAGGTATGTGTCTTATGCTGGGTCAGCTCTGGTCCCATGTCTTAGTGTTTAGCATCTTCCACATTTTGTGAAATTCCCTGGGTCTTTGTACCTAAAAGGAATTTCTTTTTCTTGTTTGAGTAGATAGTTAATGTTAGCAAGGGTAAGTGGCCCTGCCTTTAAGATGTTCTTGAGGTTAAAGAGATTCAGACACTCATATGGCTGGTTCAAATGTCAACTTGATACAAATTAGAACCACTGAAGTAGAAAGCCTCACCAGAGGAAGTTCCTGATTGATTGATGTGGAATAGACCTATCTTGACTGTGGGCAGCACCTTCATTTCATGAATAAAATGAAAATAAAAGGACTTGGCAGAAGGAAGATCATCTTGTCTCTTGCTGGGTAGGCTGTCCATCTTGCCACTGAGGTAACTTACACGTTGTTGCTACCCATTCCTTTACTGAAATCAGAACCTGCCTTTAATCCTAGACAAGGGACCCATGCCTCCCCAGGAATCTTCTGGGCTTCTGGTACCAACTGGGACTGTTGTCTCACCAAGCCTTTGGACTGAGCAACTACCAGGTGAGAGTTTTGGTAAGGGCCAGCTGTTGTGGAAGTACCTTGAATGCTGAAGCACCCAGCCTTAAAGACCAGGTTACCACCAGGTTCTCAGCACTCAGCTCCCGGGTGTGATTCTGCTGCTGTAACCATTTTAAAACTGACTTAAGAACTGAAGATATATGGGAATTTATTAGTTATTCTTCTTTTTCTCTAGAGAACCCTAACTAGTACAGACAGTAAAAGACTTATTCTAGAGAATCACATTCTTAGATTGTTTTTCTTTATTAGTTTGGGCAGGATAGATTTCTGTCTACCCTGAGAAGGAGGTCACAAAACATCAGAAGATATTTTATCTTTTGACATAGAAGAATGAACAAAATTGAATTGCCAATACCCTTTTAGACCAGGTCTATCCTTTGTACCAGAGTAAGAAGAGGTAGTGGTTTAGTTTCTTCTGTAGTGTTATGGTTACACTAGTCTTAGGTCTTCACATGTTACAGAATCTAGCTGGATAAGTAAGCTATGAGTATAGGGATGTTTCTCAACTTTTGGATAAGGACTCTCAATGTTTAGTCTTGTCATTGGGCTGTGTTTGGGCCAATTCTCAGGGATATGGCTAACAATAATTTCTTTGGCTTTTGGGCACTCCCATCAATACTAGTTGCTACATGAGTTCATTTAATAATGTGTCATGAGTTGTTGGTTAAGCCAAAAAATGAAGTTCCAATATTAAAAAAAAAAAACCAAAAGAACAACAACAACAAACAAAACAAAACAAAACAAAACAAAACCCACCTTAATATTTTCACCTGTCACATCTAGAGTTAACCTGAGACAGCTCAATGCAATTCTTTAAATTGGCCTTTTATCAGGAAAAGTTGAGCATCTCTCATCTTTAATATCAGCCATCATTGGATCTGAATCCCCCTAATTCTTCTGGTAAATGTGACATTATTCCTTTTATTTTCCTTTTTGCAGAAAAAGAGAGCGTAGGCCTTCTTGGAAACCACCAAGGGCAGTTAATTTTCTATGCCTTGTTTTTTCATAGCTGTGCAAAACACTGTTCCTTGAGACGCCTCCTGTTTTCAGCCTGAGTTTTCTCAGGTTTCATCTGTCCAGGAAACTCATTACCCCAGCAGTGAGTTTATAAACTGGGTTTGTTCTTGTGTCTATAATGATTTCTTATGGACCGTTTGTATGATGTCTGTTTTGGAGAAACCCAACAGCCAAATTTAGAAGTTAACTTGAAATGTCTGAAATCCTCTTGTCTCCTTCTGTAGCTTTTCTATAATGTCTGGGGCAGATTGACTGATGAAATAAGTTTGTAGAAATATACAATGCTAAGGAAAAGATACATTTTATTGTTAGTAAATTTAATCATATATGTGCCATCATTATATTCTGTTATTGATTTTACCTACTCAGACCCTCTAACAAATCTGTGCAAAAGTAATTGCAGCATCTGCATTGATGGAGCTTACTTTCTGATATTGGAATTCATTCTTAATAAATGTGGTTATGTTATGGATCATATCAAAGTGAATTTCTCACTTCATTTTTTGCTAATGACACTACTTATTGCTTATTTTGTATTCATCTGATTATATGAAAAGAATGTTAGACAAAAAAGCAAATTTGAGGCATTTTCTTATTTGAACTCAAAACAGGCTATAAAGCAGTAGAGAGAACTCTTGAGATCAGCAATGCATTAGGCTTAAATGCAAATGAGCATCTAGTGCAATGATGGGTCAGAAACTTTTACAAGGTAGACAAGAACTTCGAAGATGAGAAAACTGACAGTGGCCATCAGAAACTGACAGTGACCAACTTAGAGCTAGAGTCAAAACTCATTTTATTCCAAATCCAGGAAAAGTTGCCAAAGTACTAATCATGACTACTTAGCATTTGAAGTAATTTAGAAAGGCAAAAGAGATCTGTGGGTAGGAATCTCATCAGCTGACTAAAAATAAAATTTAAAAAATATCTCCATCTTGTACAATGTTCTTCTCTTGTGCTGGGCAACAGCAAACCAAACTGTTTCTTGATTGGATTGTGACATATGATGGAAGGCAAATTATACAGGACTACCGCAATTGACTATCTCAGTTGTTAGGTGTGAAGCTCCAAAGGACTTCCTAACCAAATTCATACTGTGTGATGGTCTCCTGCCAGTATGGTCCACTACAGCTTTCTGAATCTATGTGGAGCCATTGTATCTGAGAAGTGGGCAAGTTAATAAAATGCATCAGAAGCTGTGATGCCTGCTGCCATCATTGGTCAACAGGACCCACTTCACATCAATGGAATATCCCATAACCAGAGCTTCAAAGGTTAGCTCACTGTGCTTTAAAGCATTGCCTCTCATACACCATATTCAACTGACTCCTCACCAACCTTAACTACTGTGTCTTTATATTTTGACAGTGTTCTTCAGGGAAAATATATCCACAACTTGCAGGATGCAGAAGATACATTTCAAGAGTTTGTTGAATGGAAAAATATGCATTTTATGCTAGAAATAAATTTACTTATTACTTGTTGGCAAATTGTAATGATTCCTATTTTGATTAATAAAAATGTGTTTGAACCCAGTGATAATTATTCATAACACACAGTCCAAAATAGTTTCTTTTGCATCAACCTGTATGACATGCTTAAGGGTTTTGGTGTTTTTCACATTTAAATTTTACAATAATCCTTCACATCACAACATATTCACATTTAAAACTCCTCTCTGATCTGAAAGCATTACTTTTTATTCTTAAACTTTCTTTACCAAAACCATATTTCATGCTAACAATTTTTAATGTCTCTCCTTTACTTCATGATTTTATGATTTTTTTGGTCTTATTTTTCTTTAAGGAAGAAATACATTAAGTGAGCATTTTTTTAAATACCTACATTCCACTGAAAATGTAGGTCTCTGTATTTGAAACACAGATAAGCATTGTAGGAATCCTTCAGACATTTCTATTTTGTTGTCACCAACAAATTTCAACTAACCAATTTGTCAGAGGTGTCATTCCTTCTGTGGCAGATATGGAGACATTGTTTTTATTTGACAGCATTTCATTTTTCCTTTGGGGCCATGCAATGGTGTGATAAATTCAGACTGGCAGTGCTGGATTTATCTTGTATCTGTATCTTTGCCTTTGTGTTACCTTCCTGCTTACACTCGCAGATGTGTTAAAATCTAGAGATGAGTAACTTTCTTAAACTTATAGTTGCCCTGGATTCCAGAACAACAAAACTTCCCAGGGTAGAACATCCCCACATGAAGGCAATTAGCAGTGATAGTGAGGTTTCATTTGGAGCAATCCAGTACATCACTGTGGTGGCATCTGTAACTCCAGGCATTTTGTGGATTCAGCCTGGGCCACATCACTTTTGCTACATGGTAGAGAGAGGGTACACTCCTGATCCACCTAACCTATGGTGCAATAAACCATGGGGCACGGTGGGGCAGATAATGGATGTAACTCAGTGCCATCAGGTCTCCACCATCACCCTTGCTACTCCACTGTGTGCACCTGCTAATCACCTCCGTGTACCTGGGCCAGCTGTCTCCGAATGCCTCAAGGAAAGTGAAAGGAGGATGAGAGGGGAGGAAGAAACACACTAGCTGTTCAGAGGGAAGCACTCATTAAGGAAGAAAGAGAAGGAAAGCATTCTGGACTCCTCCCAGGAGCCCCTTAATAAGGAGAAAGTTGCAAGAGATTAAAAACATAAGTCTTAACTCCTAGCTGGTGGCTTCACAGCTGTTACTACTGGTGGATGTTGGAGTCTGGTGGGCACTCACAGGAATTTTCTTGTTCTTGTGTCCTGAGACAGAAAAAAAATAAAACAAACAAACAAACAAACAAACAAAACAGTTAAACAGTTTCATGGATGGTAGCAGATTCGGAGAATGTTTATTTAGAAAACAGAAAGCACTTCCAAGAAAGATTATGCCAGAGCTGGGAGGAAGGTTAGAAAGTCAGTGAGGATTGATGTTCCAATCTTCTCTGCCAACTGGCTTCTTTCATGTGGTAACTTGACCTTATGTGCATGATTATTAAAGGTCACATATCTGAAAGTGAGTGTGAAATAGCGTTGATGAGTATGGTGCAGTTACTGGGAGCTGCTGAGGAGCAAGGAGATTTGCTCCCCGCCTTTCATCCTGAGATTTAGGAATATTTATCCGCTTAGTCATTTATAGGCAGAGTAGGGATTGCAGATTAAATTTGTGGTGCCTAATTTGGAAGTCAGCAGAATGATGCCACCTATATAGTAGTCTTTAATTTCCCTTCGTCAGACAACCAAACTAGCTGACAGACGTGTAGGAAAAACTGTGAGAGTTGATTAACCCAGTTACCAAGTCAAACCACACATTTAAGTCACTCCAAAACTGACATAGATTGTGTAAGTCTTTATTTTGAAAAAGCTGAAATCAAGATTGTTAACTGAATTTTAATTTCTCAGTGACAATAGAATTGTAATATGATAATTTGACAAGCTTTGTTGTGAACAATTTCTGGACTCAGTTACTAGAAAGTACACTAGTTCTTGCCAGTACATGTTGAGGCTTCGATAGTCTCCATTTCCTCCTGTTCTCCTTCGTACTCTCTTGTTTTCTTCAAGAAGTAATTAGAAAAAAAAAGTTGTTCATAAGACTGTCAACAAAAACAACAGATCCAGGGACTTGATAGTTTTATTTTACCCATACTAGGGAATTGCTCATTCCCTTTCAGCTCCTGACTGAGCCGGACTCACCTAAGTCCATAACTCCTTGGGCATGCACTGCAGTGGTAATGCTTGGGGTCAGGTGGAAAGGGGAACAAAACAGTAGCAGTAAATGATAAATATGGTGTGTGTGCATGCGTGTGCGTGTGTGTGCATGTGTGTTTGTGTGTGTATGTGTGTTGGGGTGAGAGGGTGTGAATACGCCATGGTGAGTGTCTGGGAACAACTTGCAGAAGTTAAGTCTTGCCTCCTATAACCTGGGATCCAGGGATCAGGACCTCAGGCTTAGTGGCAAGGGCCTTAACCCACTGAGCCACATCACTGATTCCTCATCTTCTCTCTCTCTCTCTCTCTCTCTCTCTCTCTCTCTCTCTCTCTCTCTCTCTCTCTCTCTCTCTCTCTTTTTCTCTCTCTCTCTCTTTCTCTCTCTCTCTCTCTTGTTCTCTCTTTCTTTCTATTATTTTTAAAAACAAGGATGTGGTTTCCACTGTTTTTCCAAGTAGATTATGTTTTCTTTCATATTTACTTGTTACTGCCATGGAATACATAAATTTCAAGAGAGTAACTCACTATTAAATCTCTGAAAGAATTTTTTGACTATGGCACATATGTCCTTGTGTTTGTCAGTGTGTTTTGGGACATCGATAATACATTTAAGCAAGTAAAGTTTACTTTCAGTTTTGTACTTTAAGCTCATATTTTAGCATAATGTTTTTAATACTTTATTAACAGGCCATCTTGACATTCATGAAGGCCTTGGATTCCAGCTGCTACCTCCACCTGGCAGGACAGAGGAAGGAAGTTAAATTGGCAACACACTGCTGCCCTGGTGAGACCCCTCCTCCTTACTTCTGCTTCTATTTATCTCATTTGGCAGAATTTAGTCACATGGCCACACATAACCTCAAGGGAGGTATCAAGACTCTGCAATAAAGAGGGATGAATCATCATGGACACATATACTCACCACCAAAGTGGAGAGATAATCTTTCTAATATCTGCATATTGATTTCTCCTTATTGTATTTTTTGTGCACATATCATCTTCAACTTTTTTGTTTGTTTGTTTTTGTTTTTTCGGGACAGGGTTTCTCTGTATACCTTGGCTGTCCTGGAACTCACTCTGTAGACCAGGCTGGCCTCGAACTCAGAAATCCGCCTGCCTCTGCCTCCCAAGTGCAGGGATTAAAGGCCTGCGCCACCACCACCGGGCCATCTTCAAGTTTTAAAATCCTTCACAATGCTGCAAATGCAATACATAATCAGCAGATGCCAAGTTTTAATTTTTGATATTTTCTCCAGGTTAGCAATATGCAATAGAATCCTCTTCTTATGCTGATCTTCAGTACACAGTGCAGGTCCCTGCCAGCCACACAATCATGGAAAAAACAATCAACACTCTGTAGTGTGTTATACTACTAACAAAGTTGTTCAAAGGGCTAGATAGACTAAATGTATCATTGACATATGTTTCTTTCAATTTTCCATGAGTTTATCAGGATAGAAAGGATAGAATCCCACTGTAAACTAAGATTCATTCCATTTATTCTATTTTTTTGTGGTGTGTGTGTATATATGAGCATATATATGTATGATGCATACATATTTGTGTGTATACTGCATTCATGTTCATGTGTATGTGGTGTGCATGTCATATTTGTATGTATGTTATAGATGTGTGTAATGGTGTGATGTTTTTGTGGTGCGTGTATATCTGTGTGTGTATTTATATGTATGTACATGGATATGATATGTGTGTGTGTGTGTTGCATGCATAAGGGTGTATGGAAGTATGTACTTGGACATGTTCATGAGGAGACCAGAGAAGTCCATTGCTGGTCTGTATGAATGTTAAAGATTCTGCACCCTGAATATCAGTGGCTTTTTTTTTTAAACATATTTTTGGAATTGTGCACCCATCACTGACTACACTTAATTTTCTTTCTTAGTTTTTCTGTTTGCCTCATGCTGACTAGGCAAGTACACTACCGCTGAGCTCTACCTTAGCCTATCAAGACTACTTATATGAAGCTGGTAACCCTGGAAGGAGTTTTCTAGGCATGCATTGGGTTAGTGGTTCTGCCTTATATGTTTCTCTTTGGGGGTCTGACAGCATCATTTTTTTCAAGCCAGAAAGGATACCACACTCCTTTCCCTCTTGGTTCACTGCCTTCCCTGTTTAAACCTCGTTCATTGGTGAAAAATTGAATTCAACAGTCTGGAACAGGAAGCATGTAATGCCACTTGAGTTGCCTGAGAGGAGGTATAGCATCATGACTGAAGACTATGACAGAGGAAACTGGTAACATTATGGTTAGCTGAGAAGGGAAGAAAGGAAAGTATGGGAGTGGGAGAGAGTGTTTTTCGAGGACACACTCGAACACCTAAACACCTAAGCAGATTCACTAGTGTCTTCTGCATCCCATTCTTTCCCCTCCCTTCCAATGCCATCCAGTTTTCATATTATCTTCTAGTGGTTCAAAAGATCCATTCAAAATGTGTATCAGCATGTACTCAACACAAGAAGCTAAGAGTCGCAGCCTCACTCTACTCTGCTTGGCCTTTGGAAGGCATCCTGCTGAGCCTTCATTTCGGCACAGTAAACCACTTCCTCATAAAGAAGCATAGTGTCCCCTTTTGCAGACCAGACAGCCTGATGTACTATTACTGTGTCTGCTTCATGTAACTCCTGAATATAAGCAGTGCCTTGCAAATGAGAAGGCCTTGGTAAATAAATGGAAGTGATGAGCAGTAGTACTGCAATGATTTTCTGCTAAAATGGGACACTTTCATTTTTGAGACTATAATTACATAATTTCACTCTCCCTATGTTTTCTTCTTCCAAACTCTCCCATCTACCTCTCCCTTACTCTTTTTCAAATTCATGTTCTCTTTTTATTTAAGTGTGTGTGTGTGTGTGTGTGTGTGTGTGTGTAGCAACAGACCATACAATGTTATATGTGCATATGTTTTCAGGGCTGACCATTTAGTAGTGGATAATCAATTGATGTGTTCTTCCTTGGGGAGGACTATTTTTCCCACTCTCAGCATTCCTTACTTGCCTGCAGTTGTCTAGTATTGAGGTCTTATGAGCTTTCCCCCTCTCATATTAGTATATATACTGGTAGCATCCCTGTTCATATCATGTTGAGGCAGCTATGTTGGTTAGCTCTGTCCACATGTGTTGCTCTGGACATAACCTCACAGCAAACTCCATGTCCCCCTGGCTCTCAAAGTCTTTAACCATGTCAATCATGATCCCAAGCTTTCAGTGCAGTTGTGCTGTAGATGCTTTCTTTGAGCCTAGCCTTCACAACTCTGAAGTTTGGTTGTTGCCTTTTCTCTAATGGTCTCTGTTTGTTGCAAAAAGAAGTTTCCTTGGTGAGGAGTGAGGTAAACTTATCTATGGGTATAAGGACAAATATTTATAATGTAGTTAGGGCTTACGGTGGGTTAGTAAAGTGATGATTGTATGTTCTCCTGCAAGATCTATGCACTTACTAACCCAGGATAGTTGGCTAGGTTTCTAGCACCAGACATGATTCTTCTCTTTTGAGAAGATCATAAGTCCAATTAGAGAGCTGTTGGTTATTGACGAGTATGTGGGCCACTACTGTACACTGGGGTTTTCTTGCCACACTGGTAATCGTAGTGGTTCATAGGCATCATAGTTGGGTAGGACTGTTCGTTGCTTGCTTCCATCCTTTGGAAGCTTGCGTAGCACCATTTAGTACAATAAAAGCTATTCCTTAGGGAGGAAGCATTCAGGTCCATTCCAGTTCAGGGGTAACTGGACCCTGCATCTGAAGTGTGTGATCGCCTTCAGGAATAGGGTACCTTTCACTTGATTGGGGTGCAACCAGAGGTAATATCAGTAGTCTATAATACTTTGGAAGTCTCTTGGACATCACTGACCTACAACTTGAAAGAGGGTTTCTCTTGCACCATGTTGCTGTTTCTGTAAGATTGTCTTTGGCCTTTGGAACTTAATAAGCCCTCTTTGAGTTGTTGGTCAGGGTTTTCTGAAGGGTTTTATTAGGTGCTCTGTGGCTCTTGTAGGGATTATTGTCAGGTCAATCCTGATGAGAATATATATATTACTGTAAAGTGGGAAT
Source organism: Mastomys coucha (assembly GCF_008632895.1). Taxonomy (NCBI): domain Eukaryota; kingdom Metazoa; phylum Chordata; class Mammalia; order Rodentia; family Muridae; genus Mastomys; species Mastomys coucha. The sequence goes on from NW_022196903.1 coordinate 50,747,282, forward strand.
TAAACAATTATACTAAATTTCCTTGCCATTCTTCACGTTCTTAGTTATTTCTACTTTGTCTATTTCCTTCTTTTTAGTGTTCCTCCTTTGTGGGAATGACTATTCTTATATCCACAGGGATTCTACCTTCTTTCATTCTTCTTGATGCCAATTTAGAATATGCCCTTGTCAGTAAACACAATCTTACATCTGCTCTTTTCCCTGCTTTCTGATTTTTAAGACAGTGTTTGTTTCCATAGCTCAGGCCATCTTTGAAATCATTATGTAGCCTAGGCTGGCCTCTCATGACAATCCCTGTCCTGTCTCCCACTCCCAAATGCTTGGGTTACAGATTTGAACCATCACATTTGGTTCTAAGGCCCTTTGTTGAGTGCTTTCATTGTGCAGATAATATCTCAGCAATAAGGATGATAAAGTTAACCTGTCCCCTGAGGCAATCACCTACATCCCAGTGTGAAGGCCGGCTACTGCTCCGTTTTCATTCTACTTCCCTGTCTGCTCCAGATTTTCTCCATTGTTCCTCTTTGCTACTGAGATCTTTGTTCCATTAATTTCACTAGTAAGATAAATTTTCATAAAACAAGTATTTTGATAATTACTTTTATATACTCTTCCTAACCCTCATCTTGTTAGTATTTTTGACTGAAGCATTTGTTTAGAAGAACATTCCCAGTGTGTGTGTGTGTGTGTGTGTGTGTGTGTGTGTGTGTGTGTGTATACAGACAGATATTTCTATGGACTTAAGAAAAAAGTGTGTGTGTGTCCCACAACCATCGACTATGGCCTCTCAAGGTGGCCCAATTCCTTGCACATGGGACAATGTGAGCACAGCAGCTTAAAGGCTTCAGACAAGCATCCCCCCCCCCATCACCTGCTTTCAACAGCAGGACACAGATGTCCATCCATAAGCCAGTTCTGAGAGCAAAGAGCACTCTCTGATCTCTCATGAGTCTCTCCATGAAGAAAATGTCAGATGTGCATCCAGCACTTGCCTCCCAAGAGGCATCTTCACCATTTTCATAACAACATAACTGGTCATGTGATTTAAAAAAAAAAAAAAAAGACATGCTGTACCTCTTAGTCATCCTTAGCTCCTTTTTTCCTGTCTTGATGCTTTCTAGAATTTTCAGTCCTTCTGTAGACATTAGAAGGCTAGAAGAGGGAAGTGGTAGTCATCCTCTAGTCTTCTTAAACAATATTCAAGAAGTACAGAAATTAATTTATGTCTCATCTTTCCTCAGCTATCCACTCTATTTCTAAGCCAAGGGACAGAGCATTGGGAATTGTCATAATAAAACTTTTACTCTTCCCTCAGGGTCTCTGTCTCATAAAGTCTCACTGGCTCCTATGTAGATTCCCTTCAGCCACATCCATCTTCTCTATAACTGGGTCTACAGTTCAGCCTATATTCTCCACTATGACCTGAAGAGTTGCTAACAACCAGTGTAGATATTGATAGGCTTAGATGATAAGTATTTTGAATATAATCTTGTTCATAGTACTTACCAATTATCTCCAGGTACCAAATGTCTCACTTACTTCTATTACTGTGATAAAACACCATGACCAAAATAACTTGGGAATGGAAGAGCTTATTTCATCTTATAACTTGTAGCCCAATATTGAGGGAACTCAGAGAGGAACTCAAGGCAAGATCCTGGAGACAGGAACTGATGCAGAGGCCATAGAAAGTTGCTTATGACTTGCTTGGTCCACTTTCTTATAGTAACTCAAATCACCACCCCAGGGATGGCACCACCTCCAATGAATGGGTCCTTTCATAACCATCAATCAAGAAAATGTACCATAAGCTTGCGCATAGGACAGTTTTGTAGGTGACTATTTTTAAAATTGAGGTCCTCCAAAAAAGACTCTAGTTTGTGTCACATTGACATGAAACTAGCCAGTACAACAAAATATGACATTTTAGCTAAACTTTGCTGCTAAGACTTTTCATCTAAGCTGGACTTAGACCAGAAGCTGGGTTCTCATTTGTGTAGAAGTCTCAGTCAGAAGGAGGATACCATCTGTAGCACAGGAGCTGTTTGTGCATGCGCTGTGTAATTTCATTTAATAATCATTTTTATTTTCCCTGTACAGAGGCTTTTCCCTGAGCAGAGGTTAGGCTCACTGGGAGGTAAATTCATTCTCTCAAATCATCAAGGTTCCAGTTAGTGCTTTGTAGCCATAATTAATTAAAATATACCCAAGTTCTCCAATAATGAAATTCCCTATATCCCTAGTGAAACTTGAGGTTCACAGTCAATAGACATAGACTTGAATACATCCACACCTGTCTCATCCTTGAGGCATCCTATGTTTTTTATCCTCTTCTGTCTAAAGGAATCTTGTGGGTAGGGCCATAAGAAGGTTGGTACTTCATGTCTTCTTTTGTGTTTTATTGATTTTTTTGTGCTAATCAAGTGGTCATATACAATAATAATGTGTGGGGAGAGGGTGATAGGAAATAAAAGCAAGGGAGTAATATTTATTTTAATTAAAATGCAAACACAAGGCATGATTATTGACTGATTACATTACAAAATAGCTACTTGCTCTGCCATAGTTAAGTGTGATTTGATGCGTCCATTAGAAGCTATTCTCTGGGGCTTGTATCTTGGCCAAAATAGTCCCTTCAGGCTGAAACTTGGCAGACATCTCAGCCTAATTACAGTCATTTTCCTTTTTGGATTAAGAAAATGGAATTATTACAGTGCTTTGAGCCTGCCCATCCCCATATTTTCAAAGGTTTGCATTTATATTCACATTACTTGTGGGCTTTTGTTCCTTTAAAATAAAACTAAAACTTAGCAAGAACAAAGGCTTCCTTGTCACTTAAAAGGTAGCTCACTGGATCTGAAGATCTAGCCTTGGAATTCTATGATGAAAAATTTATTCATTCTCAAGCAGTTACAATGAGAAATCTATCACAAAGATTGTGGGGTGTCCACTGTGGCAGTGCTGTGTGGTTTCTTGCCTCTTGTTGCTCCATGAGATGTGTCCCACGTTCCCAAATGCCAGTCCACAGCCTTCACCACATCCCTTTCTAGATTTTCAGCTGTCCCCTGCAAATTCTCCTACAGTGTGTCTGCTCTCACTTTTCCTCATTCATTTTTATCCACCAGTAAGATGGGCAGAATCTAAAGGAGCCAGATGTGATTAGAGGTTAGACTCCGTAGCAGGCAGAGTCCCTGATCACTATTACCTGCAGGAGTTTCCAGTGTAGCTCTTTGAGCATCTTGGTGAGTTCAGTGGTCTTGCTAGTCCAAAAGAGGCACAGAATTGGTCCATTTGTTTTTCCAAAATGCCTTCAAACTCCTTTTGTGGAGTTATTTGAACATAGATGACTAGAAGTAGAATTAAAACAATAATTTCTTAGGAGCAGCAGGTGATATTTGAGAGAATTTTTTTTTTAATTTCATGCTTTATTCTCTGAAAGAATGTTGCATCTTCTTTTCAGTGAGTGACTAAGTGTGAAAAACGCTCTTAGGTGGCTTTCCCAACTAACACAACATTAACATTTATTAAATTCACAAAATTTTGTTGAAAAAAAAAAGTTTCTGCAGTGTGCAACCTGGGCTTCCCAGGGCTCTTACTTAAAATCTTCCCAGATCTGGGTCCCAAATCTGCAACCTGTACTGATGTGGTAACCAGTGCAGCAGTGTACCTAGAACACACAGAGTTTTGGGTTTGTTGTTGTTGTCATTGTTGTTCAGAAAGGAACAGGACTTGGTGGTTTAAAAAGATTTGCTTAATTTTCTGCTCTGCAGCCCACCCCATTAAAAGACACCATGAAATCAAAATGTTGAAAATAGTAGAAAGAAAATTTTGCTGACTTGGGTGTTTCCAAGAGGCATGTACAGAGGAGTTGAAACTTCAGGTAGCCCAGGAGTGCCCTGAGCTGTCAAGGAGGTCATGATTCTACAAGGTTTGGTATTCGCGCAAATGTACTAAACAAACAAGATGTGCCAGTGTCTCATAAAACAAAGCCTGTAGAAATTCAACTTAAAACAAAAAAAAAATGTTTTAGACGGCAAAACTGAATACATTTAATTGAACATAATTCCTTCATCTTGGAATGAGAGCACCAACAACATGAGAATGAGCTATGGAACCAACATTTACAACAGATAAACTAAATTATTTTTCAGGTATGCCATTGCAGGGAAGGCACAGTGTGGGTGAAGTGCAAGCATGCATTATTTATACCTTCTTTAACTATAGAATACAAATTTGCCTTGAGTTAACTTTTGTGGGGAAATAACTGCATGAGAAGTATAGATGTCTCTTATGATAACGTTCCTTCTAAACACTGTTGTTCGTTTGGTCATTGTTTCATGGGGGTAAACAAAATAATATTCAAGGTTGAGAACTGCCAAGTTAGAGTCACGTGAGACTGTAAGCCTTTTTTTTTTTTTTTTTTTTTTTTTAAAGGCAGTGTGTGATGTAGGCAATTTAAAAGACTTTCCCAAAGGAGAGCCAAGCTGAGCATTGTGGACTGAATTGTCACCTCATACGTTCATATGAGGGAGTCCCAATCCCCAGGATAACACTATTTGGAAATCAGGTCTTTAGGAAGTAATTAAGACTTAATGAGGTAATAAGGGTGGGGCTTTAATTTGATAGACTTGGCTTTATAAGGAGGGGGAGGAGAGAAAATAAGGGGTGAGAAGGGAACACAGGAAGACACAACAAGAAGGTGGCTCTCTGCATGGCGGGAACAGTATCCTAACTAGAAACACCAATCAGTCTATATAGTGAGCTTGAGCTTTCCAGTATCAAGATCAAATACACCATATGTCAGACATCAGTCTATGGTGTTTTGTTACATCACATAAAAGGTTTGGATTAGATACTAATGTAATAAATACCAAAAAATATTCAAGTGGCTCTGGAGCTAGTGGGGGAGGAAAGGCTGGAGATTTTGAGGTACAGTCCACACATATCCTAAAGTGCTAAGAAAGGACTATTTATTGGTAGGAACATGCATATTAGAGAAGATTCTGAAGAGGGTTCAGAATTAAGTAGATCCCTCTGAGAAAATACATGGGCTATCACAAACAGCAAGGAATGTGGTATAAATTCAGATGTTTTGAGGAGGTGCCATGTGGACATGAACAGCGTTAGTGGAAACTGGGGAAATGATAAAATTTCTTACACTGTGGCAAAGAGTTAGGCTGAACTGGGCCATGTATGTATAGTTGTTTTGGTGCATGTGCATGTGTGCATAGATGTGTGCATGTTGGGACCAGAGGACAAGCTCAGGTGTTATTTCCCAGGCTATGATCACCTTTAAGTGCTTTTTCTTTGTTCCTTTGTCTGTTTAGTTATCTATCCTCTCTGTCTCTGTCTCTGTCTCTGTCCCTGTCCCTGTCCGTCCCTGTCCCTCCTTCCCTCCCTCCCCCTCCCTCCCTCTCTCTCTCTCTCTCTCTCTCTCTATCTCCTCGTCTCTACTTATCTCTCTATCTAAGGAAGAATATCTCCTTGAATAGGCTAGGCTGGTTCCTCATCCTGAGGAATCTATCCTCTTCCATCTCCGGAACACTCGGATTACAACCATGTCATCATGCCTGTCTTTTCTTACATGGGTTCTGGAAATCAAACTCAGTTTGTCATGCTTGCAATGTATTTTACTTATGGAAACAGCCCCACATCCCTCTGAATAGTGGTCTTTTGTGCAGTATGACATCAATTTCCTGACCATTTTTATGGAGGTTAAACTTGAAAAGACAAGACACCAGGAGGAGGTTTGGCACAGGGACAATGGGAGATGGGGAAAAATAGGAAGCTCTGGTCTTGGGAAGGAAGAGACACCCTGGACACCCCAGATTCCAGTTCCTCATCCTTCTGCCTCCTCTGACCTGCCCACCTCAGCACCGTTCATATTCTGTGCTTTCTGACTTTCTACTTGTACCTAGGAATGCTTGCAGTTGTTTCGTGGCTTTCTCCCTTACAGTGTCCAGGGCATTACCTTTTGGATGTTAGCAAAGGCTTGAGGTCAGGTAGCTTCGGACATTTGCCAACTTAAGCTGAGTAGGGAAATAAAAACATCACAGTGTTGGGGTTCAAAGCTCTGGAGCCAGGTGCTTGCCTTGAAATGTTGCCCAACCTTGCTGCTTATTAGCTGTGTGACTTTGAGTAAGTTATTCACCTTTGCTTTCTCTGGAATCAGAAACCAGAGTGTTGCTCTCAAAGAGTTCTTGCAAGGAATAAGGGAACCAATACCTGTAAAGCATTTGTAATAAAGCCTGGTAGATAGAAAATACTTCATAGTCTTTTTTATTTTATTATAAATAGCCTCTGAAAACCCAGGCTTCTGCTAATCTCTGTGTCTCTGCCCTGTCGTAAATTCATCATCACTACACAATAACAATTCTAATATATTGTTAATTATGCTATTGTTTACCCATTTCTGAATAGATTCTAAGAGCTGGCATCTGTGGATTGTGTTTGTTCTTGTTGAGCTAAAGCATTCCCGTGGCCCATGCAGAGCTAAGTCACCCGTGAGGGGTCAGGAAGACTGAATCTAATTGCTGTTTTCCCAGTTTGTACTTGTCACATCCTAGCCAGGGTCTCATTGTATATCAGGGATGCTAAATAGACTGAATGTGATGAAGCATTTAGTACAGTGCCTGTCACATGGGAAGAACTTAAATGCCACCATTATTAGTTCTCTGTTGTGCCTTGGTGGGTCGTAAGGTGCACAGATGGGTTAGAGCTGAAATTTAGTTTGTAGAAATTCTGGCTTCTCTTCTGAGGCAGAAGGCATAGAGCTGGGCTGTAGAGCTGAATAGGTTCAGCACCCTGCACCCACATTCCTCTTTGGATTCAGATGTGGGAAAGTAATTGATTTGACCCAGTGACTGTTACAACTAAGAGAACTAAAGCTCAGATTTTCTGGCTCATTGTCCTATCTGATCTTTATTAAACCATGACATTTTGAACTGATGCTTCTGTAAAGCCTATTTGACCCTTATCAAAGGAGCACATGTACTATTGATATGAATGGTTAAATAATCTACCATGCAGCAGGAGGTTGGGAGGGCTCAGGAAGAGATCTGAAAGCATGAATTTCTTTGATTAACAAAAATGTGCCATAATTCAGCTTAGCTGGCCAGAATGTGTTCTCACTATTTTTTCAGCCATTTGTCTAGTCTTGTGGGGAAGCACAATTGGTTAAGAATAAAGGATGCAGAGTCTCAGAGGTGAGAGGATACTATGAGCCCTGTGCATACAACTTCTCTGCAACTGCTTCCTCAACACATACATAGAAGGAAAGAGGTGCCTACTTCATAATGGGACTGACATTAGCCAATGAAAGAAGTCATTAAAACAGCAGTGTGCTACGTATCACACATTTAGTGTCTGTGTATGGGCAAACTTGCCATGTAACCAGAGTTTGAGGATGAGTAACACTGGTTAATTCTGAATGTCTTCTAATAAGAAGTTGCTTCTCCTAGGATCATCTTCTTCCTTTGGAGAGTGGGAGTGGGAGGAATGTTCAACAGGATCTGAAGTCTGAGGGTCCAGAGATGCATGACTTTTTCTCATCATCATCTGAGGTACAGAGAGATGAGCATTACCTCAGTTCTGAGTGTAGAGTGTACTGGATCCAGTCAGTACTCAGGAAGCTAACAGTCACTAGGGTGGCCCAGGTCTCTGAGTTTCTTTGCTGCTCTCTCCCCGTTCACACTGCAGTCCTGGCTTTACCCAATCATCACTCCTCCACACTACCTTTCTATCTATCACTTACCCACAATGCCTCAGTATTCATATTATGCCCTCACCTTGTCAGCTAGCACTGTGAAAACCCTTCTGCTAGGGTTTACCTAGCTCCTGAGCACTTCTGGTGTCCCACATCTGGGTGCTTTGTGATGTTTTCCAACCATGGGTCTCTCTGATCTGCTGCCAGTGGGCTCCTATCAAACCAGACACCATCTTACTCAGGTTGGTAGCTTCTCCTCCCAGTATAAACCAGGATGCATAAATTCTCATGCAGACTTAGTGACCATGACTACGTCTGACCACCTTCTTGCCATGGGAGCTCCAGAGCTCTTTCCCTTCTGCCCCTAAGAGTCTGAAGGTCAACTAGGTGTGCAAGTATGGGTTCGGAATTTTAATTAAGATATGCTGATCAGTACATCTGCAAATGTGGGGGATATCTGATATCTGTGCTCTTTCTATTTTGGAACCCCTTGTATCCTGAGATCATGCGTCTTTCCCAATAAATAGTCTGGGGAGTGGAAATGTGGATATTTTGATCTGACATTATTTTGGAGCACGGCTTTCCTGTTTGTTGCTGTTCCCCTTTCATGGACCATTAGCAGCTTCCAAAGGCAATATCCTTTCACTGTCACACTGTGCCATGGGGGGCCATTTCAACAACTTTAGACTAGGGCATTAAGTGCAATTCTGGATGAGAGTCAGCACATAACCAAATAAAAATAATAAAGGGGAAGCGTGGAGGAGCCATTTGGAACGCTGTCCCGAGCTGAATTCATTTGCAGCCTCGTGGAAGCCCGCTCATCACCAGTGATCAGCCCGGGCCCGGCCGTGCCTTATTTAATTGTAAAGTATTTCATAGTCTCAGAAACAGCTCTGCTCATTTGCTTTTCCTTTTTTGGAGAGTGTCTTGGTGGAATGCTGAGATTCTAATGAGTGGGAGAAGAAGAAAATGCAGGTTTTCATTTTAGCAAGCCAAAAAAGGAAAATAAATAAAAATTTAAAAGGTGCATTCTTATAGTTTTTCTATTCTCTTTAAAAATGGGAATTCAGGATGCCATTTTAGAGATTCTCCTTGGCACAGGGGAGAAGGCAGAAGGGCAGGTGATTAAAGTTCAGGTGCTTCATGGTTCCCATATTGTCATCCTGTTCCTGTCCCCAGGTAGCATGAAGGTTGGAGGATGACTTGGAATCTGAATTCTAGGAGAGTCTTAGGTCTAACTATCAGGGAAGCCAGCCCACATCAGCATGCCTCTACCGTACCTGTCATCACATCCCCTATAGGAGATGGCTACTAAAGAATCACTGATTCCTAGTGACTCCTTGATTAGAAATCATTTCTTTAAGGCTAAGAGAAGAATGAGAATCCATGATCTAAGACATGATTTGGGTTGAGCCTGATCCCAATAAGGCAAGGGACATAATATAGTCATTTGTTCTCTTAAATAAAACCTATTTATAATCAGCTTTGCACACAATGGTCTCCTATAGAACATGAGGGCAGCAGAAATAGGGTAGATCCTGACTGTGGGAGTCCACAATATGTTGTAATGTTTCCTCCAGGAACCAGCAATTCATTCTTACCACCTTCTTCCCAATGGTACAGGCAGTAGTGGTGTATTTAGACATTAGCAGATCAGGAAATGGTCATTCAGTGTTTGGGCAGAATTCCATTACTCAAGATCTGATTCTGGCTCTATCTTAGAAATGGCCTCTCAACCTATATAAGTATGGACTATACCAGAAAGGCCCTGGAAAGCAGCACTGTGAGTGTGTACAATGTGATCATATGGTTATGAAGACCATAGCTGAGTGTCACAGTGTGCTTGTCATGTGCCCAGTACTGTGCAGCATCAATATCCAATATCCTTTAAATTATTGATGGATTTGTTTGTGTCATTCATTATCACATCATCTTCTAGATTAAACCACTGCTCAATAAATACTTGCTAAATGACTAGGTAGGTTATTAACTTATCTAAACCCCAAGATAGCTGTTTGAGCTAAATCATAAATAGTCCGGATATCCCAAATCTCCAAAAAGAAGCCTAAGAAATCTGTAGTTAAAACAAGCTCTTTGCGAGATTCATAACGTTGTTTAGGTTTTTCAAAGCTGGGAGTTTGGGCTCCATCTGAGTCCCCTGGGGAACAATTCTCATATCATGTTCAGCTCATAGTGTACATTTCAAAGACAAAACAATTAGCATCTCATATGGGCATGGTAATACTCATAGCTTATACTGCCATTCACACTGAAGCCAGGTTACTTTAACTATTGAAATCTTAACAAAAAGGTAAATTCTATTTTTCTCCATTTTGTCTCGTGTTCTTATCTGATACCCAAGAGGGAAAGTCTATGTCTCTCTGCATTTAGCTATTCAGAATCATATCAGTGAAAAGCTTAACATAAGACTATTTTCTACATAGTAATGGATCAAACCAGGGGAAAGAGGGACATCATGGCTTGACTGAGAGGCTAATACTCCTGCACTCGCTGGGAAGAGCCCTGTGCTCTGAGGATAGGTAGAACAGAATCGTTATCTAAGTGTAGTGTGGACATCTGCAGTCTTACCACTTCAGTGGCAGAGGCCGGAAGAACACACACCTGGGAAGACTGATGAGACCACACATTGGGTTCAGCACCAAGACAACTTGTAAATAAACAAACAAACGCAGAAAAGTGGAAATTAGACTCTAATATGCCAATCAATGGCTCTGTGTAGATGATGGGAGGTCTCCAAATTTCAATTTTCCCATATGTGAAGTAGGAATAATAAAACATATACAATGAAATAGCTCACAACAATCAAGCTCCAAACACATGGAACAATAGAATAATTCATTAAAACTGTAGCTCACCTGAATGGTGTGCTTACCAACACACAGCAGTGTACTAGTCAGTTTTCCTCTAGGTTCCTAAGCTAAGGGATAATGCTGTTAGTTTTATTTACTGTGACATCCCCAGTACTTTTGTATAGCACAAAACCACTCAATAAATATTTGTTGAGTAAGTGGGTTAAACCATTATTCGTTTATCTAATCTGTAGAACAAGTCTTCAAGGTAAATATTTCTGGTACCTCCATTGTGGACATGAAAAAAATCAAGACTTAAGTCACCCCTTAACCATTAGAGATGATGGAGCAGACAGAGTACCAGGCAGAGTACCAGGTACTGGCAATATGACTAACTCAAACTTTTGATCTGCATCCTTCCACCATGACATCTGTTGGCACAGAGACTGCTTGAGTGCAGATGAAATATGAGATCACAATCCTGTCATTCCTTTATCCTAGGGACAAATGTGCACAGCCAGGTCAGGAGCTGGGGTTACCAACACAGGGCAAGAGTCTTTTATCCAGCTGCTGGTGGTCTCACTGCCTGCGTTGCGAGAGCCACACTTTGCCCAGAGCCTTTGGTTGCCTCTTTCTCCCACTGAACAGTCACCAGGAAAAGCAAGAACTCTAAAACTGCTCAACTGAAAATGAAATATGCAGTGGCTTCAGGCTATGCTTTCCCTTTGCTGGGAAGCACTGCCATGATAATTGTTTCTACAAAAAGAAACTACAGCTCTGGCAGAAAAAAAAAATTCAAACCCTCTGTTTGCTCGAACCCATCATAAACCATTGCTGGTAATTATAGGAGCTCATTGTGCGACAGTTTAGTTTAACTTAATTGGCAATTTTTTTTAAAGCTGCACCACAATAAAAATAGTAAAGAACAAGTCGGGTTCTAGAGATGGAACATTTAGCTTTGGTGAATTGTCAGAGACTGCATGCCCGCAAAAGGTGTGCAGCGGTAGTCGGTAGTTCACCCCTTGCACTTACACTTATACCTTTTACTTTTGCATCTTATTCTATAACTAAGTGCATGACTTGACTGTGGTCTTTTTTCCTATTGTAGTGAGGCAGGATTTTAAACAGTTGTGGGAAGACATGGGCTTCCCACAAACTAATTTAAAGTTAGAGGATTCGTGTGCCTGAGCGAGGCTTGTGCAAAATGAACTAGCTGTGTCCAATTTCTAGGTAAGTAGACTCCTTTCTCTGGAAATTCATCTTACTTGATTCAAAACAGAATCTATTAAACCTTTACCTCTAAAACCAGGAATGCTGCTTTTCTCTTCGTCTTCCTCTAGCCTCTATTGTTATGTTCACCATCTCATCCAATCTTATCGCTACCAGCATCTCCATCAGCAGCTACAGCAGCCGCCACAGCAGCAGGCCACCTTAATAATAATAGTGATAATGGCTAGCATTTATGATAATTCCCATATGTTGAATACTAAGCCAGTGATTGCAAATAATTCTTACAACTTAAAAAGTCATTCATTAGGAAGCAGTAAGCATTAGGCTCACCCCTTCTCCATCTGTCTGATGCCAGAACGGGCACTTTATCCAATGTATTTTTCGGTAACCTTAAAGTTTAGTCTGCAACTGAGCCTGGGTAAGCTTCTCAGGGACAAAGCTTATCTCATTTCATGTCAAAGCAGAAAATAGAAAATAGAGAAAAACAAGTGAGAACATCATCTACTGAAGCTTGCCATTGGTCCTGCAACTTGTACAACTGATATGTAGCATGTAAAGGTGACTCGTGGGTGCCCATGCCCATTCCAGGTGGCAGTCTTCCACGAGCAGTAACCCTTTCCCATGCTCCTCCTCTGGAGGGGAGTTCTGGCATCCTTTTGTGCCCAACTTGCCAGGTTCCCACTAGGCTTGGAGCTTTTCCCTGGACTGCAGCCTGCTGTCCAGGGTCAGGGAGACTCCTTTCAGCTACTACTCATTCTCATTCCCATCCCCAGGGCATAAATTCCCACTCCTGGTATCCAGGAGTGCAGAGTGAACAGAGCTGAGCTGCATTAGTGGCTTCATTTGCAGTGAAAGTCTCAGTGATTGTGGTGACCGTGGTGACTGAGTGGTTAGTGTTTTTAGCGCTGTTCTAAACACTTTTATAGATACTAACTGTCCTCACAACAGCCCCAGGAGGTAGTTCTATTGCCTTTTCTATTTCCTAGGGAAGGAAATGAGGTAGCAAATGTCAAGCGCTTACCCAAGGCGGTGTGTTTAGAAAATGGCATAATCTTAACGCTACAATGGAATGTGTGATATTGCAAAGTAAACACTTGGTCTTCCTCCTGTTTCCCTGCAGACAGTGCATACCATGTTTGAACTCTTCAGTGTGGCAAGGGTCTTCAAATGGACTGAATTCATAGAGGTACTCCTGGTGGCTCCTGGAGGCAACACTCCAACCTGGCATAGAAGCTCTGTGATCCTTCATCTAAACATCCATGTGTGCACCATGTCATCTGTTTCTATTCTGTCATTATTTATGATTGGCTTCGAAATGCTAATCTTTGCCAGAGTCCAGGGAATGGCTCTGCAAGGTGTGAAATGCTATGGCCTCTGTAAGTTCATATAGTTCTCAGCCTTGTTGTGTCTGGAGGAAACTGTTTCTTTTTGGTGTTATGCATAACGTCTGACTCCTACAATCTTTCTGTCTCCTCTTCTACATAGATCTATGAGCCTTGAGGGCATAGGGTTAACAGAGGCATCACATTTAAGACTGAGTTCTCCATAGTCTCTTGCTCTGCACACTGTCCAGTTGTGGATCTCATATTACCTCCCATCTACTGCAGGGTGAAACTTCTCTGATGATAGCTGAGCTAAGCACTGATCTATGGGTACAGCAGAATGTCTTACAATGATTAAGAGAGCGCTGGACTACAGATGTAGGAGTATATCATTATGAGTTATTTTATGACACTGCTTGTGTGGCCAAGAACCCAAGACTAGACAAACCGTGTGCTCATGGAGAAACCTAATACCATCATTTAAACACTTTCCAATGTTTGGATTGTAGTGATGATCTAATTCCACATTTGACATGCTGATATTTTCCTGTTTTGTAACTCATTAGGGTGCAATCATATCATCAGCCTCTTTATAAGTGTTCCTGACAGCAATGGTTCCAACAGCCTATAGCTCACATTTGAAAAGGACTTAGACCTGCTTTTGCTCTATGTATCCACTCTTTGCTGGTGCTTGCAAACACACAGTGGGTAACTAAAAAGAAACCTTTTGCTTTCATCTTCCATTGGTTCTTTGTTCTTTAAACTGTGGGTCACACTCCTGTTCAACTTTGATCTTACACATGATCATCATTTAAAGAATAACCCTCTAACGCTGGCAGTCCCCTTCCTTCAAGGCTATAGACACCAATAGTCAGATATTCTGAAGATTTCTAGGAATGTTATCATCAACATATGGTCAACTGCCAGATTTCACAGTGTCCTGTTCCAAACCAATGGACTGTCACTGAGGTGTCTCCAGTCATTGCCCTAAGCCAGAAGAAATTAGCTCCATCTTTCCTTTTTGACTTGTCTTTCCCTTTGAGTTCTTGGTTCTTCCTTTTCCTAACCAGTTCATAGCCCATCACCTTGGATCCTGGGAATAACAGTCTGTTACATAAGCATCTTGTCACAAGAATTGTTTGTTCCCAAGGCAGTAGCTATTTGTTTGTTTTCAATCTGGGTTAAAGTCCTCCTGACCTCCCACATCCTGAGTTAACAGTCTTCCAGAGCACACCTGAACAAAGACTGGCACTTCTTTCACCTTTGCAGACCTCACCCTCACCCGCATTCCCTTCTCCTCACCACCACAGTCTTATCAGCTTTCCAAAGATCTCTTCCTCTTCTTGGTGTGGCCACACAGCCTTTGCTTCCTTCACCATAGCACCACTTAGCCACTGGATTTTGGAGAAAGGTATCCAAGCCTGGGTTTATGCTTTTGATAGGAATGCCAATCTTTTTACTCACATTATCAGTTGATATATATCCAACAATGTGTAGCTAAGGATGTTTCTTTGCTGAAGAGGGCCGCCATTGTAATTTTTTGTGAAGTCCTCAGTCTCTTCCATTGGTTAGAGAAGCTGTAACATTTAGAGCAGAGGCTTAGGCTGTGGCAGATCATCTGAGGGAGCCTGAGATTGAGGAGGAAACCAAAATATGAACAAGTGCTGGTATTTCATGCAGCTGAAATACAAAGAAGAGGTCGTTATCAAATGAGAAAAGGGAGCTAGGATGTGACTGAGCTCAAGACATCAGTTTTCTGGACACACATTGCTTGAGGCCAGAGGTTACCTAGCAGCTAGCTTAATCATTATCTATCCTATGGCAGATAAACATTAGGGAAAAAAAAACCCAAGAAAGAAAGAAAGCAACAAATCGGGAAGAAAATGCTAAGTACTCTAGTGGGAAGAAACCAGAAACTTTCAGTTCCTTGGAGAACAGAATGAATCCCAGATCACCATCATAAGCCAAAAAAAATTGCGTTTTCCCTAATCAGGAGCTGAGACTGATGGGAGAGCTGAGCACAGGGGGCTGTGTGAGGAAAGCTGAGAGCTCTCTCCACCATGTTGTCCCATGACGGAAGTAAGCATTTCAGCAAGCTGTTTTGTGGGCCAAAGCTTCTCTCAATTAGGGTCCCAAAGTTTCTTTAATTTCCAGAGGAGAAGAAGTCAGCAGGGCAGAGAAGAGCAGAGACAGATGCCCTCACAGTGGGCCGTGGTACACCAGTATGGCTGGCTCTGTGTTTCTTTGCGTTCTGAAAATGGTTTTATGGTATGCAATGACAGTTGTCATTATTATTAATCTAATGTGCTTCCTTCTCCTTAGAGAAAATATTTGGATTTCTCATTCAGCAAACTATGTCCAAAATACAAAGTCCCTCTGATGACATGATAGGAAGAGAGCCTAAGCTATGAGCATCTGCAATTAAAGAACACACATGACTGTGAAGTCTGCTGGAAGGGACTATAGTTGCTTTAAAGCTCAGCTTTACCATCTAGTTGGTAGCCAAGTAGTTGATAGAAGGGAGAGGAGAGTAGCTGTTCACTGATTAGGTGACTGGCATGAGGGGAGTTTTAGGGTTTGTCTGTGCAGGGGTCTGTGCTTCTTACCCTTCTCCATGGGCCACAGGGTTCTCTTCTGAGTGAGTTCTGCCTGAAAGACCTTGACCCCATGACATCAGTAGGCCGTCACCTGGAGAAGCTGATTTCTGTGCATGTCAGTTCCTGAAGGGCCAGTTCACATGGTTCTCTTTGTCTTTGAGTTGATTCTGGAGACCTTCCCTTAAATTGCAACTTCAATATTTTGTTATTTAAGGAATTTATATCCAGGTATATCTAGGTCTCAATCTATTTTGTAATGAGCTGTCATTTCCCCTGGACAAGGTGCTACTTCTTGTGGGAATTCTGCTGTGCTCAGAAATCTGCTTATGCAGGCTATGGCAGGCAGATAGAAGGACCTATACTAGGATAATGGGTGGACACACAAACTGGGATCCCTGTTCTCCTGCCCTAGGATATGTGTCTTGGGGGACATTTTGGTCTTGGGAACATGTGCTGGGAAGAATTGTTGCACATGTGTGTGGACTGCTAAACAGCTAGAGGTATTCTGTAGCAGTCCCTGGCACTCTACAATAGGATCACATCACTCTCTGTGCACTTAGAGTAAATGTACTATGTTGTAATGGTTCTGCCCAGGTGAGGAACACCGAAGCAATAGCAGTCCATCAGTCCCAGATATTCCATGCCTCTAAAGAAGGCAGCACAGGAGGGGATGTAGGACACTGTGTGGCTGTAGCTGGGGCAGCTGTCCCCTGGAGCCTGATGTGGAGGAGTCACACCTTCCCTCTCCTTGGGACTGATTTGGTAGACTGCATGGAGCAGTTGTGCTCAGGAAAGCATGTGCCTCATGCCTAGTGTGACAGTGCTCGCTGTGTTTCTGAGAATCTGGTTCATGGAGTCCCCCTTGCCTTTGAGTTGATTCTAGAGACCTTTCCTTAAATTACGATGTATGTAAGGAATCTGTGTCCAGGCTTTAATCTATTTTGTAATGATCTGTTACTTCCTGCACTCTAACTAAGGCAGGAAGATTATAAATTTGAGAACAGTCTGTCTCAAAACTAAACCAAAAAAGAAGTGCATCAAGCCTAAGGAGCAGTCCTTTTTCAAATATTAAGTAATATTTCAAATATTCAAAAGTTCAGATAAAAAAATAACAGCCTCATATACATCATCTGGTTTTAGCAGATATTGAAGTTTTATGATCTTTACTCCAGATTACAAACAAAAACCATATATCACTACTCTCCACTTTCTTTCTCCTGCCTCTTCCTGTGAGGAGCCTGAGAGCCTCTATGCCTTCTTACTCAAGTTCCTACACTAGACACCCCCATATCTGCCTATGAGATAAAATATCACTATTTAAATTAATATAACTGCTATCATACTGTGTCCTTCAATTTCACCCAACATTAACTTTTGAGTGTTTTCTAATTGATACAGTAGAATGTGATCTAGTCCATTTTCCCTAATTTCTCTCTCACTTATGTGTATATGTGCATACATATATAGTATTTTTGTAACTTTAGAATGATATTTATATGTTCTACAATATATTTTTTCTATTTAAGGGAATTTGACTTGTTTCCATTTATGATGCTTATTTTATAAAATTAAGTCATAATTGGTTTGTGTTTAATATGTGAGGTGGATTGTTACATGTCACAGTGCCATTATGGAAACTAATAATCCTATGCCTTTCGTGTTCTGTAATGCCCAACATTCAATTTCAAGGCACTATATCTGTATTTGACTACTATATTATTCCAGTTTTAAAAGATTTAATTTTATTTTTTGTTTAGTGTGTTTGAGTGTTTTGCTTGCATGTATGTACATATGTTTACCACATTGGTATAGTGCTCACAAAGTCCAGAAAAGATTTTGGGTTCTATGGAATTGTAGCTATGAATGATTATGAGTGGCCTTGTGGAAGGCCACTATGGGGAATTGAACCCAGGTCCTCTTCAAAAGCAGCAAGTGCTCTTAAGTCCCAGACCCTCTCTTCATTGTTCCTATGTACCTATCTCTTAGCCAATGCAATATTTTAACTTTTATAGAGTTATGGAAAGATCTGACATTTGATTTGTGAGAGTCACATGTTTAGTTTTCAACCTTCAGAAGCATTGATTTAGCTATAGAGGCTGGGCTTTGAGTGATGTTGAGTCAAAATTTGCTGTGTGAATTTGCTCCTTTCCTAGCCTAAGAACACTCTATAGGCAGCCCTCGAAATAGTCTGGAGAGAGTGCTGTACTCTTGTGATACATATCAAGACTGGGGGTCAGTAACTATAGGTGGCCTGGCCACATGGCTCCTGCAGACTCCTTTTGACTTCAGGCTTGGTGTTCATTGAAGATACTGCTAGTTAGGCCACTCAGTGGCCCTTGTGAGTCCTGTGAGAAACAGATTCTCCCTGAAGGCAAGATGAATTATTGATATTTTCCTTTTTACAGTATAGGAAAATTTTATATAAATGAGTGCCTAATGGTTTGACTGTGAGATTCTGTACAGACTGGTGATGGCTGTATGTGCTGCCTCTGTTCGTTGGCTCAATACCTTATTCTAATATGCACCATGTCTTGATGCTTAGGTTTCTGATGTATTTGCAAGAAGGTTTCATTGCCAATATTGTCAGTTACTAATAAAAATGCAGGGTTCCTATTATTTCTACCTAATGATGGCTTTCACATGTCAGTATGTGTTAACATGTGTCTGAATTATGTGGGTGCTCCTTGAAGAGCAGCTTCTCAGCCACAGGTTGGGGCTCACAGAGGCAGAGCCTCCAGCCATCTCCCAGGTAAAGTCTGCTCTGCTAATGCAAGGCCACACTAGAGGATCTAAAGCTTTGTACTCCCGATGAGAAGTTATTGCACTCCAATCTCCAGACTACCCTGGAAATCTGATATTAGTATAAGCTAAAAAATCACTAGTAACCCACAGATTTTCTGGGTGTCGTTATATACCAGAAACAAAGATATATTTTGGTGTGGTCTACTATTTGCCCTGGCCTATTCAGAACTCTTCTACCTAAGGGAGACCCCTCTAGAAAGTGGGGATATTCCTTTTTTTTTTTCTCATTACAAGTCTCAACCTTGGTGGCACATTGGAATGATATGGGCAGCTTCATTAAAATGAAGAACACCAAAGGCATGCTGTGGTTAGTAATCGCAATTTCATGACCGAGACCTAAGACCTTCTAAAGCTTCCCAGGTGATCCAACACTGCAGAAAAGATGGAGAAATACTGCTTTGGGGTGAAGAGAAAGAATTCGGGGGCATTATTTTTAAAACTGATTCTACTCCAGGCCTTTGATGGTTGGGATTTATTTTCAAATACAAATAAAAGTGAAAGAGTCAACATTACAAACAAAACAGGTGTGTGTGTGTGTGTGTGTGTGTGTGTGTGTGTGTGTGTGTGTGTGTTTTAGAAAAAAATCAAGTATGGGTTGAATCTGTTGTCACCCCATTCAGCACCTCCATTTCTTTGTCATATCTTATTATTTTATGCTCAAATACATGGCACTGGAATACAAGTTTCAACTTTTCTCTTTTGATGTTTCATTTTTATGAAGTGGAAGGTTGAGAACTTGAAATCCATATGACTCAGAAATTGAATTTCAGCTCTTCTAAATATAGACTGTGTTAAAGGGCAATGCTTTTCCATATACATGTATATACATATACATTTATATGAAACAGCTAAGGCAACATTTACTTTACATGGTAGTTAAACAAGTTAAGAATTAAGTTAGTCACATGACCACATGTAACAGATTCTCCCATCTCATAGAAACTCAAATTTTTGTTCCCTCTTCTTCTTCCTTCCTTCCCTTACATTGTTTCTCCTCAGCTTACAAGAAGTTAGAGCGCATACTTTCATATAATAGATCCCCCTCCTCCCACTAAAAGAGATTTGAGAGATGGGAACGCACAATATAAAGCTAACATACAAAGAGATATGTAATGGGAAGTGTGCCTGAGTGAGCTCATTCTTCTTGAGAGATAACTGCCACATCCCACCATTAAGACGTGGTGTGCTTGCTATAATCTTAATTCAAATGAATAAGTTTGAAGAGAAGAATTGCCACTAAAATTTCTAATGAAACATCACAATTACTTTCTTACCCTCCCTCTAAGCAGAAGTTTGTAGATGACAATGGAATTAAAGACAAATATGTTTACATTCTTTTATTTTTCAATTTCACAGCTTTTTTTTTTCCAAATTTGGAAAACACTTCAGATTACAAGCTAAGGTTTAGATTTGTTGTAGTTAAAAAGAAACCCGAGAGTGCAGAGAGCCTTGGGTGAGCTGGAGCAAGCTAGATTAGATCTGAGCATATAGGAAAGGTCGGAACAGCTTTTACCTTGGAAATAACCCAAGACCAGAGGGATGAGACAGTTGTTTGGCTCCAGTACATTCCAGGGAAGGGAAATAAGTAGCGTGCATGGCAGACTGATGGGGAGAAAGGTCTTAATGTGCTAGGGAAGTTGAAACATTTGCTATACCAGAGAAACAAAATGGAGGCTACCCAGCAATTCACAGGGGCAAAGGGAAGCCAGAGAGACACTAGACATACAGGAAGTCCCTGTCTCCAAGACCACTTCATTTAAAGTCTATGGGGGAGATTCTACTGGCTGACTAGTGGAAAGCAGATTATCAAGAGCAAGACGAGAGCTAAGACGACAAAAGCAGGTGGGTCTGGACTCAGTGACCTTTGACCTTGACCTGGTGGTCTCAGCTGTGCTCTCCACCAAGTGTTCAGGTAAATAACTCCTTTCCAGTTTCCTCTGTTGCTGAGAACCAGGACCAGGACACAAGAAAATCACACTTAAGGGGTTTATGTTAGGATTTGCACTATTTGCTGGCTAGGCTAAGATCAGAAGTGCAGACAAAAACTGGAGCTAATCACCTATGTGAAGTGGCAATTAAGAATGAGAAGGAGGGTGCAAGCTCTGCAGCCAGTCCCACAACACCCAGAGGAAACTCCACTCCCAGGCGCTCTGACACACCCAGGATCAGAGGTGAGCAGGAACCAACATCTGTCCCAACACTGGGACTAACTGGGACTAGCAGGACCAGGCACACAGGAACTCCGCCAGCCCAGTGACTTGGGTTCCTTCTGGTCTGTCTGGGTTAGTGTTCTGAGCAGACCTTGGGCACAAGCTCTGTAGCCAGTCCTACAACACACAGAGAAAGCCCTACTCCCAGGTGATCTGACAAGCCCAGGATCACAGGATCCCAGAATCACAGGATCACAAAGACAGCTTGACTCTGAGGAGTTCTGACACAACCAGGATCACAGGAAGGACAGGCTCCAATCAGATTTAGCAATGGCAAGCAGCACTAGAGTTAACCAGATGGTGGGGTGGGGTGGCGTGGGGGGGGTGGGGCAAGCATAAGAAAATAAACAACACAAACCAAGGTCACTTGCCATCATCAGAACCCAATTCTCCCACCATAGCAAGTCCTAGACACACCATCACGCCGGAAACACAAGATTCAAATCTAAAATCACTTATCATGATGATGATACAGGACCTTAAGAAAGACATAAATAGCACCCTCAAAGAAATACAGGAGAACACAGGTAAAGAGCTAGAAGCTCTTAAAGAGGAAACACAAAAATCCCTTAAAGAACTACAGGAAAACACAATCAAACAGGTGAAGAAAATGAGCAAAACCATCCAGAATCTAAAAATGGAAATAGAAACAATAAAGAAATCAGAAAGAGAGACAACCCAGGAGATACAAAACCTAGGAAAGAAATCAGGAGCCATAGATGCAAGCATCACCAACAGAATGCAAGAGATAGAAGAGAGAATCTCAGGGGCAGAAGACACCTTAGAAAACATTGACACAGCAGTCAAAGAAAATGCAAAAAGCAAAATGCTCCTAACCCAAAACATCCAGGAAATCCAGGACGCACTGAGAAGACCAAATCTAAGGATAATATGTATAGAAGAGAGTAAAGGCTCCCAATGTAATGGGCCAGTAAATATCTTCAACAAAATTATAGAAGAAAACTTCCCTAACCTAAAGAAAGAGATGTCCATGAACATACAAGAAGCCTACAGAACCTCAAATAGACTTGACCAGAAAAGAAATTCTTCCCATCACATAATAATCAAAACCCCAAATGCACTAAACAAAGAAAGAATTTTAAAAGCAGTAAGGAAAAAAAGGCAAGTAATATATAAAGGTAGGCCTATCAGAATTACAGCAGATTTCTCACCAGAGACTATGAAAGCTAGAAGATCCT
>NW_022196903.1:50769825-50819325 GCF_008632895.1 Mastomys coucha
TTGGGAGGCAGAGGCAGGCGGATTTCCGAGTTCGAGACCAGCCTGGTCTACAGAGTGAGTTCCAGGACAGCTGGGGCTACAGAGAGAAACCCTGTCTCGAAAAAAGCAAAACAAAACAAAACAAAACAAAACAAAACAAAAAAGAAAAAAAAGAAAATACTAGTAGTGATGTATTAGTTTTAAGTATACAGTTAATATGTTTGGAGTTATTTAAAAAATTTATATTGAGAAAAATGTACTTTCACTATTGCTGTAGATGAGCATCTACATAAGACTGTTAAATTGATTGTTGTTTTATATCAAACAATTTTTATAATACTTACTTTTATTGTTATAATATTTTATAAATTTTAAGGAATATGACAAAAAAGATATTGTAGATATTGAAGGGGTATCTGGGCGGAGTTGTGGTACAAAAGGGAAACAAGAATGTGATTCAATTCTATTTAATTAAAATGTTTTTAAATGTTAACAAATTCAGATAAATTGAAATCATGTAACTTTTCTCATCATAATGCAATAAAAGTTTTAAAAAAACAAAAGAAACCCATTGTTATCCCATACTCCCTTACTGCACCACAGTATAAAATGACATTTTTAAGCCATCAGAATTCAGATTACAAGACAATTTAGAGAGTGATCTTGCATTGGCAAATATTCCCTATTTTCAGAAAGCCTTGGTTTGGTTCTGTGGCAGAGGATGGGTCATCACAAATAGTATTCTTTGATTTCATAGTATCTACTCACTATTTGTAAATGGTTTCACCACCTGGTATTTGAGCCAAAACTACCTTGACTTGGGCTGCTTGACTTGCTTTGGAAGAGTGAGCAACACAGTCAAGGTCTTGTATACAGAGATGAAAATTATAGTGGATATCCCATTTGCTAGAAAACATATAGGAACAGTTTTTACTTTCACAGAGAAAGAGGCCCAAATGTTGTGGTTTTCCTTAAAAATGTCACCTGTTAGTTGGGCTGTGGTGTGCACACCTTTAATCCCAGCACTTGGAAGGCAGAGACAGGTGGATCTCTGTGAGTTCCAAGCCAGTCTGGTCTTCAGAGGGCAGTCAAAGTTATACAAAGAAACCCTGTCTTGAAAGACAAGAACAAAATAAAGCAAAACAACAACAACAACAAAATAATAACAAAAAAGTCACCTGTGATTCTGTGGTTTACAATTCTTTCCTCTGGGTATAGGGAAAAATATTAACCTATCAAAGCAGCACAGCATAATGGCCATGGCCTGGTGAGCACACGACTTGTGAGCGTGGTAACAGGAGGGAATGAGGCGATTGGCTAACCATAGAGTAACTTCCACAGTGGACAAGTGATAAAACTTTTGAGTTATCAGCAGAAATAAGCAGCCTAGTCATACTGAAGTACTCTATTTCCGAAAATTACATTAATTAAACCCTAGGAAATGGGACAAGTTAAATATGACCCCTAACTAGCTTTACCTGAGCCCACAGCTCTGCAAGGAACACCCTGGTGAAAAAAGAAGACCAAAATGCAGAGGTAAAGCAGGTTGTAGTGTGGCGTCAGAATGAACCGAGCTGTTGAATAGAGTGGACTTCTGCATACACACATCTGTACAGTGGGTCTGTGGGAAACTATGTGGTATCCTAGGACACTGACCCAAGGACATAGCATCTTTGTGGAGGAGTGTTGAAAGTTAATGCAGTGTACAGGGAGGAATGCGCGGGGCGGGGGGGGGACGGACAATAGACACATTGGGTGGCTGGGGCCCCCACACTTCAGTCCAAAATGACCATAGGTTTCTCAGGAACAATGTGAGAGGAGGAGAGGAGAGATGATCCAAAGTAAGAAGGCTGCCTGAGACAGTGGCACAATGTAACCTGTGTAATTATATCCTAACTTAGTAACTTACAAGGCAGAGGACAGTTGACACCATTTCTTTGGGTCCTGTAGTGGTACACACATTGTGGTAGGTGTGTACAGAACAAGGCTGTGTGCCTCATGGCCACCAGAAACAAAAGGAAAGGAGAAAGTGAAAGGGTTTGAACACTCCCTTCAAAGAAATTACCCCCATTGACTTTAAAGACTGCCCCCTCACCAACCTCTATTCCTTAAGCCTTACTACCTCTCAATGGTGCCACAGGCTGGGGAGCAAACCTTTACTGAAAGGGCTCTTAGGGACATTTATTTAAGCCAGAGCATATGTCAAAGACAAAGACCTTCTCTGAAAGTGTCTTTTGTTTATTTGTTTTAATTTCAATGACTGTTAAGTCATTTCTGTTCAGAATAAACCAGGTCGATGTATCTCAAAGTCTTTGCCTTGGGCACTCTCCGCAGAAATTAGATTGCTGCTTCCTTTGCCCATCTATCATCCCTCCACACTTCAGCCTTAAGAGAGATATGGAGAAAAAAAATCCCTCCAGCTCACATGCAACCACTACCCACTCTGGGTTCCAGGCCATGGGCTCACTGCAGTCATTCACTCCTTCTATGCTCATAACCCAAAAAGCAAAAGCATTCTACCCACATATTAGTGGATTCTGAGTATGTCTTCTATGCACATTTTTCTTTAATTTTTTTTTAAATAAAGAAGGGAATTTCCCCACATGAGAGAAAGAAGAATTTATATTCATACTGCTTTGTGAGTTCTAAAATGTGTTTTGGGGGGATACAATTCAAACACTAAATCCATTTCATGCATATTAATTGATTTTTGCATGAAAACAATTGCTGTTCATGAGAGCTTTGGTGAGTTTGGAGTCTGGGGAAGTGCTGTAAACAGTAGCGAGGAAGAAAGTAAAGTAAATGTTACACCATGTTGGCCAGAGTCGGGGCAACACACAGGCCCCTGCTCACCGCATCTGTCATCAGTGGTGAGAATCCACTGGTCGTCTTGCTCGCTACTGACCACACTTTCCTGTCATAATCAGTCTCAAGTGTGTGGTCCTGCAGGTTTGAGCTTGAGCTGCTTCCCATTCTCTCATGGTCCTCTCTCCTGGGATAAGTTCAGTCTATCTACTGTAATAAACTACCTCTGTGCTTTTATCTCTCAAGATTATTTTCATCTAATAAACAGTTATGTTCCAAGGTCATAAAACAAACAAACAAAAAATGAAAGAAAACAAAAAACCCAAATGACAAATAAACAAACAAACAAAAACCATCCCACTATTTTAGTTAGACTATTTAAGTAGTCTAACTAAAAGACACTGTGCTGTCTAGTTTACTTCAACTTGACACAAGCCAGAGTCATTTTGGAAGAAGAAACATCAATTGATAAAATGCTCCTGCTAAAATGGTCTGTGGGCAACCCTGTGCTGCATTTTCTTGATGGATAATTGATGTAGGAGGGTCTAGCTTCCCTGGGCTCATTGGTGGTTCTGGGTGCTATAAGTAGGCAGGCTGAGCAAGTGAGTAAGTGGCACTCCTCCATGGCTTCAGGTCTTTTTTTTTTCTTTGTGGTTTTTTGAGACAAAAGGTTTTTTGCTTATTTTACTGGCATGATTAAGATGCATGCACTTTTCTTTTTGTCTCTCATTAGGGGCAGCTGTGAGCCACCATATGGTTTCTGGATTTGAACTCATGACCTTCAGAAGAGTGGTCAATGCTCTTAATCTCTGAGCCATCTCACCAACATGGCTTCAGTTCTTATCTCTAGGTTCCTTGGCTACCTTTGATGAATGCCTAGAAGCCTGTTTGTGCAAAGTTGCTTTGGATTATGGTGTCTTATCACAGCAATAGAAACCTGATTAAGACAGATATCTATTAACTGACATGTCACACACAAGGTAGGTAAGCAAAGAGCAGCACATGGAGGCCAGGACTCCATTTGTTTGCTCTCCTGTCTTCTGCCCAGGAATATGACAACTTCATTTTTTGTCTACTAGAAAGACAGCTCCCCCAACTGCTATCCTTAAGTCTTCATGCCTTGGCCTCCAGAGGAATGTGGGCGAATGAGTCCTGCCATTTACTAAACATCATATTCATTTATTTGTGTGGGAGGGGCTCCTGTGGAGGATATAAGAGAATGTTATATCTCGTGGACCAAGAGTTATAGGCAGCTGTGAGCTGCCTGATGTGGATGTTAAGAACTGAACTCAGGACCTCTGGAAGAATACCAAGTGCTTTTAACTACTGGACCATTTCTCCAATACCCTGTATTCTGCTCTTATAAAAAGAAAAGTGACATGTCCTTCTCCCCAAAGCCCATAAAAATGCTTTCTGTAGCTTTTTAAAAATTTATTTAAAGTAAACCATATATATTCCTGCATCTATCTTTCCAAGACCTTTCCCATGCAGAGATTGGTCTCACCTTCCTATCGCTAAAGAACATAGAATGGTTGTGATAAGTTTAAACCAATTATTCTCAACTCTATAGCATTTTGCACATTGCAGTTATAGTTTGTTTTGTTCCTTTAATTCTGTAAAATAAAATTAATAAAGGATAAAATCTAACTTCAAAAAATGGTATAATACCTCAATTTTAATATAAAGGAGAAAAAAGAATCATATAATAAAATAACATATTTAGTTTGTGCATATTTAGTTTGGTGAGGAATCATTATACCAGAGCCTTGATTCTCAAGTGGTGCTCCATGGACAGCCACCATCACCACTCCTACCTATTGTAGTAGTGGTAGTGATAGCAGCCGCAGCAGCTGGGGACTTGTTAGCAAACAGAATCCTAGGCTCCAGTGGAGACTCACTGAATAAGGGTCTGCACATCAACAAGCCTTGCATGAGGCTCTGTGAAGGAGTCAGACATTTCTCCTGTGAATGTGGCTGCTTCAGATGTGACTCTTGCAGGAGTGTCACAGCAGCAACTGAGACACAGCAGTGTTGTGACTTTGGGGTGTGATAAGCAGTCCTTAAATCTGAACAGAATAAAACACAAGGTCCTCTCAATGTTCTTTCTAGAAAAAAAAAGTAAAAATGAGTAATATAAAACATACCTTATATCTATACTAGCATTCATATTACATGTCATATAATTTTATGTTTAACACTAGCCTTAATTCAAGGTACTAAATAGAGATTTTTGGTAAACATAAAAGCTAAGTTGATGTTCAGGCCTAGGTTTGGATAGGGCTACTGGGTATTTCTAGGGATATCTACAATGAGTAGGGATATATGAGTAGACTACACTCAACATGTCATCTGTCACAGTAGCTGTGTCATTTGGTGAAATGAATGTGCGCGGTCATGCTGGTTGCAGTGAAGATTTCCACAAGTTTGAGGACCTAGTTATTGTGTCCACTGCTCAATTCCTACCCTCCTGTAACCATTCTTAAGTTAAAAGATATGGGAATCCCACAGGATGTTTCTGAAGTTACAGACAGCCGTTTACCTCCAGGGTCTTGAATTCCATCAGCTAAGTGAGCCTGAAAATCTGCATTCGAAACAAGTGCCCAGCAACACTGTTTAAGTTATGGTTCAACAGTCATATATGAAGAACCATGAGCTGGATAAACATTTGTGAATGAATGGGGTATAGACAGTCAGTCAATTAAGCACTTACTAAGCCCGTAGAGTATTGCATGCAGTAGAGAAGGCTGACACTATCCCTGTCCTCAGGAAGAAATATCCAAGCCAAGGAGAATAAACAACTAACAGTATGTTAACGTACCCTTGGAGAAAGTAATGGATTCATTCAAAATGAGTGAAGCCATTGGTCTCTTAACAATGGGATACATTCTAAGAAGTGCATTGCCAGTTGACACAGTCACTCCATCATGGTGAACTTGCACATGACAAGATGGACATGACATCAATAAGTGGTAGAATCTTTCATGACCACGGCAGTCCTTGTCCTTTGTGTGGCCAACCATTGCTGAAATGTTAGGCAGCACATGACTGTAAGTGATGAAAATTTTAGAAAAATGATTTATAAATTCTTAGGTAGAGTTCTTGGAATGAATGATGACCGACCCAGAGACTAGCAAGAACAACCAGCCTTTGTCACCTCAGGTCTGAGGGAAAGAAAAATATCAGAGCTACTGCCTTGGTAGCTTGGGAAGCAGAGGAAAGGCTCCCCTCCCTAGGGATGGTACCTAATAACCTTGGGAATAAGGAGTAGAAGACATTCTCTTGGCCTACATTTGATATTTCTGTATAATTCTCTCTGTCTTGAGTCTTCTTTAAGACAGCCATTAAGGAACGTACAAAACACTCAGCTAAACTCAAACTTTGGCTGCATTAGGCATAACTCCTGAAGTACAGTTGCATGGTGGGACATGCTCATATTACCAACAAATGCATTGTCCATTTACAATTTTATACTGTGTATCCTGTACTTTTACTGCTACTGCTGTTAGATCTGGCAACCTTGTCTGTGTGGCAAATATGACTAGATATAGAAAGTAGATATGGTGAGAGTTACTATTCACAAAACTTCTCAGGGCTAGGAGTCAGGAGGAGACAGGACATCTGTAATAAGGAAGAATTTCCAGCCTTGGTAAATATTTGGCATGAAGAGAGAAAGTGATAAATTGAGAGAAGTTAAAAACCTCCTTAGAATCCTGAGAGGTGCTTGAATTTATCCAGTCTTACTCCCCAACCCCTTGCACCCCGAGTCTTACTGGAGGAAAAAAAATCCACTAGTTTGTTCATTCTTCGTATCACATGAAGGAATGTCTAAGATAGGCTGGGATCTCATTCAATGGAACCTGCAGCAATGAGTTAACTGGGAGCACACTGATTCTGGAGAGAGATCTTAATCCAAATATAGTTTCTAGTAATGGTGGATTCCTTCCCTCAACAAGAGAGACCTCTAATTCTCATGGACTTCTAAACTTCCAAATTATTTTCATAAATATCTGAGCTGTCAAATCCACAGGTTTGATCCCAAACAGTGGGGAAAACACCAAGTTAACAAAAGAGAAAGCAAAGAAATAAGGCAAGGCGGCTTGGCATATGTGATAGGGCTGTGTTTCCTAAAGACGGGGAGAGAGTGGCTGATGCAGAAAGCTGTGAAGAGGAAGCCTCTTTTGTAATCAAGACCAGGCTCTTAGAGTCCTGGAAATACAGGATAAGAAAAGCTGCAGGCACAGTGTGGAGCTGGTCCAAGAGAGAAGTGTTTCAGGCAATAGGACTAGAGGGACCTTGGATAGCCAAGCCCATTGGGCTTATGTTAGGACACAGGGCAGAGCTCAGTCTAGGCCACAGATTATGTTTATTCAGCTGGACTTTTTAGAATGGGAGTGTTTACTCTACATTGTGTCTTCCTGTGTGCAACTTCTCTGGTTTTACAGGGGCTTACAGATAAGAAAAGCTTTGAGTCTGGCAAGAGGTTTTGGCCTTTCTGACACATGGGCAGCAATGGGACTGTTGATTGGGAGCTTCTGAAGTTCGATGTAGTGAGCTTTGCCTTGTGGGATACCTGGTAAGGGCAGATTTGTTTTAGTTGGATCTGAAATTTTCCTCTCCGGGTCTTTTGTGTTTTTGACACTTAATGGCAAAATTAGTAGTGGTTGTAAGGCCTTGCTGGTGTAGAATATTCACTGGGCAGGCAATATTGCAAAGGGTTATAGAACCTGTCTGGTATGTAGGTGCATCACTGGGGTAAGCCTGTGAGGATTTTAGCCCTAATCTGGCTTCTGGAATGTTATCATTCTGTTTCCTAATCCTTGAAGATGTGAGAACTACTTCCTCCTCCTCCTGACACTCTGGATGGAGCTGCACTGGTCTCCATGCCTGCTGCACCGTGATGGCCTACATCCTGCTGAATTTCGAGTCCAGATACATCTATCTTCCATAACATCACTTCTGCCCTGTATCTGGTCACAGTGCTAGGAGGTGACAAAGAGTGACAAAAGCCAACTCAAGGGGAAAAGGTGGGCAAAGCAGATTACAAAGAAGTCAGAATGAATGGAAATGAGACCAGAAGCCGTGGATGATATTGAAGCTGCAGAAACTACTATTCATGTAAGAGAGAAGCTGACAAGACCCAGCAGTGTCTTAATAATAACCACACTTTTTATTAAGTAATTTAACTCTAGAAATCTAGCCTACCAAACTCTAAAACTAGTGCAATCAAGATTCATGATAAGCGATTTCATTGAAGCATACTTTTACAACAGACAAAGATTATGTACAATACAAATGCCCCAAAATAGGGGATCATTTAAATAAATCACAAAGCAGCCGTACAATTGGATATTATGCAACCATTAAATTATGTTTATGAAGAGCTTTTAATGAGCAGAAAAATGCTTCTAAGATATGTGGTGTTAAGTTAAAAATGGCATGCAAAATTTTATATGCAGTATGACTTCAAATATTTAATCATACATACTCATTGAAAATGCCAGAAAGGAATAAGCCGAAATACTTGGCAGAGTTCCCTTTTGGTTATATGATTGTGATTAATAATTTTGTTTCTCTGCTTTCCTCTAAATCATATTTCCTCTCTAGGCAAAGAGCATTAAAATATTTCTTAAATTGAATTGAAGTCTCTCTTCGACTCAGGTCCTGGGGTCTCTCTGTGCCTTTGTGGAGATGAAGAGATGCACAGGGTTAGTGCTTCCTTTTTTACAGGAGAGTGTTGAAGATTTGAATAGAGCTGCGAACTAGACCTCTGATTCTCTCTGTGATGTGCATCCCACTGCCCCAGCCTCTGGAGAAGTAGATCACCTGTGATCCCTTCATATGTCCTAATTGAGTCCCCTGTGTCATGTGACACCTGCTTCCATTTCTACATGTGCCAAGTGGCTAAACTATTGGAAAGATGACAGTGGCCCAAGCACTGCACACACTGGAGAGAGTATATTGTTGCTAGGCTGTGAGCAAGGAGAGCAGAGAGAGACTGAAATGGGAGCTTCTGCAGCTCGTACTTCCCACAGCACTGACCATGGCCAGTCACAAAGGCTCTGTGGGAGTTGCAGCTTCGGTGTGCAAAAATAAAGCCTGCAGATATACTGGCTTGTTTTTATTATCAACTTGACATAGGCTATAGTCATTTTGGAAGAGTGAAACTCAATTGAGAAAATGTCCCACTGAACTGGGCTGTTGGCAAGCCTGTGGTGTACTTTCTTGATTGATAATTGATGTGCTTGGGCTTTTCCCACATGGGCCATGCCAGTTGTGGGTGGGGTAGCCCTGGATGGTACAAGAAATCAAGCTGAGCAAGCTATGATGAACAAGCCCATAAGCAGCACACTTCTAAGGCCTCTGTATCAGTTACTACCTCTAGGTTCTTCCTGTCCTAAGTTTCCTGGATGATAGATCACAATCTGCAGAATGAAATAAGCCCTCTCCTCACCAACTTGATTTTGGTCATGGGGTTTTATCACAGCAATAGAAACCCTAACTAAGAGAGAAGAAGCTACGATTTTCACATGGAGTCTTCCTCCCTCACCCCATCCCTCTGGCCACTCAGATAATGAGAGTCTCAAGGCATTTGTGACACTCTGACAGAATCCTGTCTTGCAGAGACAGCCACCACCTTTGTCCACTATATTAATGGCATCACCATATATGACTGGCTTCACCAACTTCAGGGTCTTATTCATGAGGCCAGTTTCTGTCCTCTTTCAACTCTCTTGCCAGGTGTTCTTTGGGACCCTGCTCAGCTGCCTGCTGTACTCTGAAGGCCTAAGCTGAGCAGGCCTGTGCTCACAGTGTTATTCTAACACTTACTGCTTATGTGATTTTAGCCATCTTAGTAATTTTTCTGAGCCTTAATTTGTTCATTTATAAAGTTAGCCTAATTGTAACTACTTACGGCTTGAGTGGATTAAGTGATTTATCATACAGAAGGTTTGTAACAGTCTATTACCCAGAAAAAAATCAAAGAGCTTGGTTTTCTGTCTCTTCCTACCTTTCCTTCCTACTCACCCATGATTCAAAGATTCTCTTGGCTGCTACATTCTACAGAAAACCAGTACTTTATTTTATATCAACCTTTAGTTGCTGCTCAACTGTTCACACACCAGGACTTAAGTAAGCTACATGTACTTCCCTGGGCTACAAGTACAGAAATGTATTCCTTCTTTTTGGAACATGTGGATTACTAGTGGTGTGTGTGTGTGTGTGTGTGTGTGTGTGTGTGTGTGTGTATGTGTGTGTGTGTGTTAATGTGTATACAAGCAAATATCTGTGATTATGGGAATCCAACTGAGGGCCTTGTATATAGTAGGCAATTGCTCTAATACTGTGTTATATGCAAGCCCTATAACTGATTTTGTTTGACTAAAATTAAACTTCTTGAGAGCAGGAACAAACTATAACTAGTTAGCTCTATATCATTGTGTAATCTGCTCAGACGTCTTAAGTATGAAGACAATAGTACTTGATGACATGAATGAGCTAGTCCATTGTCTAATATATATAGCTGAAACAGAAGAAAGACAGGGTTTGTGATTCTGATCATTTTGTTTAGCAATCCAAAAAACTGAAAATGCATGTGCTGCTACGGATTCTCTCCTGAGGTTCTCTGCTCATGGTTCTAGTACTTCTGAATCAGAGGGACAATGGTTTAGGTTGATCCCACATTGCTACTGAGTTATGCAGCCTCTTAGGGTATTTCCTCCTGTAGACCAGTGAATCCCTCCTTCTGTGTTTTTCCTTCTCTTCCCCTTGTTTCTCATTTCCTTACCCTTATCACATCTTAGCCTCACTCTAGCGATGCCCAGAGGCACCTGGGAAGGGAGATGTGACCAGAGAGTGAAGACTAACGCATAGCTACTCCAGCACTGGACAGTAAGTTTTCAAATCTGATCAAGTGAACGTGTCAAGTGCACTACTTCTGTGAGAGGCTGGGCCTGCTTATAGTCAGCCTTGAGTTAGATATGCTTTCCCTCATGGTAGTCATCTGCCCAATCATGTGTTTTCTGCTTTCCCATAAAAGGGACTTTTCTTTTAAAAAAAAACTTGAGGCCAAAATTGTCTTTGTATAACACTGGTCCATCCGTCAGCTCTCACAAATCTAGGGCCTATGTACTGCTACGATTTTTTTCTTTCTTAGAAAGGTTAGCTAATTAATTGGCATGTAAATGAGGCATCAGAGCTATGGGTCTATCAAGGGCTTCTTGTGGTTCTCAAAGACTTTCTCATCTAATTTTCAAGGTAATTTGCATACTTTCACTCACAGTTATCCTTGTGCGTCTGTTTGAAGAAACCTCTTATGCCCGTGGGTGTTCTGCTCACTCAACTCCCTTGTCCTAAGCCTTGTGCTTTCCTTTCCCATGAGTGGTGACATTGCCTTGGGCCACAATTCATATTTCCACCACAGATGAGGCTCCTGAAAAAACTCAGAGCGTGTCTTGGGTACTGGTGTGAATCTATCTGGAGCTGGGGTTGTACATTCTGTCATATTTAGTGATTCCAGGAACAATTTAAAGCAAAAATGTTCTTTTCTATTTTTGTGGGGATAGTATTTCTCCACAGTGATGTTCGTTTCCTTTCATTATGATAATTCTGTTGGACCGAGAGTGTCTGTCTTTTCTTCTCCATCCTCATTATTCATATTGCATAGGGCAGGGTTCCAATCATGAAAGATGTGCCTCTCTGCCTCTTCACATGCATTTTGGCCACATACTATTTACTATGAGACAAAGGTTCACCTTGTTCCATGGCTGTGTCAAGGACTTACTTATTAGAAAGTAATGATCATGCACTTTGAGTTCTTAGATGACCAGAGTGTTGTTCATTTAGTCTTTTGTTTGTAAAGCAAGAGCTAGATACTCATCATTACATACTAGGACACCAAGCAGGATTCAAAGAAAGAAAAAGTATTTACCCCTGATGACTTGACATTTGACAAATCACTCTGATATGGATTAGGAAATGTGGAAGACAATCCTGGGTTCTTTTATATTTTTTTGGCCTGGGTAAGTCTCAAGTGAAGAAGCTGGGATCAGAATGTAACTCCATGTTCTTCTAGTTTCAGGTGCTTTTTAAGCATAAGATAAATCTTACTTTTCTGTGCCACTTGGAAAAATAAATAATCGCTCAGTAAACTATGATAAAATCTTCCCCCAATGTGTTTTATTTTCTATATATTGGAAGTTCTTTTAGGTACTTAATGAAAACATTAACATTCATTAACCATGCACCCTTTGGGGCTTGCAGCAGATGAAAGTACAAACAGGATCAGAATCTTCTCTCTGCCTCAGTTTGGGCTCAGCATTTTCAGTGTCTGTGTTCTTCCAACAGCATAGGCATTGACTACGGAGGATGCTGCTGGCACTGCTGGGAAACAGAGTTCTGTTCTACACTCTGCTGTTTTCTTTCCAAGCTGCTGACATTCGTTCTTTAAGTTCTCACTCAGGCAATTTCTTGATTTTATCAGATGTCATCTGGATATATTCAGGCCACTGCCAGGACTCATATTCCTGTCTCAAACAGTCTTTGAATGCTTTGTTGACTAAATCTCCTAGAAATTAAAATAATTTAACATACCACCACCCAGAGCAATCTTACTAATGCACAGGAAATCACAGTCATTTTTAAGCATGTCGCCTGGCCCACAATGTTTGGAAGGTACCCAGTATTGAGAGATGTTAAAAATGCATATGGGGGCAAGGGAGGAGTCATATTGTAAACAGTGATATTACAGAAAGTCTAATAAGCTACCCTGACCAACTATAATTAATTGGAATAGCAATTACAAATGCAGCATGACAAACCTGGCCTTTCCCTAGCCGCTGACCCTAGGGTATAGGAAGGGGAAGATAAGACATGAGGCTCTTCATGCTTCAATAATAGAAGTATAATTGTCTAGATGAAGGTAACTCAGGGTAAGGGCAATCTCCATCCCATCTCAGCACAGTAAGACCAGGGGATTAGTTCTTAGTAAGAATCAAAGCTGTCGTGATACAAGAGATGTGGCACTTTCATGTGTAACAGAAGAAAGGTACTAGTGAGGGGTTGATTCTAGTGGCAGCCACTAAGGCTTTAGTGCTGGACGTGAAAGCTTTACTGCTGGAAGCAAACTCCAAATACCAGTGAATCCTAGTTACCTTTGTAGGGAGGAATGATGAATCCTGGTTTAACAACTCTATCTTGTTTTCTTTCATGTGTGCTTATGTACATATATCATGTTGTAGAGTTCATGTGTGTAACCTCCCCCAGCCTCAAGAGGGCTGGGCTAGACTTTGTCCTTAACACAAGCACTTAGGGTGGAGTTTCCTGAGATAAAGAAAGCCCTTTTGTCCTATCCTTCTCTGCCTCTTCTGAAGTTCCTGCTAGGAGCCACTCCCTGCTGAGCTGCTTCACCTGCCTTCCAGACAGAACAACAAGATGCTAATTAGGCCACAAGATCCTGGCTTACTGGGAGATGCGGTCCCTGTCTATATATTCTCAGACTCTGAAATACACATTGGACCTTGATCAGAACCTTTTGATCTGGTTATTTCTCTCACAATCCAACTGCCTTACTTTCCCCAGACCCCTGCCTCTCTTTCAGGAACCAGGTTTGTGTAGCTGCTGGCGACTACACGTGTGTATGTGGAATGCATGTAGAGGTGAAAAAAGAACTACAGATTTCTGTAGCTTTTCGCCTTTTATTTGAGACAGGGTCTCAGTGGTCCAGAGCTTTGCTATGTCTGCCAGGATAGCTGTCTGCCATTTTCCAGGGGACCTCTGTTTCTGCTTCCATCTTTTAACCTGAGAATTACAGATGTATTCCGTGTCTTGTCTTTTACACAGACCCAGGGCCTGAAAATACATGCCCTTGTGCTTAAAAGGCAAGCACCAACCAAGGCACCTGCCCAGATTTAGCAATTTTTTTTTTTTTGAGCAGGATTTAAAGGAAGAAGACCTTGGATTTCAGAGGAAAGCTTTGGTCAGTCAATGACAGACTTCAAGGAATACTCTCAGAAAACCTGGGAAGATAATATTTGGGAATCTCTTCCCAGAGTTCAGGGTACAGCTTTTGCAGAGTTTGTTAAGGGCAGGCCAGAATGATGCTTAGCTCTCCTCACTTCAGCTGCCCTACAGAGCTAAGGCAAACCCTTTCAACACTCACACAAACTCAACTGAGGCTTCTTTCAGAAGTCAAATCATTCTTCTGGGGCTTGCACTCTCACTAAGAGATTATGTAACATTCTAATTG
Organism: Mastomys coucha; assembly: GCF_008632895.1. Lineage (NCBI taxonomy): Eukaryota > Metazoa > Chordata > Mammalia > Rodentia > Muridae > Mastomys > Mastomys coucha. The sequence goes on from NW_022196903.1 coordinate 50,783,855, forward strand.
AGATGAATAAAATAGCCTGAATTTTCATATGTAATTGTCTTAGGGTTTCTAATGCTTCGACAAAACACTATGACTGAAAAGCAAGCTGGAAAGAAAAACGTTTATTCAGCTTATACTTCTGCTTTGCTGTCTGTTCATCAATGAAGGAAGTCAGAACAAGGAACTCAACTAGGACAGGAACCTGGAGGCAGCAGTTGATGTAGAGACCATGGAGGGGTTCTTGCTTGCTGGCTTGCCCTCATGGCTTTGCCTAGCCTGCTCTCTCTCTCTCTCTCTCTCTCTCTCTCTCTCTCTCTCTCTCTCTTTCTTTTTTAAATTTTATTTTATTTTATAAATTAACTTATTTTTTACACTCCATATTCCATTCCCTGCCTCCCCTAATCTATCCTCCGGCTGCTCCACATCCCACACCTTTTCCCCAGTCCTCCTGTCTCCACATGGATGCCCCTATCCCCACCCCACCTGACCTCTAAACTTCCTGGGGCCTCCAGTCTCTTGAGGGTTAGGTGCATCATCTCTGAATGAACACAGACCCACATACATAAACACACACACAGAGGTGAAAGAATATTTAAATGTATGTATGCATGTGTGTGTGTGTGTGTGTATGTGTGTGTGTTGGTATTTTCTTGAACTCAAGGCCCAGAAACCTCTCATCCAAGCCTCTAAAATCAGTAACTGATCTTAAGGGTTGAACCTTCATGAGATAAAGTAGCCAATAATATCCACTAGGAGGCAGTAGAAGCAGCACACTTTCATGGTTACAGCCTTTGTGACAGGGGGGTCGATAACCCCCTACCACTCTAAAGGTATTAGGTGAGTTCTTTCTATGCTTCTGGGTGCCTCAGAGCCCAGATGGACTGAGAAGTAAGGAGACAGGTTGGGTGGGGGGTTGAAGTTGTAGGTAAACACAAGGACCATTTCTTTTGACTTACTGTAGGAATAGATCAAATTGGTCATGTGAGGAAAATCAAATCTTGGGGTCATAAAGTGATTTATCTTGATAGCTAAGTAAAACAGAGTAAGTAAATTGGGACAGAGAATAGAAAACATCAACCAACCTGATGAGTTTATTCCTGTTTTGTCTAGTAATAATCAGTGGTAATTACATTTGCCTTATAGTAGACTTTACAATCTTGATCTTTAACTAAATTGCTGGTCTGACCTCTGCCTATGCAGATAAAAACAATCCCCTGATACTTAGCCCCTCTATCTCCAAACATTTTACTACTCTGAGAGTTTATGTCTCCTGATGATTGCTTGTGGAGGCAGAATCTCACTACATATCCCAGCCTGGTCTGGAACTCACTATGTAAGCCAGAATGACATCGAATTTGTAAAAATATTTTGTCTTTTGTCTACCAAGTGCAGTGCTTACAGGCATGTGATAGCAGGTGCCTTTTGTGTCCTTCTATCCCCAGTTTCATCACTGTTTACTGAAAGGTGAAGGCCAAGTCTTTCCCTGTCCCTGTCCCTGTTCCTCACTACCCCTCCTCTGAACTTAATGTGTGTATTTTCATGTGTGAATATAGGCATAAGTATGTCACTGTGTGTATTATGTGGAAGTCAGAGGAAAACCTTGAGTGTTGGTCTTTTTATCAGTCTTAAAACAGGGTCATTGTGGTTCACAGATGCTTATACGAGGTAGTCTGGCTTGTGAGCTTCCCATGATCGTCCTGTATGCACCTCTCATTTCACTGTAGGAGTGCTGGGAGCATAGATGCTTTACTTGGTTACTAGGGAGCTAAACTCAAGTCCTCACATTTGCAGAACGAACTTTTCATCCGTGGAGTCCATTCTGCAGCCTTAGGCCGAGATTTCTAAGATCCCATCCAGTTTTACTTTTGTTGTGATATCTGAGTCTCTCTATCTCTTCCATCTTCCAGTAGGGTGCTGAGATAAATTCCTATTGGTGGGTATTGCTGATCAACTACACAATTGGTAACATCAGGTAGCTTAAAATCAACTGTAGTAAGAATAGTTATGCCACAGACATTGACTGAAGTTAGAAACCAGGTGATCCCACTCCTCTAAAGCCAGTTTTTAAACACTTACCAGGAACCTGCTACAGTGCTCTCAAATTTGAATTTGAATTTCTAGGCTGATAGACACTACTATATAAATTATTACAGCCTAAATTCTGTTGGCAGAAAATGTGAGTCTTAAATGTGTTTCCTCTTGGTTCTCAACTCTCTATCTTTTTTTTTTTGAGAAAGAAACCACCTATTTTAAATTAGCTATACTTAAAATCCTGCCCCCTCAGAGAGCAATGATTGGTCGTCTTTGGTCCTACTTTTAAAGTCATTCTCCTTCCTCATTTCCCTTGCCAACCTTCATCTTGCCTCATCTAAATCTAAGAGAATCCCAACTTTCTCTCTTTGCTCTCTCTTCCCCTCTTTCTTCTTTCTCTCTTTCCTCTATCTCTTTCCTCTCTTGCTCTCTCTTCTCTCCCTGCTCTCTCTCCCTTTCTCCTCTCTTTTTCTCTCTCCTCTCTTTCACCCTTCTCTCTCCTCTCTGTCCCCTCTTTTCTCTATCTCTTCTCCTTGCTCTCCCCTCTCATTTGAAAATACTTTTCATGGTTCTTACTCTGATCATATTTTTCATCCAGTAATCTCTGCCTGGTTCATAAAACTCCCATCAGTTCTAGCACCATGTCTTCTGTCTCATGGTCGCTTATTTTAGCTGTGACACATCTGTCTGCTACAATAACTCTTCCTGTCATCTCACATAAGCCCTGTTACTTGAGCTGTTCTCTCAAGGACTTGGGACATTATTCTCTCTAACTGTAAGAAAGAAATAAAGGCAGCAACCAACCATATAAATCAGGTTTAACCTTTCAGTGATCTGCTCTGAGCCTGCTCATGCCCGTGGCCTCACTGCTTTGCCCATGTAGCTCAGTTCAATACTTGACATTGCCTTCTCATTTTGATTCATTTAGAAATTCCAGCCTAACTAAGAAGTGAGGCCATTGTCCCCAATGAAAAGGAACTCTCAGAGATACTGGTTCTAGACACAGACAGACAGACAGACAGACAGACATATAACACACACACACGCACACACACACACACACACACACACACACACACAGAGGCTTTTGTAACCGATCATAGAGATACTTTTACAGTAATGCTTATTTCTGTTCTATTCACAACATAAAAAATGGAAATAGATTTGATATTCATCAATAGATAAATGGATAATGAAAATGTGGTAAATATATACAACTAAGTTTTATTTAGTTGTAGAAAAATGAAGTTATGATATTTGAAGGAAAATATATAGATAGATCTGGGAAATATATTAAGCAAAATGACCCCAAATCTGTAGCATCTTTCAGATAAGCCACATGTTCTTCGCCTGTGTGGATAGATCCTAGCTTGTACTGTAAACATGTATGTATATAAATGTATAATTTGTATATATTGACTCTGAGTGGATCAAGGATCAGCAATTGATAAACAGGACCCCACGAAACTAAAAATCTTCTATATTGCAAGATACCACCAGCCAAGTGAAGAAGCAGCCTTAAAAGGGGAAACTCTTTGCCAACTATACATCTGGCTGAGGGTTATTGCTTAGAATGTACAAAGAACTAAAAAAGTTCAACATCACGTAAACTAATAATCCAGGTTTAATAAAAATGGGACATCGGACTTAAATAGATTTTGCCAAGAGATGAAATATAAATAAAGTTTTTTTTAAGTTTTCAGGAGCCTTGGCTATTTGCTAAATGAAAATTAAGAATACCTTGAGATTTTATCTTCAATCAGAATGTCTAAGGGTCTTTCTAATGACAAAAAAAGGTGTCATGATGTGGAATAAAGGGAACTACCTTTTCACTGTCAGTTGAGTGTAAATTGGTGCATTTACTATGGAAATTAGTGTGGTAGTTCCACAAAAAATGTAAAACTAATTCTACTATATCACCCACTTATACCACTTGGGCTCATATACTCAAAGGACTCCATCTATACAGAGACACTTGATCATCCATGTTAAATGCTGTATTATTTACATACTCGGGAAATGGAAACAGTCTAGGTGTTCATCAACTGACATCAACGGACAATGAAAATATGGCATGTTCATAGACTACAGTGTTATTCAGCTGCAAAGAAAAACATGAAATTAGGAAAATTTCAGATAAAGAGTTGGAACAGAAAATAATCATTCTCAGTGAGATAGCAAAGACTCAGAAAGACAAAGAGCACACGGTCTCTCTCATGAGGATGCTAGATTTGAATCTTCAGGTCTACGTTTAAATTGGAGTTCCCATACAAGTCAAGAAAGCAGTTAGGTACTCTGGCAAGAGGAGTGATGGGTTCCAGCCTTGCTTTGGTTCAGTATTTCCTCACTTTGCCCTCATTTCTCCCATTTGGAATGGTAGTGTTTATCTGTCCCATTATATGTTGGAAATATGTAATTTGCTTTTTGATTATACAGAGGATTACAGTTAAGCAATTATTTTTAGTCAAAAAACAAAAACAAAAAACAAAAACAAAATCAACTGACTTTGGACTTTTGAACAAAGTTGAGACTGTGAAGAACTAATGGGATTTTTGATATTGGATTAAATGCATTTTACTTTATGATATATATGGTCATGAGTTTATGTGGGACAGGGAATGGGATGTGGAAGTTTGAATGAGAAGTATCCTTCCATAGATTCAAGTGTTTGAAGACTTGGTCCTCAGTTGGTCCTGATGCTCAGCGAGGTCTAGGTAATGTAGCCTTCCTGCAGTATGTACTTCACGGTGGTTATGTTCTGAGATTATATAGTCTTGCCCTACTTGCAGTTTTTCTCTATTTTGTGCTTGGGAATAAGGATATGAGCTCACAGCCTCCTGCTCCAGCCATCATGTCTACTCACTGCTAGTCCTCACTGTCATGATGTCTCTGGCCCTCTGGAACTGGAATTATAAGCCTGAATAAATCTATTCTTCCATTAGTTACCTTAGTCATGCTGTTTTATCATAGCACCATAAAAGTAACCAATACAGCTGTGGCCCAAAGAGAGCTTCATTTGCAGCTGGCTGCAGAACTTGGTAATGTTATCTATTTGATATTGGTTTTGAAGGCATGCAAAGCAAAATACTGAGGTATTCTTGGAAAGCAGCTGAGGGCAGGCACTGGTTTAAATGTGCCATGGTTAGAGGCATTGCAAACATGTCTGGATAGGCTACTATTGTTAGCGTGTCAGCATTCCTTCTAGGCTGTGCTACATTAAGTGTCAAAGATGAAGCCTAATCTATAATGGAGACTCTAGGTAGGTTTAAAGAGTCCGGGACCATGATATACTTCCAAAACGGTATAGTCCATATAGCTTAGCATCTCAATATACTTTTGTTTATCTTGTTATATTTTAGAACATAAAAATGTTTCCTCTGTTAATTTTTTCTTTCTATTCACTTGAAAGTGGGAATACAAAATAGATTCAAGATAGAAAACAGGGTTGGTAAAAAGTATAAATGAGACTTTGGGATCTATAGGTAAAAGAAATCACCATAGAGATGGTCGGACATAAAGCCAAAGCAGCACATAAGCTTGGTTGTTAACATCTGTCAGCTAGAATATGTGGATCAGAAACTGGTTCCCAAAACATAAATGCAGACCAGAATCATGAAGGAAAGTAAGCAAAGTCCATCAAAGCATTATCCCAAACCATGGTATTAAGGACACCCGGGGAGATACTGGATAATCCAGGGTCAGAGACAAAGCAACTCTTGCTCTGGGAGAGTATGTGATAAATTAAAAATGGCCACATGGTTTTGCTTTTTTTAAGTGAAGACTAGTTCAATTTCTCTCCTCTTATATCTGTTCTGAGGCTTCTGTCAAAGTTTTTGAAACACTGTGACAGCCCTAAATATGAGTATCCTAAGATCACTGTCTAGGGGATCTGGTTAGAGGTCCCAGGAAACTAACCTTCCAAACATCCTCATCAAGGTGCTGGATATATTGAAGGAATTCTGCCCTATAGGATACTGGGACAGAGCTGGCTTAGTAGAGATATTTTGAATTTACTCTTTTTTTTTAAATTTCAGTGGGGATTAAAAATGTTATCAGCCTACTTTATTCTATCATCTATCTGAGACCACTCATTATGCAAAATCCTTTGTGAGCATCCCATTATCATCAGTTTGCAGCATTTTATTTTATTGGTAGGAAACTAATACTTGGAGAACTTATTGTCTTTGCAGGGAACAGACTTCTGAGTAAAGTGACTTACTCCAGTAGTTGTGCATTCAAAAAATGAACCAGAACAGGAAAATGGGGAAAATCAGGGACACTGGGAAGGCAAGGATAACTGGTTTCTAAAATGTATCAGCTTTTGGCTACCTTTCTTTCTTCATTCTGTGTTGCTAGAAAGAATATCATGGATGAAATAAAACACAAACTTGAACTGCTGTCAATCAAAGACCCTTTGCTCTGAACTGCACTGGGGGAACCCAGTCTTAGAAATACCAAGGAAAGAAGTAAGTGAGTGTATTAGGTACATTCCCTGGAATAAAACTCCCTCTGAATTATTTTTGGCCACTGCATGGATATATGATAAGGTCACCTTAAATCTACACATATTTCCCAGTAGAAGCTATAATGTAGACTTAGGAAATCTTCACAAGTTGTGTAGAATTGTTGGTGGAGGGTTTGAACATAGCTCTTTCCTCTTTATTCTGTCAGGTACTGTGAAATCTGTTGTTGAAGAGCTCCAGGTCTGATCTGTTGAAACAGATACAGAAGTAGATCACTTAAATGCCACATGATAGCCTGGCAGTGGTGGCACATGCCTTTAATCCCAGCACTTAGGAGGCAGAGGCAGGTGGATTTCTGAGTTCGAGGCCAGCCTGGTCTACAGAGTGAGTCCAGGACAGCCAGGCCTACACAGAGAAACCCTGTCTCAAACAAACAAACAAACAAAAATGCCACATGATATTTTTCAGTATGGCAGCACATGCAAGGTATCAATGGGAGCAAGTGGAAGAAGAAACTAGCCATGGCTGGGAGAGCTGGAAACTTGACTAGTAAAATCACAAAGGCAATATTTGAAACCAATCAGTAATTTTTGTTTGTTTGTTTCTATTTTTAAAACACACTCTGAAGAATGTATGTTGTTCAGGTTATAGAAAAAAGCAAAGTCAATAGTCAGGGTTCAGAAAAGGTCATATGTAAAACTACTAGCTAATCTTGCATATTGCAAGACTTAAGAGATATTTCATGAAGTCAGAAATGTTCCAGCTGTTGTCTACTAATAGCAGCTTTGTGTCATAAACCATGATAAAAGCTTTCTGTAGACAAATCCTCATTTAGTAACACACTAGGAAATTGGTCTCATTGACACTAAGAGTTAAGAAAACCAATCTTCATTGAATTTCAGACATCCCCTTACTTTAGGCAGCTCATGGGTACCACAGTCTCTGAACCTATCAGTCACAGAGCTCTTTCTTTATACAGCACCCTCTTTCCTTCCCTCCCATCTCCATGGCAAGTCTTTTTTCTGTATCTCTTGAGCTTCTCATAAGGGACTGTCTGATTTTGCTTTTCTAATCTGTCTACAGTCATGTATCAACCAATGTGCTCCAAAGCTGTTGCTTTAAAACAATTCAGAGTTATAAATACCCAATTTTATGTTAATTGTGGATCTCTTCTTTAAAACTGTAGACCCATACCCCAATTTTCTGGTTAACCTCAAGCATGTGTCAAAAACATGACTCTTAAATTCCCTCTACATCAGCTTTCTTTATAATGTCTATAATTCTACTCATCTTCTCATCACTTAGGACATAAGCCTTGGTGTCTATCACTAGCTTCTTTCAGTATCTCACACTCCACATCCAACAGACCCTAAGCCAAGCTCACTGCATTGGTCTTCTTATAGTCTACATTACATCTATGCTGTTGCAGAAGCTTGAGAGTGTCCTTCCTGTCCTGTGCAGGGTCTTCTACACACAGGTACTCAACACAGAAGCTAGAACGGTCATTCTAGATGAAAGTCAAATCTGTCACTCTTGCCTTCAAAACTACCAAAGACATCTTAATCCAAGGAGCTTTGGCTTATCCTTAGATAGAGAAGGCTGAGTAATTAATTTTGGGGTTTCCACTATGGAATACACAGGTACTCCATGAAAAAGGGCAGTAGATACTAAATTCAGAAAGCTTGCTACTTTACAGGTAGACAAGAAATGGCATTAAAGATGAATATCTGAAAGGTTCATCTATATTGATGTGTCTTGTTTCTCTTTAAAACAAGAAGTCATTAAATCAAGACTATTTAATTTAACAATAATTAAAACTATGTGTTAGGTCATAATGCACCTTATTTTTCTGTATGTTTGAAATATCTTAGATGTGTGAAAAAAGTGACTTGAGCTTTTACTTAAGCATCTGATAATTTAACTGGAAAGAGGTATACCTACTGATAATTTGCATATGGAAGTTTGTTGGTGATGAGAACAGAGTCCCTCAAATCAGCTTCAAAATGCAGGCATTTATTATAAAGTCACACAAAGGACATTTACTGAAATCAAAGGACAGAAAACAAAGTACAGCCAGGACTCCTGGGGACTGGAATTAGGAACTGGAAGGTGGCCCAGAGACCAACTACCATTCCTAAAAGCTTCAAGGTTGTATTAGCTTTCTCTCTCTCTTCCCCCTCCCTCCTTTCTCTCCTCCCTCTCTCCTGATTTCTCCATGCAGCTGCTTTACTCAATGCTTTTGATATTGCCTTAGTCTCTGCTCTGCTGAATCACCTCTAGGATTAAACAGGAAACTGCCCTTCTGAGTGGCAACTTCCTTTGTGATTTTATTCATATTTAAAAAGAGTACAGTTTTATTTAGGTAGACGAAGAAGCCTCATTCCAGGACCCCAATAAGACTCTCAAAATCCAAATAGTGACATAGTATTTACGTATAATCTGCACATATCCTCCTGCATGCTTTAAATCATCTCTAGGTTATTTACAATATTTCATATAATACAAACTGTATAAGTAAATGTTAAACCATGTCAGCTATGGAATAATGACAAGGCAAAAGCCTGCATATACTCAGTACAAACAAAACCTTTTTCAAATAGTTTCAATATGAAGCTAATCCAAAACTAGGAAATTTGTGAGCATGGAGGGCCTAATGTATTTAATTGGGACATAGCATCTTTATAAAACAGGGCATGCTGGTCTATTGTCATGCCAGTCTGACATACAAGCCACTTCCTTTGCCCAATCCTTTGTTCATCCTTGTGGCTCTTAGTGCAAACATGGCCAGGGTTCTCAGCGGGGTTATAGGGGAGGCCACTTTCTGCTGCTATGGCCACTATCACCATGTTTATCACCGATTCAGTGCTTGTTGTAGCCTGAAATAATGCACCAGGCATTTTGCATTTATCAACCCATTTGCTTCATACTACAAAAATACCCTCTTTTACAGATGAAACTAAATGACTTATCCAAGGCTCATTGTAAATGCCAGCACTTCCAAGCAGTTAGTGCATGGCAGGTAAGTCTGTTGATAAGTCCTGTACTCCCTGCAGGGGCAGGCTGCATCCAATGTCAGTCTTAGACAGAGTACAGAGGAGAGAAGAGGAAGTCCTTTAAGCAGGGCAGCTGTTAATGGCTTAAAGAGATACTTGGAAATTCAAGGGTGCTGCGATTTTGCCATCCTTAACTCACTTCCTCTACAATTTCTTCAAGTGGGATTCCAGATGAAGCTGGAAAGAAGTGGAATGATGCAGGATGAGTGGAATTGCTTTCCAGCAGGAGTATCCAGAATTATGCAATCACTTGCATTTTTTTCTCCAGTGAGGTGATCAAATATCTAGGAAAATCTGTGTGATTACTAAAAGGGCAAACACACACTGGGGCTTGTTGCAAACAGTTGGCTCCTTAGGAAGCACATATTTCAGAATTTCGAGGACTTTCCTGATATAAACACACCCTTCTATGTGTGCACAGTGTATGTGTGTGTTGCCGGAGGGCATGGGTAGAGTGTGCAATCCATGGAATGTGTGTGTGTGTGTGTGTGTGTGTGTGTGTGTGTGTGTGCATGTGTGTATACATGGGTTTTATGGCTATTGTATAGATTTTTCCTGAACAACTAGCAGGGACCATCATTTTCCAGTATTGTCATCCTGGACCAGAACCCCAGTCCCTTGAAAAGGCTTGCCTTCAATATTCCTCAGTTGAAAATTCTTTGTTTAGCTCAGTACCCCATTTTTAATAGGTTTATTTGGTTCTCTGGAGTCTAACTTCTTGAGTTCTTTGTATACATTGGATATCAGCCCTCTATTGGATGTAGGATTGGTAAAGATCTTTTCCCAATCTGTTGGTTGCCTTTTTGTCCTATTGACAGTGTCCTTTGCCTTACAGAAGCTTTGCAATTTTATGAGGCCCCATTTGTCAATTTTTGATCTTATAGCATAAGCCATTGGTGTTCTGTTCAGATTTTTTCCTCTATGCCCATGTGTTCGAGGCTCTTCCCCACTTTCTCCACTATAAGTTTCAGTGTATCTGGTTTTATGTGGAGATCCTTGATCCACTTGGACTTGAGCTTTGTACAAGGAGAAAAGAATGGGTTGATTTGCCTTTTTTCTACATGCTGATCACCAGTTGAAACAGCACCATTTGTTAAAAATGTCTTTTTTCCACTAGATTGTTTTAGCTTCTTTGTCAAAGGTTAAGTGACCATAGGTGTGTGGGTTCATTTCTGGGTCTTCAATTCTATTGCATTGATCTTCCTGTCTGTATCTGTACCAATATCATGCAGTTTTGTTTTGTTTTGTTTTGTTTTGTTTTGTTTTGTTTTTATCACTATTGCTCTGTAATACCCCAGAACTCCCAGGGACTAAGCCATCAAAAAAGGAGTACACATGGCTCCAGCTACTTTTGTAACAAAAGATGGCCTTGTTATGCGTCAATGGGAGGAGAGGTCTTTGGGCCTAGGAGGGCTCAATAGATGCCCCAGGGTAGGAAAATTGAGAGTGGGGAGGTAGGAGTGGGTGGGTGGGTTTTTGAACACCCTCATAGAAGCATGGGGAGGGAGGATGTGATAGGGTGTTCCCTGGAGAGAAGGAAACTGGGAAAGGGGATACCATTTGAAATATAAATAAAGAAAATATCCAATTTTTAAAAAAGAAAAGAAAAGGCTTGCTTTCTTTCCTCTCTAAATTTAAGGTCACACTCCTATAAAAATGAGTTCTCAGTAAGTTAAACGGAAGTGTCTCCCTCCCTTTTCTACCACACTTCTCCTTCCTTCTCCTCCCTTATCTCTACTCTCCTGTGCTCTCTCCCCTTCTCTCTCTCTCTTTTTTTTTCTGTTCTGCAGATTATCTAACCCTAGGTTGGGGCACATGGGCAAGTGCTGCATCCCCGACTACAGCCACAGGCTTGCGCTGTGTTTCTAATGTCGTGATGGGGGTGGGGTTAAGTTTCTACTTGTTGGTCCTGGAGCAAGGATACCCTCCAGAAAGCAAGGATGCCCTCCATCACTACACTGGGACAAGAGGTACTGTTCTGCACCCTTCCGGGAACACCCTCCTACAGCATTGGTGTCTTCTGAGTTTTTCTGAGTTCACCCTCTCAGTCCAGGGGCATGGGAAGGAAAATGTAAGATATTCAGCATAGGCAGGTTATTGCTTCTTTCACTTTATCTAATCTGTTAAACTTGCTGTCATGATTCATCTTCTGTAATTAGCTTCTCTAAGGATAAAATCTTTTCAATGGAATGCTTCCCAGAATTTATCAATTAAAAATACCTTCACATTTTTTTTTCTTTAAATACCAGTGCCTGTGCAGAGAAAGAAGAAGAAGAAAAAAAAAACTTGCAAGCATGATAAAAGGATACAGGCTTCTGACTGCTTTCTGTGTCTTCTCTCCTTTTTGTAGAATCCCCCTGATTAACAGTTTCTTATAAGTCTTCCTAGAGAACAAAGACTCTGTTGTTGGGGGTTTTACACACCACAGCAATTTGCATCTTTTAGCTCTGCCATCAAAGATGGGGGAGGGTGTGCCCACGGGGACCCATCTGCCTTGGAGTGGGACAAAGGTGCTCTTTGCTTACACACCCTGCTTCCTTCTTATTCTTTCCATATCTTTTGGTTCTGGAATTCCTTCCAGAATACAAAGGCCTAATGTGCACAGCTTTTGACAAGTGCCCGGTCCTGCCCTGCAAGACCTACCTGCCACCCTGATCTTCCAGGAAGAGCCCAGCTCTGGCTTTGTCCCAGTGTTTTGTAGATTCTAGTGAGTGTGCGGCATTTTCCCAGGGGCTGTAACTGCTGAGGTGCTGCCTCCTGCTGTCTTTACTCCCCGACAGAAAGCTGTATCATCAGCCCTCTGAGTACTTATCGCATACTAGGAGTTTAGTAAATAGCATAAGAGACTAAGGCGCCAACAAGGGCTTCCCAGTGGCAATCAGACTCTCACTGAGCTGTGACTGAGTGTGGGAGGCCACCCTGGCTCAGACCTTCTCAAAAGCACTGACTTTCCTACTAAGGTTCACCTTATCAGAGGCTTAGGGTGTGGCCTGGAATCATGTGTACTGAAATATGGTATTTTAATGATGCCCTAGGTAGGAGGCAGTGCTGTCGCATGGGAAAGGGGTGGGGAAAGAGAGGGTTCTTCCTTTTCCCAGTTTTGAAAGTTATACGATATTTTGGAGAAAGATGCAAATATCAGATCCTTCTCAGACACAGACACACAGGCAGAGATACATACGCACTGGGAGACGCTGGGCCTTTGCTAAATATAACCCTTTGTAGCGACAGTGTCTCAGTAATTTTAAAGTGAAGAGATAAGGAGGGGAGCCAAGTCTTTCATAATGAATGCAAGCCTATAGCTTTTAAACAGGGCTAACATATGGGCCACTGATGTGAATGTGAATGCAAATTAGATATTTCTGATTGCTTGAAATAAAGTCAGCAGAATCAGCCTCACACAGCAAATGGTGAGGCTTTAACTACGTCGGTGCCAGGTTGGAGACGAGAGCTCTCAACACATACTCGGAATAAAGAGGGCTTCAGGCTGGCATTCTGGATGGAGGCCTTCCTACACAGGGCACGCTCTTCTCATTGTTGCCAATATAGTTCTTCGTTTTATAGAGTCTTTCATTCATCTTGCTCAGAAATAAATGAAAGATCTACTTTGACCTCTAACCTGTCTGATTGACTGTAGGTTGTGGACAGCCTTGGTGTGGTCAGGAGCCTCTGAGAAGTCATTTTTATCAGCTCTGCTTTTACCTACTGGTAACATCTTATATTTATTACGGCAGCCCCTGTCCTGTGTGGGGGTGCATGGGGGTTGGTGAAGGCAAAGGATCAAAAACTGGTGCATGGTTCAAGGACACGCATGTGGTACATAAAACCACACCAAAAATCTCACTAAGGTGTCACATGATGCTCTGAAAGAGGCAATCATTGAAGGCCATAAGAATTTACAGATGGGGCTCTCTCTCTCTTTCTCTCTCTCTCTTACCCCTGTTTCTGTCTCTGTCTTTGTCTCTCTGTCTTTGTCTCTCTCTGTATGTGTATTTGTGTGTACCGGAACTTGGGGTTCCTCAATGGACTCATGGAGGAAGAGCCCCTAAGCTAGGTCTTCAAAAACAAACAAGAAAAGGAAGTAGAGGAGTGTCAGAGTCCATCCCTGCCCCAGACACAGGTTATGTTGCTTGTGTTATACAAGCAAAGGGCAAGGAGAAGTATTTTGCTCTATGGGAGTAGGAGAGTGGGTAGGCAAGCTGTGATCTGAGACATCCCTGATGGCTTCACAAGATTGGTACCTGACATGGTTCACTAGAGTTTCTGGTTACAGGACAAACAAGGCCAACAGAAACTTTTCATGAGAGGCCTTGGCTCCCACTGAAGCAGCCAACACAGATGCTCTAACTGAGTTCAGGCAGAAGAAACAGGCGGCCCAGAGCTGATTCCTACAGCCCCTATACACTCGATGATTATCCACAGACCTGAAATATATATCCATGGCTCACTATTTGTAGGGAAAACACTGTCAAAGCAGTCTAAACTTTCTAACACCTTCTAGTAAATTCCATATCCTCTCTGGTCCTCCTCTGTCTTCTAGTGCAGGTGTTTCTCAGCCTTGCTTCTGTGTGGGCCAGCACCAGGGTCTCAACATAAGGATGGGAGCTGCCTGCAAGAGACATCTGGCAGGGTCTGGAAACAGTTTTGATTGTCATAATCAGTGAGACAGGAGGTGTAGCTGACATTGAGTATGTCAAGGTCAAGGATACGGTTAATACCTGTAATAGAGAAAATCTTGCCACGGTGAAGAACAGCCAATCGACAATGTCAACAGTAGCAAAGCTGAGATACTCTGCAACCACTCCCATCCCAAAGCCCCAAGGAGATGGGAAATACTGCCTATTGCTGAGAGAGAAAAGCCTAAAATTTGGTTATGTTTCCCTTTCATTTGTCCTTGGGGCCATGGCCTCACTAAGCTGGGCAAGAAGATGGCAAGAAGACAAGGTACAGTTTGAATATAAAACAGACATGCAGCTGGTGCTCTGGTAGAGAGGAAATCAATTGAGCATCAGTTAGAAACCTATCTCCCTTCTTCTGTCTCCTTGCCATTATCACCTATGTCCTGAGGACCATGAGACAGACAGCTCAACCCCCAGAGCCTTCATTATTTGTTCAGTGCTTTTCCAGGCTTGGAGTGGACTTGTAACAAATGTTGGTAACACTGGGGGTTTTAAGGTTTATCAGAGATGAGAAGTCAATCATAGCTTTCTAGTTTCAAGTTTTAATTGGCTGATGCTTTTAACTTAGTTCATTGAAAGATATGGTGTGCATCAAAGTATAAATGCTCCAAACACTGCAGCAATATTGGTCCCATCTTCCCAGTCCACATGTAGCCTCTAACTATGATGGAAGATCAGTAATCTAGCACCATACCTTTGTTTTACCCCTGTTTGTAAGCATGTCTTGTGCTGTGCTTCACTTTCAGATTTCAGTGGAAGCATCACTCACACCTGCCTTTACTATTATTGCCACAGAACATGAGTATACTCTCTAAAAGAGAACATCAACCCCCCAATCAAGGCTAAGAGATAGGATAAAGAAAATCAGCTCTCTCCAGGCTGCCTACCTCTTTCTACCTGACCCATTCCAAACAGGCTTTCAGGCAGGTGCTCTGAGGTTAGGACAGGGTCTGCTCCAATTCCAGAAACAATCCTGCTCTGTACTGCCTGTTTTCCCTGCTGTGGGAAGTTGCCCAGCAAGACTTCAGCTGCATAGCTGTTTAAGGTTGCTAGCAAGCTGTTCTCATCCTCTAAACAAATTGTTATTCCTACTAATATCAGATCCTGCTTACTAAACATAGGACATAGCTCACTAAATCCACAGCTGCTTTTTTGTTCAAGGGTACTCAGGATTTGTTTCGGTTAAGATAAAGTAAGGTGCCTAGACATAAAGTGACCGTCCTGAAGTGAAGACATTTATACTCATGGCTCCCCCACAAACAGGAGATGCACAGCACATAGTGTGGGGCCGCACTGGGAAAGCACTACGGACGGTAGCTTAGCTTCTGCATGAATCAGCAAAGGAAGTAGAGGAAATAAGTAGAGGAAATAAGAATCAATGCTTTCACTGTTGTGTTAGCTAGGAAGAAAGGGAGATCTAAGCTAGGGAGGTTTAGAATTGAAATAATTTCACCAGGTCCTTGGGTGTGAGAACAGTCTGTACTTTTCTATTCTCTGGCTCTGTGGTGATAAAGGATGGGGTGGGGGTGCTGCATGGTTTGATGGTTTGGTTAGTTTCATACTGAACGGAAAGGAAAAGCATACTCTGTTGAGTCATTTACTTACTTTAGGAATTTGTGGCCCAGCATCAGGATACAGAAAATAAGAGACATGCTTCTTTCTATTGACTACTGAGGCTGTAAATGGTGAAGTGGGTCCCAATGCTTCTGGAGTTTGTTTTATGCTATATACTCCTTTATTCAAACAAAACATTATTGATTTGCCCAATACATAAAATGATCATAACCAAGGGCTGCTCTGATGAACATAAGGACCATTGTCCAGAGTCTTTAAAACACAACCTCCCTCCCTTTCCTTCAATGGCCTTACTATTTAATTTAATTTAATTACTCTCTCTCTCTCTCTCCATGTATGTGCCTGAGTGTGTGTGTGTATACCATATGCATGCAGAAGCCCATTATGACTAGACAAGGCATCAGATCCCCTGGAGCTGAAGTTACAGATAGTTGTAAGTTGGTATGTGGGTGCTAGGCACTGAAACTGTATCTTCTGGAAGAGCAGTCAGTGCTCTTTATGGCTGAACTATTTCTCCAGTCATGTACCTTATTTTTGGAAACAAGGTCTCACTATGCAGTTCTGACTAGCTTGGAATTTATTGTGTACACCATGCTGTCCTTAAATTCATAGGAATCTGCCTGCATCAGTCTTCTAAATTCTTGGACTAAAGGTATAGGTCATCACTCTTGGATTTCTGGGTATTTTATAATAAGGGAGGTGAGACTAGAAATCTGTGGATGATATCTTAAGGATGTACACAGAAGGCTTCTCTTAAATGCTAGCTAGTTATACCCACATAACAAGGGATTTGGCTGTCCACATTCTATCATCTGGTCTATTGAGATTTTCCAGAGGATCCATCACCAGAGACACTGTTTGCTCAGAGGACCGGCTAGGAAGGATATGTCTTAGTTGGATGTTGGATTTACCCTGGGTATTGTATGTGAACCATGACTGTGTCTTGGGCAGGATAGAAATCCAAAGTATGATGACATAGGGAAGAAGGATTGGGAGAGAAAAGAGGCTTTGCTCTTGAGACCGGATCTGCTTTCACTGATGGGAAAGGGGGCAAACTTCAGAATCTATAGATAAATACCTCAAAGCCCACTGACACAACATGGGTTTCCTAAAAGACATCTTATTCAGAACAATAAATAAAGTGCATCCACTTAGGGCTAGACAATGCAGTCCTGAAGACACTTGATCAAGAATGCCAATGGTAGTGATTCGGCTATGCTTGCACAGACAGGGCTGGGGTTATGGATAGCCTTACATTCCTAGAGCACTCACCTCTGAGACAGAGATGGTGCTACTCATCAATCTCCAACTTCATGGACATTCTACCATGTTCTAGAGTAGTCCACAGCTCTCTCAGGCCTAGGTGAAGGTCTCTGAACAGAACTCCTTGGGCAGTTGCTGGTTATGGGTTTGCAGCTGTAGCTCTATTGGCAGAAACTGTCTGTGGCCTAGTATAAAGTTGTGCTCCCTCCTGGAATTTCCCATGCTTCTAAATTCCTTCAGGTCTTCCTACTCTACTGGCCATGAAGTTACTCTCCACAGAAAAGCCAGGTAGCTATAGAGGTGTAAAGCCAGACCAGGTCTCAGGCTAGAGACTGGAGCAGCCATGATGACTCTCTGAAGACCTCTCCAGGTCTGTCTCATCTCAGTAAGTACAAATAAGTCCAGGAAAGAACAAAATTTTCTTATCACTTTCACAATTAACTGTTAATAACTGATGAGCACTGTTAATTTATTGTTGCTGTCTGATTTTCCATACTAACCCCTTCTTGTTCAGAGCCAGTTATCATTAACATGATTGAGTCTGGGGAGACTGTAGTTCATTTCTCATGGATCTCAGTGTTCTGAGGTCCTGCCTGTCACATGATGTGATGTGATGTGACAGTACCGATGTTATTTGCCTGCTTACCTTCCTTTTTTTCCCTTCATTTTCCTTCCTCCGTTTCACCTTCCTTCCTTCCACCCTTCCTTCCTTCCTTCTTTCCTTCCCTTCATTTTCCTTCCTTCCCTTCATTTTCCTTTCTTTCTTTCCATTCCTTCCTTTCTTCTTCCCTCCCTCCTTCCCTGTCTGCTTGTCTGTCTTTCTGTCTTTCTCCTTGCTGTCTCCCATATTTGTAGGCAAGCTGATGCTTGGGCAGAGTCAGGAATCACCACTGGTGGGCTTACTCCCAGCTCTCCGTTGAAGTTTATCTCACTCTACTCCTGTGTTAGAGGAATGGAGGGCCACCTGTCCCTAATTATTCATCAGTACCCGTTTCATCCTTACCTCTCTCTTGTGGGCACAGGATCCTTTGGCAGAGGAGAATGTATTTCTGTTTGAAATTTGAAATCGAAAATAGTCATCATTGTTTTGCCTTGTGGAGCTGCCAGGTAATAAGGCCTTGGAAGCAGTGACACTGGCCATGCTGATCCATGAGTTATGGAAGTAATGGCATCACTTTTATTTGTCTTTGATTTTGAGTTTAGAATTTGGTACTAGGATGTTGAAGGTACCTGCAAAGAGTCTAATTTCTGAAATAGTGAATAACATCCTTAGAATATCATGGGCACATAAAAAGGTACCTAGGTTGATAATACCCCAGGAGATTCTTGGTGTAACAGAGACAGGTGGTGTATTAGAGAATTGAGCAAATATGTAGAAGGCTGTGTTTATAATCCAGATGTTTCTACTGACTGACTGCATGATTTTAAACTACCCTTTCCTTTCATTCATACCAATGTGAACACTGAATGTTTAAGTAAGATTATTCATTTAAAAATATTTAAAACCAAGGCAGGAGCTGTGAAACTATGAACTTGTTTTCTTGGCTTCTTAAGGTCATATAGAAAATGAGAAATTACATTTGATTCTTTCAGGTGGGCAGATGAAGTAGAAAACAAACACATGAGGTAAAGACAGGACCCCCAAGAAGGGGTGACATGGGATGCAAAATGAGAGAGGGAAGCAGTTGGCCATGGATATGTTGTACTCACAGCCTCCCCTTATGATTCTGGTATAGCTGCCTCGAATGTGTCTAAAATCTAGGACCAAACATTTAAGTACATAACATCAGCAGGAGAAAGGCATTTGAAGAGCATAATAAGATGACTTCAGGTTAATTTTACAACTATTTCTAAAGCAGGTTGCATGGGGTCAAGGTTGACCTTACTCAGTTTTGAAACATTTGCAGAAATCTCTGAGACTCACTGCTATAGAAACAGACCGGACAACAGAGTGCAAAGCAGATGTGGCCCACTCAATAGCTCTGGTTTTGTTCCTTTTAACAAAATAAAAGAACCTCCAAATAACAGTGAGATCAACTGTCTAGATCATTTTATGATCTACACAGAGAATCTAAATTCCAGGGTGGTGATTGAAATCTCCAAGGTCACATTCTAAATATGCACTCTACAGTCTGGCAGAAAAACATGGCAGACACCAACCACAGTGGCTATGGAGACCGGGGGGTGTGATGAAAGGAACTGAAAAATGAATTCTAAATTTTATTTTATATAAGTTAATTTAAATTTACAAGTGGATATTTGATTCATTTGCTGGAAAATTGTAAGTGCTATCTAGTGCAATTTGGCTATGTTAACCTACTTTTAAAACTGAATCTAAATACAGATCAATTATTTCTGAGAAAAATTTAGCATCTGAATTTAGGTTGTTGTAAGTATAAGATGAAAGTCAGATTTCTAGGACTTGGCAACAATTTAATGTGAGTATTTCAACAATAATTTTATAATTGATCACTTGGTGAAATAATATTTTGGATGCATCAAGCTAAACAAAAACAAAAAAATAAGCTAGTAAGATTAATTTACCCATTTCTTTGTTAGGTGTTCTAAAGTGACTACTAAAACTTTCATTACATTTGTGTCTCAAATTATAATCTTTTGGACAGCACTCTTCCATAGAATAGAACAATGAATTTGTAAACATAGTGTTTTGACTTGTGGTCTCTTGGTTTTAGCTGCACTGCTTCTTGAGAATAGTGTTCGGTCTTTCCCGTTATCTCAGAAAAAGCTCTCACAGTGGCGTTCATCATAATGAGTATCAGTAAGGGGCAGAAGCAGAGGAGCACAGCCTTCCCGACAGGCGACAGGCGTAGGCCCTGCTTGGCTGCCTTGTCCACTCTCCTTGGCCGGTTCAGAAGTCAGGTCTTAACTTTGCTCTTAATGTGCTCTGCTGACTCTCTGTGACTCTTCATTCCATTCTCTGTACCGTTGTTTGCCAACTTACCACTCCTCTTCCACTCTACTGTGATCATGGCATTTGGACTGGCCAATGAAAAATAGACAGCTGTGATGTCCACTCTCATGAGTGGAGAGAACAGACTGGTGTGGGCTTTGACTTTGTTCGGTTCTGCCTGGACTCAGGTGGAGACTTGTGAAACTGTTGCGTCAGTCTGGGATCTGGACTGATGGTCGAAAGGCATGCAAGAAGCCACATGTTGGAAGTCCACATGTCGGAAGTCTACACACTGGAAGCCCACACGCCGGAAACCACACGAATAAGAACTGTCCTTTGGCAGCCCCTGAGCTGCAGGGCTCATGTATTAGTGTATCACAGCCTAGATCTCAGTGTTTATAAGCTTTGGATAGCTCAGGAGGTAGGAAGAGGTAAGAGGAAATCAGGTTGTATGCCAGTTAGGTGATTCCTATTTTTCTTTAATAAAGGCTTTTGAAACTGTAACAAAACAAACAAACAAACAAAAAACTAAAGCAACAACAACAACAAATAATCCATATAAGTGATTTACACAAGGCCCAAAGAAAGAGTAGAGTTTCCAGTGGAAAAGTCCCCTTGTAGGTAAGAGTTGTGGGGCCAGATTTTTCTCCCAGGAGTAAAGAGACTACATCTGTCCTCTTGTACCTAGAATGAAATTGATACAAGTTTGATGGAAGACAACTGACTCTAGTCGAGGGGAGAAGGATGGAGCCTAGTTCTCTTGATTATAGAGATTGTAGGAGGCCCTGAGTTTTTAATGGCTCTATTGGACCCAGATATAGCAGTAGATGTTTACAGGTCAGTTATATTAGGATATTATTCCCAAAACTCCATTGGCAGGGGCTGAAGACACAGAACAGTGAGTAAGAACACTCGTTGTCCTTTTAAGAGGAATAAAGTTTGATTCCCAGCACCCACATGACAGCTAACAGCTGTCTGCAACTCCAGGTACAGAGGATCTGACACCCTCTTCTGGCCTCCTTGGACACTGTATGCATGTGTCACACAGAAACATATGCAGGAAAACTACCCATACATATAAAACAAAAGTATATAAAAATTAAAACATTAAAACTCACACCATTGGAGTTACACATTATAAACTATTCTGTGCTTTGTTGAAATCACTCTCAAGGATACTTTGGTTACCCTAAAATTAAAAGAATCCTATATCAGTCTTTCTTTAGTCACACAAAGTTATTCCAACTGTACAAGCTAAAATGTGTTTAACAAATCTTCCTGTGTAGTGTATTTAGACCTTTATTGTAAAAATTACATATTTCTTTATCCTGTAACCCTACACTCTGATGCTTGGGTGTTTATGCATTTACGTTAATGTGCCTGTGTGAGAAAGTAAAGGAATGCAGTTCAACTTAAAAATACCTTTAGACATTTTAACAAATACTGTACCTCAAAAGGCAAATGAAAGTTTCAACTTGGTCTGTCTTAGGTTTTATAATTCTGGTCTTAAGTTTTACTGGTTAAGTTAAACTGGTATCTCAGTTGGTATCTTCATTGTATCACAAATACATTTGTGCTTCACAGCATACTGTGCCTGGGAATCAGAGAGCATACCATTGGTGTGGTTATCTCCTTGAGGACTTTAGTTCAAAGGGTGGAGCCTAAGTTCTCTGGAGAACAAGGTCAGACTCCTAAAGTAGATGCTCATCCTCAACTTTTTTCTGAATGTCCAACACTTAGCTCTGGTACCAGTATGTGGGAATGATTCTTTCAGTGGTTGTCAAATGAATACAAACTGGTACAAAACTGTAAGACACACCTGAGGAATAAATGTCATACTTTCAAAGAACTGGAAGCACAATGTTATTATCGTCTAAAGAACTAAAGGATAACCTTGATAACCTTGCAGACAGTTACAGATTGCACGGCCTTAATGGGTGGTAGGGTGCAGCAACGTGGGATTCCATCTTTGGAAAGGTCGGATGCTTAGTTTCATGTTTGGTTGTTATTTAAAAATTCTTCATGTTTTTTTTTCCTTCCAAGGATCTTGTGCTTCATTTTGCAATGGACCCTGTCAGTCACTTACCAGATGCTGGGTAGAAGTGATGAAGGAAAAACCAAAGCTTCCACACTAAGAGGAAATTAGTCCACAGTGCATTATTCAGGAAGAAATATGGACCTCCCCCTCCCTCTGGGAACATGGCAGAGTAGGGGAGGAGGCAGGAAGGAGGCGGATTTTGTGGCTCTGAGTCAGGGAGGAGAGCAGCTTCTTAGGAAGGCCAGGCCCTTACCTGTAGTGATCTTGGTGGGATGAGAAGAAGAGATGACACATAAGCTCCCAGGATGCAGCAGGTCCTCAGGCTCCCTTGTATTAATTGTATTTACTAGGAGGAGACATATTCCTATAAAGAAAGAAAACAGAATCTCCAAAATTATCTGTTTTAGGTCTCAGATCAGAGGTGGTTGAGGGATAAGACAAAATTCCAGACCCCCAAATCATTACTTAACTCAATAGGGTCATCTTGAACACTGTTCCCTCCTCTTTTTCCCTACCCTCATTTCTTCCTTCCTTCCTCCCTGCCTCCCTACCTCTCTCCTCCCTCTTCTTCCTTCCTTCCTTCCTTCCTTCCTTCCTTCCTTCCTTCCTTTGACTTCTTTATTCCTTTCTCTCTTTCTTTCTTTCTTTCTTTCTTTCTTTCTTTCTTTCTTTCTTTCTTTCTTTCTTTCTTTCTTTCTGTTTTTCCAGTTGCCAAGCCAGTTTCTGCTCCTTGGCTGTTTTCTAACCCTGGAGATTTTGTTTTCTTGGACATTCTACCTGTGTTGCCAGTTCGTTTGTTTCTGTTCTAGGATCTCAGAGTAGATACACCGTGAATTTTGGTGTGGAAACTCGGTGTAAGTTTTCTCAGCCTGTGCCCCTGCAAGCTGATGAAAATAAGCTCTAAGCAAAAAGCTTCCTGTACTGCTCAAACCTTCTGCTTTTCAATGAGTGGGCCCTGCCTCTAGTTTAGATCACTGCCAACTTTTCAGGTTCACTTTCTTTTCTGTCTCTGGCTGGGTCATCCTTTGGGCTCTTTGGTTACATTCCTAACCACACTGCCTTCCAGAACTTCGGCTTTGGTCAGGGTCAGCCTCTGTTCCTCTTTCTGGTGTTGGAATGGAGCAGATTCTAATACCTTCATCTAGGCATTACAGAGAACCTCATATATCACACTAAAAAGAGCACAAAACTCCACCATCTCCCACTGCCCAGACTCTTCGGAATTGAGAATAGCAGGAGAAGGTTAGTCACCATCACTGTCCAAAATAAAGACAACTGTATTTACAGTAGCCAGTGCCTTAAGGTTCCCACCAACCTCTCATATCTCCCATGGAAGTAATTCCTAGGTAAGGTTAGTGTATTTCCAATCCTTTAATCCTACAAGGCAGAGGCGGAAGAAGCAAGCAGGCAGAACGCCCCTATTGAATAAAGCAGAATTGAGGCCCTTCTGGGCAGGTTTCTCACAGCTATGATTCTCATTTTTTTTAGGGGACAGGGATGGTATGCCTTTCCAGCATAGAATTGTGTCTTAATAATAGGAGGGGAAATTCTCAGAGAACCACACAGCATTCTTACAAGGAGGCCCCTCTGGTCTCTCCTATGTCCTGGTGTTAGAGAGGGAGAACAGAGAAAGCAGCAAGCACCCAAGGGCTTCAGTGCTTTGGATGACCCTCTGTCCACTTCTAGGAATTTGTACTTCAGAACCGCACAGAACGAGAGCACAAAGAGCAACCCTGTAACTGTAAGAGAGCTTATGGAAGAATTAAAGGCACTTGAAGAGGGAGCAAAGGAGAAGGGGAGGAAAGAATGGAGGGAGAGAAATTTTAATGTCTCACAATATGGAATTGGTTAAATAAACCCTGGTCCATCTGTAAGTGAAATACGATAATACTAGGCAACTTTAAAAAATGATCTTAATGTGGTTTCTACCCTGGAAAATGTTCTTGTTATATTGTTAAGGTAGAAAAAGCAGGTTACCAAACAGTATCCATTTAAGGAAACACAGTAAATGTTAACAGTGGTTAGCCGTGGGTGGTGTGATTTCGGTTGACTTTTAAAAATTATTTTTGTTTATATGCTTTTTTTGAAATCATCCACAAAAACATGCATTACTTTTGTAGTTACAAACGACCGTCTGAAAGCTAATAATGCAGACGCTGAGCACCTAGCCACTCTCAGGCTGTTTTCTGTGAGGTGCAAAGACTCTACAGAGACCCGATGTCCTGTCTTTGAACACTTTGTTCCCCAGTTAGAGTGAGCAGAGACTTAGACTGAGACCTTGTACTCGCCAGACATTGCCTCATATAAATCTCTGGCGTTGGCAACCCTGGCTTTCAGCCGAATCCCCACCTGGGGCCACTGTGAGAAATGAGGTTACAACAACTTGGTGGCCGTGGGGGAGGGACGCCTTCTGTTGAGCTGACGCACATCTACACAGCGCCACCCAGAGGATAATCAAGGAACTCAACTCTTTAATTTTTCTATCCGCCAGAGAGACCCAGTTCTGATAGCTGCAGGTGCACAGAGTTGTCTGTTTATCCTAATGTTAGGGTTACCATGTACCTTGATCAAGCCAAACCCTGGGGAGATCCTCTGTGAGAATTTTTAAGGTGTGGTTTTGGATGTTATTTCCCAGTAGACTCAGGATCTCTGAGGGCGGTATCTGGGGGGCTATTTTCGAGGCTGCTCACAGCACTCCTCTGCATACTGAGAGTTGTTAGGCAGCCAAGGCTCCCCTCCCCTCCCTCTCACGGCTATGTGAGTCCCCCACTGCTGGACTCACCTTTTGCTTCTTTCTGGAGTAAGCAGTGAGGTAGGTGGGAATATAGACAAGCTGCTGCCCATAGACAACTTTTGAGTTCCTTTCTTCATTCATTCTCTCTTTGAGACAGCATTAGCAAAGGATTCAGCTGTAGGCACACCTCCTCAGGAGTTTATTTTTAGAGGGGACATAGGCAGGCGGACACAAATGATCATACAGTGGGAGAAACCACCACGTGGCCTTGTGCCACTCCAGGAGAGCTTCGAGTCCTGAGAAGCAATAGGAAAGTCCTTGTGTCCAGAGCAGCGACTCGGGGAAAGGAAGTTTGTAGGGCTACTGGGAGAGGCAGAGAGGCCCATTTCACAGCTGAGAATACAGAGGAATTGAAACCAATCATTCGTTTGTGCGATAGCAAGGGGAGTTAGGCTAGGGCTAAATCTTCTCAAAGGAACAAGGGCAATGGTTCTGCTGCCCAGCTGGGTGGTTCTGTTCAGCTCTGTAACCACGCTGAACCGATACCTATGGCCGTTTTGCTGTTGTGGAGCCCAGGAATAGGGTGGGGGGAACAAGAATGTACACAGGCCCCCTCTGAAAGTGAAAGAGGTGTATCGAGCCCTCTGGTGCTTCCAGAGTTTATAGAATGCAAATGCCTAGCCCACCATAAGAAGCGGAGAGAAGCCAAGAAGAGTGTGACTGCTGCAGGGAGCTGAACTCGAAGAAAGATTCTCATCGCTACTGAAGGAAATGGCTTCGAGAAGGGCAAGAGCAAAACAGCAGAGTGAGGAGGCTGTGCGGAGTCGCTGCCAGGAGAGCGTCCAAAGTGATGGCAGCTGACGTGAGAGCTGTATTTCAGGATCTTTCACCCACTTGCACATTTGTCGCTTGGAGATGCTAACAAAGGCCCACAGTGGAGATCTGCTGTCTTCCCATTGAGCATCTCAATGAAAGCACGACAGTTAAATAAAAAAGCCAGAAGCATGAGAAACCAAACAACAGGAGGCTGACTGCATGTTGGAGGTCAGTGCACATTAGTGAACTCACTCAGTGCCATCTATATAGGATTCTAGAACATTCTCATTTTCCTCAAGGCATAGAGCTTACTCTGCAGATCCCCATTATCTGAGACAGCAGCAACCATCAGTATCTGCCCTGCTTGGCCTCTACTGTCAGGGACCTGTTCTGTTCAAGTAATGATGATAAACTCACTCAACAAGTTCCAGAGGCTGTAAATAATGGACCCAGTGGCCCTTCCTCAGATGACAGTGAACCGAAGCAGTTCTCTCAGTGTCTCCTTTACAAGAAACAAGGGGTGTCACAGGATGACTGATGAAGATAATTTGGACCAATGACCAAAGGTCACAATGCTATTATCTAGCAGTGCCAGTCTCAATGTCCGTCTTAAAGCCATGCTAAATAGTACATTGGACCAGACTTAGAAGATTTTCTCAGTGTGTCTTGTCCATTCAAAGCTTCCCACAGAAAGAGCCTTAATCTACAGATTCTTCTGGTATCGCAGAAGCCTAGAAGAGACCGTAGAAAGCAACCCTTCAATGCCTGTTTCTCTAGCAATCAAGGCAAAGATGATGCCTGCTTAGCAGATGAGAATGAGCCTCTGAAGTGGGGTTTGTGTCAGGAGTTTGAACTTGCGGCTCTGAGTTTCAAATTTCTTACCTGTAAGATATAAATCTATGCCACCCAACTTATTATAGAAATTAATTAGATATTTCATCCAAATCACCAACACAGCATTGGGTAGACAGTAGGTGCTCAATGTTTCCCCCACTTTTCCTTATAAGTAAACAGTCTTAAGTCACTCTCCAGGAAAATGTCAGAGGCAGGTGTTCCTGTGGCTAGTCCAGGAATCTTTCTATAGATTTCTTCCTACCCATCCTGCATCTTCTCCAAGGCTCGATGGAAAGAGCTTCCTATCCTCAGATGGATATCTGGTGACTCACCTTTCACGACAAACATTCCTGCAGAATTAATTTGAAGCGTCGCTGAGGTGAGGTAGTGGTGGATGTGAGTGATATTTTTTATAGTGTTACAATAATTTATCATCTCCCCTCCAGCAGCTCTACACTGGCTGGCAGCTCTAAAAACCCCACAGTCGACAAGAGAGCAGTGAACAGAAATATTTTCAAGAGCAGATGGGACATACCTTCAAAACGCAGGATTGTCCCACTGAAACTGGGACATCTGGCAACCCTAAAAAAGCCCAAACTAGATGAAATAAAAATTATGAGATGGAGGAACAGAAAAATATGTCTTTGCATTGATTAGCAGAGAATGTAATTAATCTCCTTCAACTCCCTTCTCAGTCCTGCAATGTAAAGCAAGGAGAACTTGCAGCCTTCCTGGGTTCCCCTGTGACAATTCTTACGTGGTAATTTCAAAGTAGTATGAGTTTTGAAACTTCATAGTAGTGACTTCCTTCCTACTGCTGGCACTGTCCAGGGAGCAATGGAATTCACACCTCAACTTCCTCAGCATGAAAATTATTAGTCTGGGCAATAGTGGTGGGGAGGGACTTCAGGTGGGCCAAAGTTTGCAGTTTTTATTAAGAAATTAGAAAGAGTTCTCTTTCTTGCTTTGTTAGATGGTTTTTATTCCTGATTTCTCTCTCATTCTGCTCTTCACCTCCATCCTCTGCTAGGGATTGAACCTGGGGCCCTCGCAAGCCCCGTGGCAGGCCTAAGAACAATGTCAACCAATAAACTTGTTTTGCTAAATCTCCAAGGAAGATTTATTGGAGAAACTGGCTCTGTCATTCTCCAGCCATGGCCCACTGCCTAGCTGCTCCTGTATGTGTGTTGCATCTTGGCAGAGCTGCCTGTCCACTTTGTCTACAACACCCTCTCCGCATTCTGGGCACTCAGGCACCACCCAATGCTTGTTCTTGTGTGCCATCATAGCTCTTGGTCTTTCAGCTTTAGCCATTTATTCACTCTCATCCCCCATGCCTTCACCATCACTTTCCATGTTCTAGGTTACACTGTGACCCTGTGTAATGGGGGGAGAGCTTCTTAGTGGGGAAGAGGAAGAGGCTATATCTGGAGATTGAGAATCAGCCTTGCTCTATACTAGCTCTTTGACATGTGCTCACTTGATAAAGTGTACTCAGCTTCTCCATGTGGGAAGAAGGAAAGTCATTGTTTCACAGGATCCCAGTGAAAACTATTTGAAAAATAAACACAATTGAGCAAAGATGCTACTGACATCACAGTGAGCACCATGATAGGAAACATGACTACTCATTGTTGCTTTTATTAATATCGTTGCTGTGAATTAACCTCTAGGCCATACAGATACAGAGACCTGTCAATTCAGTAGGAGATAGTCATCAATGAAGGTAAATGTGCCAGACTCTGCTTAGCAATGGGATTCAGGACGATCACTACCACAGGGGCAACTGAACTCGGGGAGGCCTGTGTATCAGGCTGATCAAGGGTTACACATTGCAGGAGGAATTTGCAGGATTAGCCCCAAATGTGAAGTTGTTAGAAGATTGGAAAGAACATTAAGGACCAACTCTTGGTTCTTTCCAAGCATAGAAGTAGAAGGGAGAGAGCCTGCTATGCTTGGGTGCTTAGCCTTTTCCTATCAACTTAAGTGTAAATTATAGGAAGATCATGGTGGTGTGTGTTTGGAAGAATGGTGAGGTGTGATGGGAGTGAATTCTCTTTTTGGCCCACTGGTTGTTAGACTCACTATAATGCTCAAACATCCTCGATATCTGATCAAAACTCTCATTCACTAACTTCAGTACCTTATCTTTCTGCCCTGTTGTGCACAACTATCCCATCAAGTCTGTTTACTCAGGGTCCCCCTTTCTCCTGATACTTCCACTTAGTAACTTTCCATGCATCAAGCCCCTGCTCTGTTCCTTGCCTACCATTCTCCATTGTCTTAGCTGCATCCAGGCAACGAGCTCTTCTCTATGCCATGGTGGCTCATTCCTACATATCGTGTAATGCCCCACCCTGAAAGACATCTTTCATGATGACTTCAGCATCTACATACAATCTTTTTTCTTTAATGTCAGTCAGTGAATTGTGAATACGAGCTGGAAGGGCTAAGGCTGAACCTCAGACAGAGGGGGGACAGAGAGGGAGCTATAGGGCCAGAAATGTGAGACTCAAGACTTGGCAGGACTTAGTGACAGATTGGTTGAAGGAAGAACGGGTGAGGGAAAGATTGGAAGTGATTGATTCTTGATTTTTAGCCTGTGAAGCCAGACAGATGGTGGTTATATAAGTGAAGTTTGAAAATGGAGATAAGGGGAATTTTTTCTGGATCCCTGGAATACATGTGGAAATACCTGAGAAGTGGCTGAGAGGAATTTGTGGGTGCATTGCTCAAAGGAAAAGACCTTAGTTGGGGCTAAAGGGTGGGGGGGCACTTTATCAACCCAAGTAGTTAACTGAAGTGATAACAGTTGAGAACACCAGGCAAAGAGACCACAGTTAAAAATGTGAAGAGTATGAATAATCGAATCTGCAGATCCCTCTCCCCTGTTGTCTGTGTAAACTCTTCACTGACCAGAGTTGTAGCTTCCTTGTTGCATTCTTTGCACAGAGTAGGAGTAGGCTTGCCATCCTGGCTCAAAAAAATCTATAAATGTGCTGCCCAAAGGATGTAGCTCAGTGCTAGAGCATTTGCCCAGCATGTGCAATCCCCTAGGTTTGATCCCTAGTAACACCATGCAAATGAATAAGTAAATAAATAAAATGGTTCTTAAAAGGAAATCATCCATAACTCTCCCTAGTACCCTAGTAGAGTCAATTTTGTCACAATATCAAGAATTAACAGATCTTTGGCTCAGGGTTCCCAAAGTATTCCCGACAAAATTCCAGCCCTTTGGCTCTGTTATGCACAGGGATGAGATTCTTGCTTTTGTGTCCAGCATATTATGGATGGAAATGAAAGACATCTGTCACCTGCAGAGTTTCAAGCCTGCTCAATTAGGACAAAGTTGGTAGTATGGAATGATATAGTATATTGCACTTAAATGCTTATTGCCCTTGCTGGCCACAGGCAAGCTTATTTTATGAGAAGAGGGTTTTGAACCTTATACACTAGGTATAGACATACAGGTCCTGAGACTGTGAGATCACCTAAGAACTAGAATCTCCTGGAGGGCAATTGCTACGCATAAGCTTGGCTTTACATCCGTGGTCACCAGAAATTCAGTGTCCTATCATAAGAGCGCCTAGGCTGAGTTTAACAGAAAATGGGCTCTGGAGAAGAGAAGGCATCCAGGGCTATTGTAGTTTGCATGTTTGTGAGGCAGACCAGAGCAACTGTGTAGAATAGAAACCTTCCAAGAAGGGCAGAACATCCAGAGACCTGTGACCACTTGTTTTGGTTTCATACTGATAAATTTCCAGAAGGGGAGGAGGTGAATCTTTTGGTCATTCTAGTCTGTCTCTTTACTTGAGCATATTTAATATCTATAGCTGTGTTTGGTGCACAGTGAGGGGTGGAAAAGTACTCATTGATTGAATGCTCCCTCTAAAAGTTTGGGCATAGTCTCTGGCACACAGCAGAGTGGGATCTGATGCTCAACTTTCCTTCTGCCTTCCAGAAGGACAGGTCTTAGGGTCTGTGTTCTAAATGTGTACACATTTCCTCTTTCCTCCTGTGCACACCAAGGATCCCTACTTCTCTCGGAGGATCTCAAGAAAACTGATTCTCTGTGTTTTTTCTGCTTCTAATCACATCCTCTGCCTTCTGTTCCACCTTTCAGCACTCTGCATTCTGCTTGACGAGAGCACCCAACAATCATTTATTTTGATAGCGCAACTGCTACTCTCTTTTAGCTAATAGATGCTCAAAGATCTAGGGATGTTAGATCAAAGTGGTTCTACAGCTGTGTCCATGGAAGGTCTTCCGGCCAGTCTCCAGGAGAAGATAATGACATAAACACCGCGTTATCATTCCAGAATTGTCGATACACCTGCGAGTTGTCTAAGGTGGAGCACAGAAATCTGTGGTAAGAACAGCCCTCTTTAAGAGAGCTGGCTGTAGCACTGCCACTGATCACACCATGTGACATGGCTAAATTAAAGTTCTGTAGTTCTCTGAGCCTCAAGTTCACTTTTGCAAAATGAGAATAATTAGAATGACAATCTCTTGCATATTCTGTTTTAAAGACTTATTGAAGGATTCAGATGCATAATAAGCTTAGAAATTTGCAAAGTTTCCTATGATATGAGGACTCTTTCTTTTCTGCTACACAAGCAGTCGATAATAAATCGAGTGTCACAAAGATGCCTGAAGATGGAGTGATAGCGCTCACCGTCTCTTCATTTAGACTCTAAGTTAATATTTTCTAAGACAGATTAGGTACACTTAAACTGTGCTCCATAAACTTTTAATCAGACCCGCCAAATGTCTTCCAGTCCAGTTTGGCAGGAGTAACTCATTGCCTTAGTCATTACTTCCATAAACAACACATTGAGGGCTTAAATCACCACCACGGAGAGAAAGGATATTTGCCAAGCATCCTTTGGTCCATGAGCCTCACCAATTGACAGTTATCTGAATGAGTACAAGGAGAGGCAGTTGGATCCAAGACATCTGAACTGACTCCTGCCAAGTGGCAGGAACAATTTTAGTGCTGCTGAGAACCTGATTGCAGTTGCCGCCTACTCCGCCTTCTTCCTTCCTCCTGTCCTTGAGCTCACAGATGCCGCCTGCCTTCTGCTCTCTCCTTTACCAGCTTCTTGCATTTCCATGTTTCCTTGCACCCGCTTTCCTCACTGCAGATTCTCATTTCTGAGTTTTCCTCTGTCTCTCTCCACCCCCATACTCCTGGTTGTAGACTGACTTCCTGGTGGGCCTGTGGTTTCCTTCCCTCACCCCAGTGAAGGTGGCCAGACAAGCTTTTGCTGCAGGAGGGACAACACATCTTCTGCCAAATCATGTCCACTGTGCCAGCATCTTGACTTTGCCATAGTTGTCCTGCCGGGTCTGGTTTACCCCCAGCCCAAGAGTGACCAGAGTGGCCTTGACTTTCTCACTGCCAGAATCTTTTAACCATTTCAGACAGAATCCAAAATCCTCAGCCCTAGTTTGAAGAAGGAAGCCTGTCATTTGGCTTCTTGGTGTGTCAAACCGATTCATCACCAGTGACACTTCGATACCATGTTTAGTGAGTCAATGAAGGAATCAGGAATAAAGGAATAGCTGTTCTTTACATGATACAGTGTGCTGCAGTAGAAATGGGTGGATTGGAATTAGGGCTGTGTTGAAGCTTTAGCTGTTTATTCACTGGGTTTGAAAAACTCACCGTTCTGTCTACTCTTCTCACTAGGTAAAGGTAAACCTTACACCCAGGCCTGGGATTGTCTCTGGGTGTCCTAAGTAAAGAGTTTACTATGGACCATCCCGACCCCACAGCCTTAGGAATCAAGAAAATAATACCTTCAAATGCATGCTCCACAAACTACAAAATTATAAGGAAAGACACTACCTGTCCTGTTTTTACCAGCTCACCATTCTGGTTTCCCCTGACTCTCATTTTGTTTTTCATTGTTTTTTTCTTCTAGTAATGCATTTTAATATTATGGGTTATTGGAGTTTTTGGTGAGTGATGGTTCGTAAGTAATTTTATGAACATTTTTCCTTTATCACAGACTGCCTAAGAAGCACTGCTCTCAAGTTCAAAGTGGCCCAGAGCTCTGTGGTTTTCTAGGATTGATCACTTGTTCCTGAGTGGCCATATACTGTGGGGGACTCGGGCTAGATAATACTAATAAGTCTGGGGCCATTGTATGCTGTGACACAATGCCCTCTGTTGTTGGGATTGCAGAGCCCTATTTGGGTCTTTTAGCAGGTGCTTTTGAATATCCTTCATAACTCACCCCCTACCTTTTTAGGTTTTTATCTTTTCTTTATGTTCTTCACTTGCTGCCATACCTAAACAATGTATGCTATCCATCTATGTAGTCATTCCTTACTTGAGTACCCACGGAGTCCCTTCCGTGAATAGGACACATTCACAGACATCAGAATAGTGATGAATGAATCAACATGGTACCTGAGATCAGAAAGACCAGAGTAAACAATTAAGCAAGTAGGCAAATATATTGATCATGAATTGACAAGGTAGCATACAAACTAGAGTACTCTGATGAGGATTCATAGGAAGAAGCTTGCCAGCATAGAATGTTCAGAGAAGACGCTCTAGGGACGGAGCCCTGAAGGATGCCCACATGTTAGCCATGCAGAGAGCAAGGGAGAAATGTTGGTAGATGAATGAATGAGAGGCACTAAAGCCTGAGGAGAGAGTCAGCCTGCTATGTTCCACCAGCTGAAGGGAGATCCATGTTCTACACATAGTGGGACCCAGAGGGCAGAGCTGTTGGGGTTATTTGCCATACTACACAGCACAGAAACACCCATTCGTGCCATACTTTATGTTCAACGAGACATTATCATCTAGCTTGAAAACACAGACTGTCTTGGACTGCAATGCTGTTGAAGATGCGGTTGTGAGCATACAGAGCAGCTCTACCAGTGCGACATGCTCCCAGCTGCACAAGTGCTGCATGTGTGCTCTGTTGTCCTTCCTCACAGAGTCTCTTCATAGTGGTTCTTATTTCAGTATACCCTAACCTCTCATCCCTAAGGCACCTACGCCAAGCAGTCATCAAAGTCAGATACACTAAATCATCAGTCAAGGTGAAATCTGGACCCCAGGCTGAACTCATGAGATCACATCCCTGAAATATATCCTAACTGGAATCAACAGGAAAGGTTAACGTTCTTCTCTTCATGGTGGGGCTCTTGTTTAGCTGCCCATGGCCACATTCTTTACCTCGAGGAGAAAAAGATGTGTGCTGCCAGAGAGGATGAAGTAAAGAAGACAGGTAGATAGGAGATGGTGGCAGGATTTGAACCACAACCCCTACCCATTTCATGGTATCCATTCTGTCCTTCTGTGTATGTCCCAAGTGTTCTAATAAATATACTTCACTCCTTATTTTGGTTAAATACACTACAAATGCAGCTTTCTGGACTCCTCATTTTCTTAAGGGCTATCCTGGGCTAATTCTCCCAGAGTCCAAGACTTCACTCGGGTTCTAGTTTGTTTCTATGTGGCTATGCTAAAATACTGGCAATCAGTAACTTAAAAGACAAGAGATTTTTATATATATATTACAATTCATCACCAAGAACTGGAGGAGCTGGAGCACAGATTATGAAGGGATGGGGGAGCACTTTCTTGCTTCCAGGACCACATTGAACTAACTAGCTTACAAAGCCCAGGCCCACCTGCCTAGGAATGGTACTATCTATAATGGGCTAGACATTCCTCTATCAATTACCAATCAAAAGAAAAAAAATGCCCCAGAAGTCTGCCAACAGGTCAGTCTGATGGATGCCATTCCTCAGCTTAGCTTCCTTCCTCCCATCTGTGATAAGCTGACAACCGAGATTCCTTCCAGAGACCATATATTAAGTACAGGGAGGGAAACCCCCCTCTCTCCAAGCACATTCATCAGGAGCTTCCTACCACTAGGCAAGCGAACGTAAGCACATCTCACTTCTTTGAGCAGTGTCAGAACTGGGAGATCATAGGTCAGATTCCATGACGCCTCTAAGCTAGGACAGATGTAACAGGGCTTCATGCAAGCCTGCAGATACTATCAATTACACGTTCCGGTGTGTGCTTATGCATACGGGGGCCATTGTCAGTCACGGCTTTCAAAGATGATCCACGTTTTATAAATGGAAGGTCTTTGCCCGGGCTCTGGTCAGTTTGGAATTCTTAAGACCATCTGGAACATGATTTCCTTTCTTCTTAGAGTTTCTCTGTGCTATTTTTCTTTAAGCTCAACGGTACCGGAGGAGAGAGAAAAGTCCCTAGAAACCAAGCCAAAACTCAGTGTGAATCCTAACAGCAGGCTCCAAAATGCCAAATGGGAGAGAAAGAAATGGAAACATTGACTTTTTCCAGAGTCGTGTAACAATTCATCTTTTAGCAGATTTCCATGTGGTCTGATGCGCCCGAGCTCTCGGAGGCAGACGGGCCAGCAGGAGCAGTTTGTCTTGCTGGCTTCATGTTATCTTGTCCCCATCTATCCATCCATTTCCATCACTCCAAAGCTGGTGACCTTTAGGATTTGTTGTAAAATCCAGATGTTCAATCTGGCTTGTAACCCCCCTGAGGACTGGCTATTGGAGCATCGCAGAGGTGCATGCAGGTATTTTAAACTGAAAATGATTAGTTAATGAGGAGGTAGCTTGGGGGAGCACCAGAAGGAATGATCTACTGCTGGATAGTGGGTTTTCCTGCCGCTCACTCCACTTCTAGGAATAAGTTCTCTTGTTAACCCTCCATCCACTCAAAATACACTGCTCATAAAAACAGTTCTGCAACTTCCAGGGTGTCCACCAGCCTGAGGAAAATATTTATGTAAAATCCTGAACTTCCAAAATGCAGTTAGTATATAGTAGTTATTCAAATGTCAAACCCTCTGCTATGTTTATCAAGTGATATAAATCTTATACATATCTTGTTCTTCTGTTTCCTTTAAAATAGGAACAAACCAAGTGTGATGGTTTACAAGAGTAATTGCAGTACATGGGAAGTCAGTAATATTGCCACAAATGTAATGCTAGTCCTAATTAAATAGTGAATTCTGGGCAAGGCTTGAATACACAATGAAGTCCTGTGTACAAAAAACAAAACAAAACAAAACAAAACAAAA
>NW_022196903.1:50819345-50841000 GCF_008632895.1 Mastomys coucha
AAAAAAAAAAAAAAAAAAAAAAAAAAAAAAAAAAAAAAAAAAAAAAAACAAAAAAAAAAACAAAAAAATAAGTAAATAAATGAAAAACACAAACAAATGCAACAATCATCTTGTATTTTCATCCTAAATTTTATTGTCGTTTGAAATCTATTGTGGCTCTGTATTTCAGCAATTCTTACCTTCCTTTACCGCCACAAGGTAAAGTGCTGAAATTACAATGCCACTTTGTCCAGCCAAAATAACCTTAGCATTTGTTTCATTGGTTATTTGTTTGCTTCCCCTCTTAGAAGGTGTATCATGTGAGGACAGACACCTCACTGGTCACTTCTCTAATCCATAGCTTACAATAAAAAGTTTGTTGACTATTTGCTGAATATTAGATGATTGCAGAGTAAGGGTGTAAGAAATAAGAAGACCAAGCTTGTTGTCGAACAAATACTTGAGCTGTACCTACTTAGCAGAAAAAGCCTTCGCTCCTGACTGTGGCTAAATCATCAGTCACGTTTTCCATTTTGGAGAACTCTGACCGCCCACTTCTGCTGTGCCCTCAAGCCTCTGAGTCACCTTCATGAACGTCATCTTCACAAGGGTCATTCCTACACTGGTCTTTATGTCCTGCATCTCCATAGGTCCTCCACTGTAAATTGAGGAAAAGAGCCAAGTCCACTTCTTTCTATTTGCATCTGGATATGCAAATATATGGCTCTTTTATATATTTAGAGGTATGTGTGGGTCTCTCTCTCCCCTTTCTCCCCCCTCTCTCCTCTTCCCCCTGCCCTGTGTGTATGGAGGTCAGAAGAGGGCAATCCTGGAGCTGGAATTTCAAGTGGTTGTGAGCTGCTTGCTAGTGTGGGTGCTTAGAACAGAAATATAGACCTCTGCAAGAGCAGCAGATGCTAGTTATCACTGAGCCACCTCTCCAGCCCCTCTACCATGTGTAGCATTCCTCCTCCCACTGGCATAATGGGAGCTCTTATTGTTGCACTACAATATTGCCCTCTACTCCAGGACTCATGGGACAGAAACAATCCTGGATTATACTGAATGCAGAACGCCTGGGTCAAAAGAACCTGTGTACTGCACTGGCATGTTCCATGAGAACAGTTTCGTTTTCTAGTGTCTTAGATAAGTAACTGTGGCCAGTGAGATTAGCTGGGTGCCTGGTATGCAAAATCAAGCTCGTTATAACATCCAGTTCCCCCAGATCTGTCTCCTGTGTCAATGTCACTGAAAAGAGTGTGAAACATTAGACAAGACTTTCTGATGAGGAATATCTGCGATTGTGGGCCTGGAGAGTCTTGTCTGACAATTGGCATTGACTCTGCAGCATCTGTTGGTGGGTCTGTTTGTCAAGTCCCAAAGACTTGGATTTTAGACTTCAATTTAAAGCTTAACCCCCAAAGACACTCACTTTCAATAATAGACAAGTCATTTTTTCCAGAAATAATTTTCTCTTCTTTGAAATGGGATTAACATACAGCTTCCCGGGCCATTCTGTAAATTAAATGCCACAGTGCCCATCAATATTTGTCACATACTAGGCACTAAACAATGCTAGTTTTGTTCCCCATTTCCCACTTACGTACCTTAATTTAGCCAATCATTTTGCACCCTCTTTTAAAAAGTGCAGAGAATACAACTCCAAAACAAACAGGACGTTTAGTTAACATCATCATGAGTGCCCTGTCTTGATCTCATGCAGCCATGGAAGGGCCTGTGCTATTGCATTCACCCTATGCTGTCCTTCACACCACCCGCAAGTTTACCGTGTCTTGTTAAGGTCTATCATGCCTATAGCTGTTCACAAATATTACTGAGGCTTCACAGGTTAAAGAAACGGTGTCTGCAGGTAATAGGACAGGAGATTCTAATCTCAGTTTTAACTTCTTGGAATAGTTAAGGATGAGCGACTCCTAGCCTTTTAGTGTATTCTGTGACACACTTTATACAGCTCTTCATACAGTGAAGGGAAACTGATTTCACCCCTCAAGGATGATAGCTAACTTGTCACAAGTCACAATATTACAAAGAGTAAAGCTAGAATATGAGCCCTCGAGTTTGACTTAAGATGACACAATAAACCCGCCAGATCCCCCTGAATCTCAGCCAAGCCAAATAGCTCCCTCCATCATTAACAAAATGAGAATGGGGAGGGGAGACCTGAAACAGTAAATTCTTGATTATGGAAAGGGTTGAGCGTGCCTGTAGAGAAAGTAGGCTAGAAATGAATCATCTACATTTGTCATCAAGAAATTGTATATTGAACAGCCCTCCTTGTCTGCCTCTTCTAATAGAACAGGAAGATTGTCTCAGATGTTTAGCAAGCCTATCAATTTCTCTTGTGATTTCTCAGTTCTGTCTCTAAGGTAGGAATGGAGAACCTGTGGTTTATTTCAGTATAGGCCATGGGATCTGGAATGAAACAAAGGAAGGATTCCTCTCCTTTTTCTGTTCCTGTTCTGCTGCAATAACAGCTCCCTCATCCCCAAGGGAAGCAGGACTCACCGCTGATGTGAGCATAAACAGCCTAGCTGCATCCTGTAGCTAGCGGGAAGTCCTTGCTACTCAGGAGGGCAAGTGGACTCTGCAGTTAATCAAGCAGCTGAGTGGACATTGCAGTTAATCAAATCAGATATTGTGGCATCAGCTCTATTTGAAACAAAAGAAGGGCAGAGGGCTCTAGCAAGACTATGCTAGCAGAATGGTAGATAATTTGTTTCAGCAATGAATTATTGTTTAGAAAAAAGAGATGGAGAAGATACTGGGTTTGATTTTAATCTAGATCAAAAGTATTTGGGATTTACATAGAAGTTACTCTCATGAGCCAAAAATAGTGATGCTAGAGACTTGGACTCAGTACCACCCTTAGAATTTCCTGAATTGGAATCTGCTGTCATAAAAAATAAGATAGCCATGCTAACTCATGCACCATGAGTTCAATTACTGATGATGAAGACTGATAGTCACAGGATTTCAATATAATCAAACTTCAAATTACTTAAACTCTCAGTGAGAGTACACTAGTTCAGCAAATGTGTTCATGGTTGCTTGAGAGTATAACACTGGGCACAACTACACATTTAAAATCACACATTTCCAATGCCCAGGAAATTATTTCAGATGATGTCATTATTCACTCTCCATAAGTGAGTATAACATTG
Organism: Mastomys coucha; assembly: GCF_008632895.1. Classification (NCBI taxonomy): domain Eukaryota; kingdom Metazoa; phylum Chordata; class Mammalia; order Rodentia; family Muridae; genus Mastomys; species Mastomys coucha. The sequence goes on from NW_022196903.1 coordinate 50,822,507, forward strand.
TTAACTCACTTTCCAGACAAGACCCTTGAGGTTCTGGGATGTTGTATGAACTCTGAGTGTCCCATGCAGTTTTCAGTGGCCCTGTAATATTCCTGAATCCATGTAAGGATAAACACAGCACAGTGAGGTTCCCCTAATAAAAAATTCTCCTGATTTTGTCTGTATTTGTAATTGTTATTAGAGGAGTAGAATTAAAGTGACATTGTCTCCATTGTCCCTGTGGCTAGCACCTAAGTAGCAAAAAAACAGATTAGTAGCAGAAAAGCAAAATAGATTTTATTTAACCAAAGTTCTATGAGACACATCAGCCTTCACAAAATGAAGACCTGGAGACCAGAGAAAAATATTTTTATGCTGTCTGGTGCAAAAAGTGGCTAGCTATGAAGAACTGTGACTGGGCACAAAGGATACAGCCTACCATTGTGTTGTATATGTAAAATGATGGTGACAAATGAACTTGGAAAGGCTCCTTTGTTCAGACTCATTCCTGAAGTTTTGTGTGAAAGTTTTTCCAATGACTACAAGGCAGAAAGTCTATCATATAAGGACATTCAAAGGACAAAGGTCAAGAGTGTCCTACTAAGTTGAAAAGAGGCACTATGGCTTCTATGACTTTTGGCACGGAACTAAAATATCCACTTAGGATGGTCATGAGTATTTATTACTTGAATAGAGAGCATTCTGAGATGTAAGCCTTTCCATGCAAAAGTTCAAAATAATGAGCATAACAGAGGTATGGTCAGCCCATCTCTCTCTAGTAGGTCCCAGTAGAAGCATCCAAGTTGGTCCTCTAATGTTGCCCTTGCACACTGTATCTTTAAGCTAGCATTGTCCTTTGGTCTTTGTTGACTTGTATTGTTAACACAAGAAGCTGACTCTCCAGTGGCACAAAGTATGGCTGCTGTTCTATAGATCATCTGTGCTTTATCAGTGTCTTCGATCCGTAACACAGATACTCTACAAATGAAGTGTTCAGTCATCTTGAAAACCTAACAAAAACTTGAAGGAATGTGGAAGATTTTTGCTCAAATACTAGGCTTTTGTGGGGCATCTGTGTATTAGATAGGGTCAACCAAGCTTGTTGTCATATATAAAAATATTTGACCAGAAATAAGGCTCAGCTTAGAAGTTGGACCCATAGAGGTAGAGAGCAAAATTAGGTTATTGGAGAAGGGCTAGAGTGGGAAGGATAAAGATGAGATTGGATATTGGAGTACAATTGGCTAGGAGTATAGGATATGAGAAGTTATCCTATATGAGAAGTTATCACAGGATATATTATGGGATGATAACTACAATTAATAACAATTAATAGAATATTTCAATATAGATATTAGAAAAAAGTTTGAATGTTCTCAACACAAGAAAATGGGAAGCAATTGAAGATAGATCTGCTTCTAATCCTGTTAGAATTATCACACAACTTATACATATGTTGAATGTCACACTGTACTCCATAAACACACACAATTATCGAGGCAATTAAAAATAAAAACAAATCTGAAAAACATAATGAGGCTTGAGGAGGAAGGAGGATGACATTCTGCTAGATACTTGAGTGGAATTTTTCTCACTCATTCTCACAAAAATACTACGAAGCACACATTACTATTGACAAGCTCATAGAAAATGAACGTGAAGCTAGCCACTGCTTAATACCTGCTTTCACACATTGTCTGCTCCATTCACAGTAGACAGGAAATGGAAACAACCTAAGTGTCCTTCAAATGATGAATAGGTAATGAATATATGGTCTACATACACAATGGAATACTATATAGCTATAAAAAAAAGTAAAAACATGAAATTTCAGGTAAATTGATGGAACTAGAAAATATATTGAGAGAAGCACCACAAAACCAGAAAGACATTTCTCTATAAAGATATCTCTATAAAGATTCAATAGCTGCATGTACATTCTGGGCATAGCCACTTAGTTGAACTTAAAATCTACTCAATAGGAGGGAATTCAGGCCTGGTGCTCCATGTCCTGTCCTGTCAGTGGATGCTAGCTTGGAATCCTTAGGTTCGCGTACATAACCTAGAGTGACTGCAGAAACGAAGAAAGTAAGCTGGAACCATGGTATGGGCTGGGCTTATTGGAGCAATAGAGAGCAGACTGATAGGACACATTTTTTGTAAGGGAAAAATAGGAAAAATCAGCAGGGGAGACTTGGGAAGATGGGCAGGAAAGGCCACACAGAGGAAGAAGAAAGGGTGAGAGATAAAAAAAAAAAAACAAAACAATAGGATGTTTGAAAAAGCCATAGGCAATTATTTACATTCTATCATTTAAAGTGTGGGTTCTTGGGTGATGGTGATCCCCCCCAAATCATTGGCTATCTAACATGACTAGTGTCAGGCATATAAATCTTCTTTTCCAGTTATTGGTTGGGAGTTCATCAAATCACCTAAAATTGCCCTTGCCATTAGTGCCTTCCTGAAAAAGAAAGTAAGATCCTATTACCAAAGATGCCACACAGTCTTGACTCAGGACTTGAAGATCCAGATCAGTCTGGATCTGATCTGGAAGCCTCCCTTCTGAGGATTAGCTCTCATGATCAGAAAGGTACAAGGCAAGCAATTGATAGTCCTATCCAGCTGTGACATCTATGAACTATTACAATGACTTGCTTTGGCAAGATATCTCTATAAAGATTCAATAGCTGCACGTACATTCTGGGCATAGCCACTTAGTTGAACTTAAAATCTACTCGATAGGATGGAATTCAGGCCTGGGGATATAAATCTAGCCTACTCCCCATGGCTGGTGAGGCTATGAGCCCTAGAGGAGCATCTGCTGCTGACATTTTCCTAAAACTCTGCAATCTCTAACTGTATTGGAGTACTTACCCTCATCCCCACAGGTGAGTGGATTTCCCACTGCTCATGAAAGCTTCACATTACACCATGAAGACCAACGCAGGAGCCACAACTGGTCACATGTAAGAGATAACTGACCATGGTGCATACCCCCAGCTAGTACATTTATATCACAATGTCTACATTCAAGAATCAGGGAAGATTGTGGAAGATGGATGGAAATATTATGAGCTAGAATACCAGAACATCTGCTGCAAGATGATCGCATCCCTAAGACAGATGCATGATAGATAGATTAATAAATTGATTAATTTGGTTGATTGTATATAAAGTAAAGGAAGGTAAATTTTTTTCCAGAAAGCATAGAAAGTATAAAATAAGACAAAAACAAGGAAGATACAAATAATAAACTAAGGACAAATGGTACCATTCTTGTTATACTTTTGCTTCTATGTGAAGCCCTGGGGAAGATGGAAAATCTACTAAAATCAGAACTCTTTTGAAAGAACACACTTTGGATATCCCATGCAAGCTCAGAGAAGACATTTGGATTAAAACAAGCAAGTTCAATAAAGATAAAAAAAATCAGTTTTGCATCAAATAAGAAAAGTTTGGTTTTCCACAAAGAAACAAACATCAATTTAACTCCGTGTCTTCTTTATTACTTTAAATGCCAGCAGACAAAAAAATACTTTAATGCTCTTCTCTCAATGAACGTTCAGAGCTGAATGTTTAAACTCAGTTAATTGAAAGAGAGCAATAGAAATATACGACATCCAGCAAAGTATGTACTAATTTTGATAAAATTACTTACATGTTCATTCCCATTTGACAAAAGAAGAAACAAAGTCAGGTTAAAAAGGAAGAAACTGTAACATTTAAAAGATTTGTTTGACTACTTCAACAATCCTTCGAACATGTGCAAATGCATGTGTGTGCATGTGTGCATGCATGCATACAGGCGCACATGCACATACAAACACAGACACAAACACAGAAACACACACATGCACATACACGCAGAGACACAGACACACACACACAGAAACATACACAAAACACACACACACAGAGAAACATACACATACACACACTTGTTTCATGTATATTTGTTATATAGGACCTGAAGGCCTAAACCAAAAATGCAATTTCTAATTTAACCAGTTACAACAGTTGTAATTATTGTAATGTCATAAATGCTACATGTTGGTCTTAATCTCCATCCCCTAACAGGGCTTCTAAAGCTCTTGAATTTTGCAAGGACTGCACTGAGAGGACATTCTGTTGTTCCTAATAATCCCGTTTCCATCCACACCCGTTTCTGCTGATGCCCTGACTCTGAAGAACGTGCTGTCTGCCTCTCTAAGAAAATCAGCTTCACCATGAGAGAGGGTCAGAGCTTGCATTAGTCTGTCCCTGCTCAGCTCTTCAGAGGGGAGCAGGCTGGGATTGAGTCAATGGGTATCACTGAGTCAATGGTTATCATTGTTGCGTTCTCTCACATAAAAGTAACAAGGTCTCCATAAAGTCCCTAAATGACCAGAGGTTTCTGGACAGGTGAAGAGGAGCTAAAGGCAGGAGGGAAGTGCTGTTTCCCTCAACACTTGTGCTAGACATGTCCTCCATGTGTCTGTTTGTTTGACTTGGAGCCTCTGTAATAAAACACATGTAGTAAGTATACTTATGCCTGAGCCCTGTGCTAGGAGAGCAACTCTCAAGCTTGATAAAGGCTCAGGGGACTGTTCACTTCATAGCCCACAGGCCAGCAGTTCATGAGGCCTAGTTTTCAAGTGCACAGCAGCTTTAATCGCAGAAGCAAGTAGACATTGATGATAATTTTAAGTCAGTAATTTAAGGGGAGGTCATTTGTAAAATTTAAGGCTAGATTTCTTTAAAAATGTCTTTTTTCACGAAGTGGTGCCTCGCCCTTCAGAACTAATGATTTTTGTAAGCAGGGTAAAATGGTTTGTAAGCTGACAGAGAGAAATCTGACTTCGGACATTCAGAAAGTTTCCTGTAGAGAATTAAGTGAACCAGAAGTGCCAGAGGTATGTCTGCACTCATTCACTCATGAATTGTCCCACAGACACCTCACTATTCCCACCAGACACAGGAAACTCTGTCGACATGTCACTAGGTCCCCACGGCACTCTGGCTTGACCTGTTCTTTCCAAAGTCATACCATGTACTGATCGATCTCTGCTTAAGTTGAAGCACCACTATCTTAAATATTGTAGAGCAGTGGTTCTCAACCTTCCTAAGGCTGCAACCCATTAATACAATTCCTCCTGTTGTGGTGAACCTGTTAACCATAAAATTATTTCATTGCTACTTCATAGCTAAGATTTTGCTACTGTTATGAATTGTAATGTAAGCATCCAATATTACTGACACATTGGGAACTGCTGTTGTATACCCTCTCCAGAAATTACAGCTCTTAACTTCTGGTTTGTTTCTAGATCCTGCATGACAGAATTGCCTATGGCATCTCCTTTGCTAGGCCCAAGCTCAGAAGCACAATGGCTTTGAGATTACAGGTATCTGTTACCATGTTCAACCAATAAGGATTATTTTTTTCTTGATTTTTGATAGAAGAGACCCAGTCATTTTGGTCTGGTTTGCAGGGAGTGAGACGAAGGTAAGCTTTGGGTGTGAATATGTGTGAGGCAACACTTGTGGGCCTCTTACACCATAGAAATCCGTTAGCTTTGAAAACAAAAATACCTCGATTTACTTCCTGCCTTCCAGTGGAGCACTAAGCCTTAGGCAAGAGTGTTACAAAAGCTGGGAGAACTGATGTGTTTGTAGCTGCCATTATGGAAAGAATTTGAGGGATTAAGTGGGAGAAATATTACAGATTAAGTTTCCTAGAATAGAGAATCAGCAAGCCTTTGTTCTGTCAATATACATCAAGCCTTTGTTCTGTCAATATACATCTGTTACTTTCAGCTGTACTTACACAAGGCAAGCAAGGTTGATAGGTAGGCCTTAAGATGGAGAAAGGAAACCTGTAATGCCCCCAAATCTGTTGCTGGAAAAAGAAATGTTTACTGTCACTTCCTCTCTTTCAACAGCATCAGGAGGGTGTTTTTAGAGTGTTCTGTGATTCTTGAGTTGTAAATATGATTTATGCAACATCGCTAGCCTGCTACTAAGGTGGAATATTCATTCAGCTGGGTGAGAATGAAGAAGAGGAGATAGCAAGGATGGTCACCATCCAGCAACCTTCTCCGCACTCCCCCAGTGGAATCCTGAAGAGAGACCTGGGTGGATGTAATATTCAATCTGGCAATGTTTAGGCTTCTCTTGTTGCCTTTCTCAAGTGAAAACAGTACATGACATCACTGGATCAAGCTGGTCACTACCTGCCTGCAGTGGAACATGACAATCAAGTTCCACCTGTGCCTTCTTTCACCATGATGTTTAGCCGGTGGCAGAGGCTGCTTGGCTACTTGGCTGTGTAAGAAGGAAATTCAACTGTAACTGAGATGATTAATCCGATTCTATACTCACAGCAAGCAGAACTACCTTTGCCAGGCTTTGGGGCATAAAGAGTAGAGGCTGTAATGGTTGGTAGCACTGTTTTTAGGCTCCGAAGAAGAAGTTAACCAGTGAACGTGGGTCCATTGATCTGATATTATTAGTATTTAGAAAATAAAATGGCAGCCTTATCTGCATTGGACATCAAGTAGCATGGCCACAGTTAGGACTAAAAGTGTCCTGAGATGACTTGGGCTACTATTACTCACTGTACTCTCCTTTCCAGAGGAGATCCCTCTAACACAGATGCTCCATATAATACATTCACACTGATTCACAAAAGCAGCCATTCACTTTTGCACATAAAACCACTCCAGGAGGTGGCAGGCACTATCATCTCCACTGGCTGATAAGGAAACTGAAGGTGAAAACATTAGGCAGTTGGCCAATTCCATCCACATAGCAACTGAAAGGCTTCCCTAGTCCTGAATCCATCCCAGCTAACAAAGTACATGCTCACTGCTGTCCCACTAGCTGCTGATTCCTGGCCTCCAGCCCAAGTGCTCTTACTTCCATGACACAGAGTGTTCTCTGGCCTCAGCATCACTGTCACCTTGAGTAACCATGGCCTTGTACTGTAACTCTGTGAGCTTAACATTCACACTCATCATCTCTGTCCACAAAACCATGCAAGAGCTGTTGGCAAACTCTTAAAAATCTTAAAACATATTTTTTTTCTGAACCCTCACAATTAATGCCTTTATCCCATGTGGTAAACAAAACAAAACAAAACAAACAAAAAAGCCAACAACATCAACAAAAAAATCCCTCATCAGGGCATACTGAAAAACCCTATTCAGGGTACGTAGAAACACTATAATGTGTCATCTAGAAAGCACAGGTGTACATGGAATGTGTTTGTGATTCTTCTCTCAGCATGGAGATGCAAGTGTAAAAGAGAATTAATTTGTGTTAAGTATAAACTGTCATAAAACTAAAGGTTATCAGTGAATATAATGACCATATATTATTATGTCTACTTACTTACTTACTGTTGATATATTAGTCTCCAAGTGCTTTTATGTAGTAATTAATTTTTATTTCATTTTATCTTTTTTTTTTTTTTTGCTTTTTTTTTCTTTGTTGAGCTAGGGTCCCACTACTACATAGCCCTAGCTCCGGAACTCACTATGTGGTATAGGTGGCTTTGTACTCACAGTGACTCTATCTGAGCCTCCCATGTGTTGGGGTTACAAATGTGGGCTATCATGACTCATTTGTAGTTATACTTAACACATTTAAAAACAACGTGTGGTTTTTAAGAACCAACATGGCCTTTGATTCTTTCTATAGTTGAGATCTGAAGTGTCTCCCCAAGGCCAGTGTGTATGCAGCTTAGACTTCATGGAGATGTTCTCAGGGGATACTGAAATCACAGATGTATGACCCGAAGTGTTCTTCAGGCCACTTCAGTCATGTGCTTACAGGAAACCATGGAACCATAGCCTTTTTTCTCTTCTTCCAGTTCTTATCCATGAGGTAAGAGGCTCTGTTCTGCCACGTGTTTTCCTCCAATTAACACTTGGCAGCCACCCTAAGACTTCAAGGTGCTGATGCAGTTGATCATAGACAGGAGCTCTAAAAGCTATGAGTCAAAACAGTGAACTCTGACTAACACATCCTCTTCCACATCCTAGAAATGTTCCTGATGGTAGAGAAACACAAAGACAGACCTTACCAACTTATAGAAAACACATGACTCTCCTGGATAATCAAGAGACCCCAAGCAAAAATGAGGGGCTTCACATGGAAGGGAGTTTCCACATACATCTCTGTTCCCCAACCTCCTCTGGGAAGACTCTCATTTACCCTCTTCCCTCTGACAGTTGAGATTAGCAGCACACAATATTTACCAGGGGGACTATTAACTGTACTAGAGCACATCATAAATTAGAGAAAATGAGGATATATACTGCAATTATTGATGAGCAGGACTGAAAAATTAAATATTTATTAAAATTATTCTATAAGTTCAATCCAACATTAAATAAAAGCCAGCATGGGTGGTAAATTTCAGTTATAACTCTCAGCAAAGTCACCCTAAACATTGAACCCACAATAACATTTAAGGCCAACATGGTGTTTTGAATGAGAATGTTCCCTGTAGGCTCTGGTATTTGAATAATTGGTCCCAGATGGTGGTGCTATTTGGGTGGTTCAGGAGGTTTGGTTTCACCGGAGGAAATACATCAGGACGGGTGGACTTTGAGGTTTCAAAGCCTTGCACCATTCCAAGTTCGCCTGGTTTCTGACTCTTGCTTGTTTGCACTTCACAATGTGAGATCTTAGCTGTTTCTCCTGCCATGCCTGCCCTCTGCTGCCATGATGCCATTTCATGATAAACTCCCACTTCTCTGCTACTGTAATCCAAATAAGCCCTTCCTTCCACAAGTTGTTGTAACCATGGGATTTTATCACAGCAACAGAAAAGCAACCAACACTGCAAATTTGAGGACAAAGAAAAGAGTTTGCTATCCTGCTTAAGAAGATTTATCTTCAGACTTCAGTAACCCAAAACTGTGAGGTAGTGGTTCAGACCCATGAACAAACAAAACAAACCTAACAGCAGCAAAGGTCTGGTGTTTTAGAGAAATGGCATCGTACACAGAAATGAAGGAAGTACATGTAGTGCTAATTCATATGGTGATGATATTCGGAAGGCTGGCTTTCAGTATACACAAAAGGCAAGCATGGGTCTGGATTTCATGCCATATAAGAACAACCCCTGAGGTGTGCAAGAACTAGGTATACAGGTAAAGCCACAAAATACAAGGTAGAATAGAAAGTTTTTTAAAATCACTGGGGTGAGGAAATTTTTTTTTATGTAAAAACCCAGAGCACAAGCCAGACAGTAAAACCTGATTTTGACAAAATCAGAATTAAAGACCTCTGTTCAATGAAGCCTCCTGTAAAATAGAGTAACATATGGTTGGCAGATTAGAACACATTTGCACCTGCGAAAACCAACAAAGGATTGATTTAGAAACTCCAAGGGACTCTAAGAACCAACCAGAAACACAGAGAAACGGTTGAAGTCACTGTGTCTGCCCTCTAGTCCACCACCAAAGAGAAAGTAAATAGGTCTATGTGACAGTAGGCCTGTTGCAGGAATGCGACTTTCCGTCTTTGAGCCTTGCTGAGATTTCTCAACACAGTGTCTCTTTGAGTTAAAAAACAAGGGGCAAGGGGTTTCCAGGGTACTATTCACATGCATAATACCACAGATCCTTGATGATAGGTATAATTCTGAACAAAGTAAAATATTCTCATCAATTCTTGATTCTCTGGCCTGTAAAATTCTCAGTTGACTATGATTAAGAAATCTGGCTATAGATGTTATTTCTCAGGCACTTTTATTTAAGTTCATAAAGGATCAGTTGTGAAAAATAGTGCTTATAATCAAATTAAGGGTGAGTGTGTAGCACTGGGGTCCATCTAAATATCTTTCCATTTTGTAAAACATAGTCAGATGAATGGCTTGGTTCTTAAAAGATGTGTAGGGACTATACAAGAAAAGAAGTGAGAGCAAGTTCACCTTCTAAAGAGGAATCAGGATCCTCATGGTTGTGATGTATGGGAGAAATAACCCTTTATGGTACTTAAAAATGGCATGTGAGGTCAGATCACTATTAGTTATTGGAATGGATTAGAGTAGGAGGAGCCCAGAAAGAACAAGGACCAGCAAAGGGTATAACTGAGCAATATTCAGATTGAACAGGTAGTGGCAGTACACATAGAAAAAAACATCTGAGTGGACTTCAGAAGGACAAGATAAAAAGACTTGGTTTTGATGAGAGTAAAGATAAGCCACGGATAATGCAAAACTTTTGGCTTGAATTTTAAGACAATAGTCACGTTACTAATCGAGATCTGACACACAAGGGGGCATTTCCTGAGTTAATAATAATGTTTGCAAATGAAGAAAAACCATTGGCTTTTATGTTCAGAATATTTAATTTTAGCCAATAAGAGAACCACAGAAGCAAGTATTTACTATTGACTAGTGTGTTGTGCCCAGTGGAGCTTGATCCTGTAAACCTTGTTAGAAGCAGCGAGAAGATGAAGAAAAGAGAGACATACAGATACAAAAACAAAAAATCTGAGATCAGGTAAGCTGTGCTCACCCTGATAGAGTAGTACCTACTGTGCAACATCCTGGAACCTCATTTGATTTGTTATATGGCACAGGAGGAGGGGTTGGCTAGTCTTTGTAAGAGCAGTTGCTAATTATTCATAAACACTTATTCTTGTACATACTGTCAACATTTATAGAAGGATCACAGGAAAACTTTGATCTCTATCCTAGGGAGAAAGTTTTGCCAAATTCCCATGGGTCTGAGGTATTGATCTTGCCACAGGCATGCCTATGTCAAACAGTACACATTCATTCTGGGCTTCATCTGGTACTAATATGTTCACTCAAGGATTCTTCCACTCCCTATAGATGTAGTAAACAAAATTATGGAATGTATGCAAGGCACAGTAGTGATATGAGATAGGGGCATTAACACTGCCCTGAGAGGGACATAGAATAGAAGCTAAGATGTTAAACTCTAGATTCAATTATGTGGCTTTGAATATGGTTATTCTGAGTTCTGATGTTACTCCATGACTTTGGTTCTTGCCTGTAAAATGCCTGTCATCTATGCAATATGAATGCTATGTGCTTTAAATCAGAATGCCATGAAAGATGTAAAATAGGTGAGCATAACATCAAGGGGAGATCTATAAAAGACACTGGAAGCTCAACACTGCAAGACCTTGGTAACCTTGTGATCATATTAAGAGGCTGTGGAACCTTTAAAAGGTATAACCTAGCAGAAGTTCCTTAGGTAATTGAGAACACTGACACTGGAAGAGATTGAGGTAGCTCTTCTGGAGCTCTGAGTTGGTTCTCAACAAAAGCTTGCTAGGAAACAATAAGCCCTACCATTTTCTATGCTCTTTGACTTCCTATCTATAGTTATCTCTCCCAGGCTCCCAACCTGTGACCTATAAGGTGATCTATCCAGGAAAGACCTCATCCGACACAATACCAACCACATTATTTGGACTTTTGGTCTGTAAAAAATAAATTATCCACCTTGGGTGTTTTGTTATAGTAGCAGAAACCTTTCAAATACATGGACTAACCTGGAACCTCTCAAACAGAAGGACAGGTGAAGGAGTACATGCAAATTCATGAGGTTAGACAAAAGAGACAATCTAGGGAAATTCTATTAATTCAGTATATCTGGAAGGTATAGTGTGTATGTCTGGTGTCAGAGACGGTTGAGGCTGGATGTGTTACCCTGTGAAGCCTTGGTTTTATTAAACTAATCTATGTTAGTCTTTGTTTTCCTCCTTTCCATTGCTTTCCACTACCCCTATCTGTGTTTGCTTTCCTTTATTTGCTTTTTGTTTTGAATGGCTATACGTGAATTGACATGGTTAAGATTTTGACCTATACAAGTCTGCCCACATCAGTTATGATTCTTAAAACACAAAGCCAAAATTTCCTCTTCGTTTGAACATCTACTGGTTCCTGCAACATTAAATTTCACCTTTACTACCAAGGTGGATTCCACATTGCTCAGGACTCGTCTGGATCCTTAGATGTGACAACCTGCCTCGTGTTACTAGATAAGTGCTTGGTTTCTCCTGATTGGTCTTCAGATTTTTATGCTTTCTGTGCTGTCTATGTTGCATCCGAGGAGGTTCTTCGTGAATTCTGTGATTCCTGATTCTGAGTAGTCAACATGTCCTCCTCAATTGGTTCTGGTTCAACAAGAAATCATCAGGAACAGTTGAGAGTTGAGCTTAATTTTTATGGTCCAAAATGGAACGACTACTTCTGTATCTTGCCCATGTTCTTTGGACTCGTTGCCTCTACACCTAAATTACCAAATAATCCCACTTTTCTGCTAAGTAGCTGGAAACTTACAGACATTGAGCATGATATCATTTCATAATCTTAAATCACCTTTTTGAGACATGGTCTCACTACATATACTTGCCTGGATTAGAGCTTGATATGTAGACCAGGCTAGCCTTGAACTCACAGAGTGTTTGCCTCTGTCTCCCAAGTGCTAGGACTAAAGGCATATACTACCATTGTAAGACCCTGTTGAGCCTTAGCTTACCGGAGACCCCCTGAGTGAATCACATGGAACCTGATCAGTGCAAAGAACATGAGGATTTTTATTTCAGTGCACTGAGGCCATCCCTGATCCTCAGGAAAGGAGGTGACTCCACACAGCTTGTTCAGTGAGCTTTTATACAATTTCCAGGGCAACAGCCATTAGACACAACGTGATTGGTAGAACAGTGTGACTTTTTAAAAGGATTGGTCTTTAGGGAAAGAGGTGGCAAGGACTTTCCCTGTCTGAAGATGGGCAAATGTCCACCCTGCCCCCAGCCACAGGTAGTTTCTCACCCTGTGATCTGAGGAATGTTAATTAAGCCTTTCCCTTCAGGAGAGTTCCAGATACCTCTCTAAAAAGTTCCTGAGCTTATCTTATTAAGGAAATTCCTGGCCTCCGGGTGTTTTTCTGAGATGTCCCCGTTTACTTGGATCTTACACCATCCACAGCAGAGGTTTATAATCTTGATAGGGACAACTCAAATAAAAATATTGCCAGACAGACAAATAGACTATTTAAAAGAGAATTGAAACTTTAGGTTGTTAGCAGGAAAAACAAGTGAGTCTAAACAGAGAAAGGAGACAAGACTACAAAACACAGGTTTTCTTTCCAGATCAAGAAAGGAAGAGTTCAAGGTAGAGGGGAACAAGCACTCTGTGAGTTCAAGGCTAGCCTGGTCTACATATCAAGCTCCAGTCCAGCCAAGGATACATAGTGAGACCATTTCTCAAAAAGATGACTTAAGGTTATGAAATGATTTTAGTTTTAAAGATCATGACTTGACCATTGGCAGGGGCTGAGAAGATGGACGCACAGGGAATTTGAGAAGGGGCCACCCCAAAGTATGGTAGACTGACCACAGACAATCCTGTAAGGAATAATTCTGGAGGTTCTATAGCCTTGTCAGAGGGCATCCAGGCTTGGAAACAGAAGTAGAAGCTGTGAGTGCTGTCATGAGCCTTTGGATGGGTATGCTGCCTTTTTCGAGCTGTATTAGGTCCTCACGTGTTGAACCCAGGTGAGGAAAGCAAACAAAAGAGCTTTCCTGACTTAGGTATACAAGAAAGGCCTTACAAACAAAAATAAAACAAAGAGGAAGTGCTGCCCGAGGCTGCAAAGCCAACACAAAGGGCACACATTACGGTGATCACTGTGATTACACAGGGGGGAGAAATGTAAACAGCAGCATGGGCTTGATTTTCAAGCATTTGCCCATCTGTGGGAACAGGGAAATATCAAGGGCAGAGGTCTGACCTAGGGATAAAATTACCAATTCATTCCACCTTCCTTTCAGGGTTCTTATGACAATTAACTTGCCAAGTTTCAACCGCAAGACCATATGTTTGCTAGGTCATGTGGAGAAATGGGGCTTATTCTGATTACTTGTTTGTGTTAACACTGGAGCAGTACAACAGTTATCGCACTGGACAGATTCAATCTGTCAAGAGACCTCCCCATACACGAATGTGTGAAAGTACTCCAAATGCATATGAATCTTTAAAAAAGTTTTATTTATTAGATTTTGTGTACATTTATGTAAGTTCTATAGTTATGCCTAGTGCCCACAAAAGGGTTCTAGATACCCTGGAACTGTAATGATGACAGGCAGACATCTGAGTGCTGCCCTGTGGGTGCTGGAATTTAGACTTAGTCCTCTGGGAGAGTGGTGAGTCTTAACTACAGACTCATCCCCAGACCTCCAATGGGAAGTTTTCAGTAGGAGTATCCTAAGTCTGAGTCCTCCCCAGCACCCACATAAATGCTTTGGCCTTTCACCGGATGGTGCTCCTGCTGATGACATGCCAAACAAGTGGCTCTGAGGACCCTTCTTAACTGGTGAAAAAAAAAATACTCAGATATGTCAAGAACAAGTTTTAGCCCGTTAAATTAATGGACACTAATTATTCTAGTATTTTGGCACTTGCTAATCCGTGATGTCACCGCAGCTAGGCTTTTTGATCAACCAGACCACCTATCCATCTGAGCACAAAGAATAACAGGAGCACACTTAACTACTCCCTTAGAAGCTTTACTTTCAGAACTACATGTAACATTACTAACCTCAGACATGAATGGGACGGGAGATAGGACTCAGTGATTAAAAGAGCTTACTATTCTTCATAGGCACCCAGACTCAGCTTCCAACACCCGCATTGAGTGACTCCCCCCTCCCCCATTGTCTGTAACTCCAGCTCTAGAAGATCCAACATCCTCTCTGATTCCCATGGGCACCTGCATACAAAGGGCATACAGATACACAGACATATGCCTACCCACACATAAATTAAAACATTAATCTAAGATGTAGGGCCATTATCCTACCCTAATTCGTACGTGGGATTTCTGAGTCATAAGTCATAAGTCAACCTACTAGACAGGTCCTCTGCTTCTTTGGCTTCCCCAATCCATTTTACTTTTGCATGCTCTGTTCTCACCACAAAGACTCCTTGGTATTTCGCCAAAGGCACTGTCCTATTCTGCTGCCACAGTGTTCTCTGCCTTCAACGTCCTCCAGGCAGTCCAAGCCAAGTTTAACTCTCTCAGCCCCATTCTTCATAAAAGCCCTATGCCTGGAGAATCAGTGAGGGCATTATCCTCCAGAAAGTCCTCCCTCCCTTAGATGAATTCATCCTATCTGGATCTGGGCCTCAACATTCCTCAGTGAGATCCCACAGCTGATCTGCATTCCTGATTCCACAAACTGTAGGCTCCTGGGGAGCAGAGTGAATTGCTCATCTTCATAGTCCCCTTCCCTAGCTTTGGGTGCAGCATAAAGTAGAGCTCAGGGGATCTTCAGGGCACATGGATGCCAAGAACCTCATTCAATTAGATTCATTTCTGAGGGAGCTATGCTGTTTGGGTCCCCTCTTTTTACTGTCTCTTTGGCTCAGGAAAACAAGTTTTTTCTTAGAACAAATGGGTGTGGAGTATGAAAATATCATGCAGGATTAGTCAAATGCTATACTGCTTCCTGGTCTATGACTTTCAGACAGTTTAGGAATGGAACTTGTGGCAGGTGGATAGGGCTGTGGGAGAGGTGGGGGGTGTTCTGGTGAGCATCTAAGGAGGTGGCTCAGGTGAGCAGCTGTGGGGGACCTGGATGAGCAGTGGCTTTGGAGAATGAACGTTACTTGTCCCCAGAACTCTACTCCGGCTGGGAAGGTAAGAGTGTTTGCTAACTTTGTTAGTCACAGTACTCTTCATGTTCTTGTAGCAGCCTGAAAGAAAACACTGAGTTCTCCGGTTTCCTTCCCACGTACTGTGGAGACTTGGGGCTGTAACCTGAATAACAGGCTCACAATGAATGCAGGTAAAATTGACCAAATTGGGTTGCTAGACACAAACGGGAAGACATCAATATTGTGGATGCTAAAGGTGTTGGAATGCTCCCTGGGAGAAACACTAATTAGAGTTGTAGGGGCTAAGAATTCACAGGTGAATAATATGGGCATAAGTGCTAGCTGATTCCAGGGAAAGAGAAGAAATGGAAGAAGGGTCAGAGGAGCAATAGACAGGACAGACACTCGCACACAAACACACAGAGACACACCTAGACACACACACACACACACACATACACACACACACACACACACACCACATGAAAGTTCAACTTCTAACTTTAAACTGATGATGTTTATGTGAATATGCCATTCTATAACAATTTTTAGGATGATATTTTGATACTTTATCTTTAACAGTTATAGGCTGCTAATTAATGAAACATCTGTTAAACATTAATGAAATTAAATGTTCCAACCAAACAGTAGAACGCACTTGTGTTCTGCTGTGTGTGTGTGTGTGTGTGTGTGTGTGTGTGTGTGTTGAGAGCAATTCCATTTGGCAGGTATTTTAAAAGTCAGTCATGGCTCTCTGTCTCCCTGCCACTTTTGGTTTGCTTTGGAGGCTCAGGCCTACTTTAGTTGCTCTTACAGAGGAACAGTCAAGACAAAGGGAAGTGATTTGATAATTATTGATTCTTATTCATCCATCTTCAGCTAAATAGTAATTTTAAATCATCCTTCTCCCAACTCTTCTCACTCAAGATATGGAACACGGAGTGAGGAATTTAGAGAAAAGGTTTTTTGTTTGTTTTGCATTTTTAGAGAACCATTGTAATCATACCTTTTATTCCTTTTTATTGCTTCTCAATAAAAACATGTTGTAAATGCAGTGGAAAAAAAAAAAGACTCACTGCTTTCTGCAGCATCTATAAAAACCAGAGGCAATGCAGTGAACTACTATATGGCCACTAAAATTAGGCATGTGTGTGCTTCACCATACAGGCAGGGGTGAGATGAAGGGCAGTGAGTGACTGCAGTTTACCATGACTGCTTTGTACAGCTGAGAAAACAGGAATGGAACCTATTTCCTTAGCCTTCTCTACCCTCTGCTATTTTATAAGATCGCTATGAGCCAGCCTGATCTACTTACAAAAAGATGGATGTAAGGAGGAAGCATGCTTGAGAGAAGGAGACCAAGGAACTAGACAGCAGACACCAAGTATGACCCAGAGTGAGGGGAAGGCGTGAGTTGACCTGTCTTAGGGTATGGGTGGATGAAGTCATTAAGCTAATCGAGAGGCTATGTGTTTTAAATAGCTCTCCACAGACATATGCTGCTAGATTCTTAATTAAACATTAACCTTTTACAAATTGAAGTGTGCCACTAAAGGGAGGGAGAGGAGTACAATGAGGAATAGTAGGCAACATACAGCAACCTGGACGGTTTCCAGAGAGCCAGGGACACAGCACTGGGTAAGATGTAGGGCTTGGGAGCTTCGAGATAACACTTCCTTCTAAACAGCACAGTCATCTGTTATTAATTTTCAAGTCTAGAATGCAAAAAAAAAAAATGATGGGTTTCCTTGTAGGTATCATTGTACTTTGCACATCTTGTATCTTGATTATTACCCTTGATCTTCTTCACCCCTCCTCTAATCCATTTCTTTCATACCAAATATTCACTCTAATTTCATGTTGTTACATAGAAACATATAGTAAACATCTAAATTTTGTATATGAGAGAAAATGTGACATTTCACTTTATCCCCATTTTTACCCTATGTTGTTCCTCCATTCCCTCTTTCATTATACATACATGCACATGTGAACACACATTTAACTCTAGATTCTGCATAGATTCTCTCCACTCTGGGCGGTGCTTGCTGTCTGCTTTCTAGCTCCTTGTTCTCTTCCCCTCATGCATGCTCCCTCTTCAAGTCTTTTCTTATGTAAAATTAACCTGAGTTTGACTTATTTACTTAACATCACAATCTCTAGTTCTGTCCAATTTCCAGCAAATAGTATAATTCAATTCTTCTTTATGGCTGAATAAAAGCTTGTTGTGTATAGGTACCATATATTTCTTCTACACTGGTCTGGTACCATCGCTTGGCTGTCATGAATAGTGTTGCAGTAGACACGGCTGTGTAGTATCTCTGTGGTATGGTTGCTTAAGATCCTTCAGTTATACACTTAGGAATGATGTAGTTCCATCAAGTGGCATTTATATTTTCAGCATTTGAGATCCTCCATATTGATCTCTAGCATGTGATCAACTGCAGTGATTCCCACCAGCAGTGTATAAAGCTCCATTTTCATGTATCTTTTCCCAGCACTTACTGTTTTCTTCATGACACCCATACTGATTGGGGAGACAGAGAATTTCAATGACATTTTCCTTTGCATTTCTCTGGTGATTAAAGGATCAAATGTTTTCATGTATTTATTGGCTATGTGTACATACGTGTAGGTGAGTGTGTTTTATGATGAATGTTTGCATTCATCTGTGCATGTAGGGGTGAGTGCCTATATGTGTTTGTGCATGTGTGAAGGTCAGAAATTGACATAGGGTGGCTTCTTAAGTTGCTACCCACCTTTTATTTTTTTTTTACCTAATAATTTACCATTTATTTGGATTCTTTTCATGTTTTTTAAACCTATATTTTACAAAGTAAAAGTTTAAATATATAAAGCCATTCCACAGCAACTGGGTAAGTGGCTTTTC
>NW_022196903.1:50841293-50854343 GCF_008632895.1 Mastomys coucha
ATACACACGCTGCCTGAACAATCAGACCCCTCCATGTGCAGTCCTTGGTTGGTGGTTGAGACCCTGGGGCTACCCACCTTTTAAAGACAAGGTCTTTTACTAAAACTTAGCTCACCAATCAGCCAGATTGGCTGGCCAGAGAGTTTCAAGGATCTTCCTGTCTTCCTGATTGCTCCAATCATTCAGATTTTCTACTTTGAATTACAGAGTCACTAACCAACCTGGCTTTTATTTGGGCACTGGAGAAATTAAGCTTATATTCTCACACTTGTGTGATAAGTGTTTCACCAACTCTGATACACTTTAGCCCTTGATTTTTTTGTTTGTTTGTTTTTGTTTTTTTTGTTGTTGTTGTTTTGGATGATTTGTGGTGAGGGTCTTTCCATGTTTAATTTTGATCCTTTATAGACTCAGGTATTAATTTCCTGCCCAACATAGAATTGGTAAAGATTCCCCAACTCTATACACTATCTTTCCATTCTGCCTACTGTTTCTTTGCAGTGTACAAGCATTTACCTGGCATTTAATAATACCGTCAATCATTGCAGTTATTTCCTGAGTTGTTGTAGAACTTTCCAGAAAGTTCTAGTCTATGTCAGTATTTCAAAGTGTTTCCATTATGTTTTTCCCTTAAAGGTTAAAAGTTTCAAATCTTACATTAAGTAAGGTCTCTTTGATCTATTTGGAGTTGAATTTTGTACAGAATGTTAGGGATCTAGTTTCATTCTTCTACTTTAGTTTTCCCAGAAACATTTGTTGAAGAGACTATCTCTTTCCATCTTATGGTTTTGGCCTACTTGTCAAAAGTTAGAAGGCTGTAGATGCCTTTGTTTATCGCTGAGTCTGTTTTTGTGCCAGAGTATGATGCATTTGTCAGTATGGCTGTGTAGTATAGTTTGAGATCGGACACTAATGCCTTCAGCATTGTTCTCTTTTGCTTAGGGTTGCTTTGACTTTCGGGAGTCTTTTAAAGCATTATAGGAGTTTAGGGATTATCTTATATCTGTAAGGGATGCCATAAGACTATTGATGGAGATTGCTTTGAATCAATGGGTTGCTTTTGGTGCTGGCCATTTTCACAATGAATCCATCTTCTGGTGTCTTCTTTAAATTCTTTCTTTAGCATTTTAAACTCCCCATTACAGATATCTTTAGGTTTTTTTGATTAAATTTATTTTTAGGAAATTTTTATTTAGCAATTTAAGCTACATTTAAGCTATGTGGATGGGATCTCCTCCACACATAATTTTTTATTTTTGTCTCTTCTATTTGTATTTACTTTGTTTCGTGTGTGTGTGTGTGTGTGTGTGTGTGTGTGTGTGTGTGTATGTGTGTGTGTGTGAGTGTGTTATAGCTAGGACTTTAAACCTCAAATTTGAGTAAGGGTAGAGAGAATAATTATTCCTGACTTTATAGGAAATAGTTTTATTTTTGCATTTAGAATAATGTTGACTATAGTTTTGTTACATGTAGTTTTTATTATGTTAAGATATGTTTGGTTTTTTTCTAGTTTCTCTAGGATTTTTTATCATAAAGGTTGTCGAACTACATCAAAGGAATTTTAAAAAGTAGTTAGCAAAGTAGTAAGCTTCAGTAAGTCTTTCATACATGCTTAGTTTTACTTAGTACACTCCACCCCATTTTTTCCTCTCCCCTGTTGTCCTATCCCCATCCATTCTTAAAATCTTAACTCTCAGTACTTCCTATGCTTTTATATGATATTTATTCTATTATTACCTCATTCCTTACCCCACCTCCAACACTTCTCATGGGCCCTTTTGAGTTTCCTGGCCTCTATAGACACCAAGAATTACGAATATACATCTAAAAATTCAAAGCTAAGGTCCACATTTGATTGAAAATATTCAGTGTTTGCCTGGCTGTGCCTGGGTAACTTCATTTAGTTAAATATTTTCTAGTTCCATCTATTCCTGAAAATTGAGTCATTTAATTTTTCTTAGCAGACAAATAAAAGTCTATTGTGTATACATACTGCATCTCCATTACATATATCATTTAATGGACATATATGTGGATTCCATTTTCAAACCATTATTAATAGAGGGGTGATGGGCATGGGCCTGCCAGTGTCTCCATCCTTTAGGCATTTCTCAGTAGTGGTATAGATGCCTCATATGATAGTTCTATTTTTACCTTTTTTGACAACCTCCCACACATACTTCCGTAGTAGCTGCTCCTACCCATAGTGGGTAAGAGATATTTGTCTCCACATCGTCTAAGGCATTTGTTGTCATTTATTTTCTTCATAGTAGCTATTTCCACTGGGATGAGATGGAATCTCAAAGTGACTTTAATTTACATTTTCCTGGTGGCTACTGGTGTTGCAGTTGTATCTGAGACATATATGTTTAACATTATACTCTCCTCTTGATGGAGTGTACCCTCCATTAGTATGAATGCTTTATCCTTTCTCACTAGTTCTGGTTTGAAGTCTCTTTTGTCAGACATTAAAACAGTGACAGCCCTATCCTAAGGTCCATTTGCTTGTCCAACAGCTTTTTCAGCCTTTTCACCCAAAGAGAGTGTCTGTCTTTTGTGATGCAATGCATTTCTTGGAAGTAGCAAGTAGATGTTTCCTACTGTTTGATCCAATGTCCGCATCTGTATCATTGCTTGAAAATTATTATTATTATTATTATTATTATTATTAAAAGGTTTGTGTTGATTCCTGTCCATGCTTGTTTTGTAGTGTTTAACGACCCCTCCATCTTTCTCAGTTGCTTAGCTGTTATTCTACTGTGGCTTGTTCTTTCTTGTGGGCCCACGGATGAATTTGTTCTTCTCTTCGATTTTAGAGGACTCTTCACAGTATTTTCTGTCAACCCAGCTTATATAAATTACTCTAGCTTATTTTTGCCGTGAACAGTTTTTGTTTATAATAGTTTTGCTGGGTGTAGTGGTATGGTTTGGCAGTTGTTATCTTTTAGTACTTTTAGTGCTAGATATTAATCTGGGCATTCTTGCTTTTAAACCTTCGGTTAGAAAAATCTTCTGTTATTTTGCCAGGGATGCCTTTATATGTGAATTAAGAGTTTCTTTCTTGGTGCTTTCAATATACTTCCTTTGTTGAATATTTAATGTTTTAATTATAACATGACAAGGGAGGTTCTTTTATGGTCTGTCTGAGGTCCTAAATACTGGACTTGCATATCATTTCCTGACAATGGGACATTTTCTGTCACAAAGTTTTTAAAATGTTTCTATGCCTTTAGAACTATGCTTTTTCCTTTTTCCATGTCTATTCATAGACTCGGTCTTTTCAGAGCACCATGTCTATGTTGGAACCCACACTGGTACCTTATTACTGTTTTATTGTTGCCCTTGTTTGTTCTAGTTCCTCCACCTTGTCTTCAAGCAAAGATGTTCTTCCCTCTTTTTGGTATAGTCTCTTGTAGAAACTTCATACAGAGATTTTTATTCAACCTATAATTTTTTTCATGTAGAGTATTTAATTTTGTCCACTATTCACATCTCTTTGTTGAATTCTTTTTCATATCTTAAGTAGTTTTCCTTACTTCATTTATCTGCTTTTGTTCAGAATAAAGAGCATAATTTTTTCTTTGATTTCCTTCAACATATTTAAAATCATTCTTTTGAGTGCTCTGTCTGGGTATTTAGTTACTGTTTTATTGCTGTGAAGAGGCACCATGATCAAGGCAACTTATAAAACATAGATAAGATAGATATAAAACTTAGAGCTGGGCAGTGGTGGCGCATGCCTTTAATCCCAGCACTTGGGAGGCAGAGGCAGGTGGATTTCTGAGTTTGAGGCCAGCCTGGTCTACAGAGTGAGTTCCAGGACAGCCAGGGATACACAGAGAAACCCTGACTCAAAAAAACAAAAAACAAAAACAACAACAACAACAACAAAACGTAGATATGGGAGATATATTCTGGATATATCAAATTTAAAATATTTTCAGAGAAGAACATTTCTATAGAGCAGAATGCATGTACAAGTCTTTGAAAAGGCTATCTCAGTGATCATTTATAAAGTGTACTTAACAGATATGATCTTACTTGTTTTTTATTTATTTTTCTAAGTCTTTTGCTGTATGATTTAACACATCTCAGATGGCTGAGCTCACACATAGTGATCTCAGGGGTGGTGAGGATCCTATAAAGGGTGCAGAAGGCATATCTGACTCAGAAATGGTATGGCATGAAAAGTAAACAACTTTCTCCAAAGGATGTAGATAATAGAAGATGGGGCCAAGATTTGAATTGAAGTCTGAATCAATGGAATTTATGCAATTGAGGGAAATAACAAAAATTGCCTAAACACAAAAGCTTTATGTTCTCACATAGCCATGATTAGAGCCTTGCATGTCCATTTACACATGCAACAAAATAGTGTCTTGTGAAAAACTTGTCTAGCCCAAAAGCTGTTTTACTCAGAAGTACTTGTGAAACTACTAGTATATATCATGTTGAATGATAAGAGATGATCGTATGGCAGTCTCTTAGTCAGATTTGCTATTGCTATGATTAAGCACCATGATCAAAAGCACCTGGGAAGGAAAGCGCTTATTTTGCTTATACTTCCATATTACAGTTCATCATCAAAGTAAGTTAGGACATAAACTCAAGGCAACAGCCTGGAGGCAGGAGCTGATGCAGAGGTCATGGAGGAGTCCTACTACTGTCTTGGTCCTCATGACTTGTTCAACCTGCTTTCTAATAAGACCCAGAGCCAATAGCCTAGGAGTGCCACCGCCCACAGTGAACTGGCCCTTCCCCCATCAGTCACTAATTAAGAAAATGCCCTACAGTCTTGCCTACAGCCAAACTCCTGGAGGCATTTTCTTAAGTGTGTGCATGTACATGCATATTACGCTCACACGTGCCTCCCTCTACTCCTATGCCTGCATGTGCGTGCATGTGTTGGATGACACTCACTTGTACAATAGGAGCTAACAGTCCAACAGTTGTTGTCCTCATGATGGGGAAGGGGATAACCCAGTACCACCTCAGTTTACAAAGTAGGGAGTTTCAGAAATCATGATCTAGTATTGAAAGGCAAGAAAATCCAGAAGAGAACACTAAAGAAGCTGGCATCTAATGCAGCTATAGAAGCAAAGGCAGTCAAGTACAGATTGCTTTCTCCTCAGACCTTTCTGTATCAGAGCTACTAAGTGGAAAGTGCTACCAACTTGGAAGACAGACCTTTCCCCTTCATTTGCCTTATAGAAATTTTCTCACAAACAAGTCCAAAGGTGTATATCTCCTAAACTATTCTAAATGTCATCAAGTTAGAAATCATGACTAATGCCACAGCCTAAGAATATTTTTCAAGATGCTACACTGTTGACTTTGGTTGAGTATAGCTCCTCAACATTGGAGAAGATAAGGAATTTAGTTTCCTCCAGCCTCTAAGAAAGAATGTAACCTATCTTAGTCAGTGTTCTATTGCTATGAAGAGACACAATAAACATGGCAACTCATCTAAAAGAAAGTATTTAACTCAGAGCTTGCTTACAGTTTCAGAGGTTTAGTCCATGATCATCGTGACTGGAAGCATGGCTCCAGTAAGATGTTGGAGTAGTTGTTGAGATGTACATCCTGGAGAAAGAAGAAAGGGAGAGAGAGAGAGAGAGAGACAGAGAGAAATAGAGACAGAGAGAGACAGAGACAAAGACAGAGAGAGACAGAGAGAGCAAGCCCTCCCCAGTGATACACTTCCTCCAACAAGTTCACACCTCTTGATCCTTCTAATATCAAAGGCTTCCACTCCTAGTGACTCAGCAGTCAAATATAAGAGCCAACTGAGGCCATTGTCATTCCAACTACCACACAGTCATACTGAGGCTTTGATTTTGCTTATTATACTACTTTTTCTGACTTCTACAACTAAGTAATGATTCCATATTTTCTTAAGCAATTAAAGTTGCCCCTGTTTCTTATTGCAGCAACAGCAAATGAATACAAACTGAAATAGATTAGTGAATTTGATGTTGCAAGCATAGAACATCTACAACCAATAGGAATGAATAGCTGAAGCAAGTTGCTGAGTGAGGGATAGAAGAATCAGGTCATTAGATTAGGTTTGAGGTGCGTGGGTCAAAAGTTGACCCATGTTATTCTCTTGTGCTATTCTTCCTTAATTTCAGGGTCCATAGGAAAAAAATAAGGTGCTACAGTTACATACATTAAATAATTTGCACAGTATACAGGGCATTTTCTGCATAGTGTAGAAAATGACAGAACAGATTCACCAGGGTAAAAGGAGTAATTATGTTTGCATTTAATCTATGTTTGAGCTGTTCTTGATTGTTTAAACCTTTTTAAACCTGAAAGAACAAATTTAGCTGCACATAATCAATTATTTAGAACTATGGGAAAATTTTTATTCCCACAGAACACACAGTTCCTGAATCTGAATCTTCCATCACTATCCAGGAGATGGGAAAGAAGTTGGACAAGGCACAGAATTTCCCCAAGGTTCCCATTTGTGAAATTTTGCCCAATTCATCAACACAAACAGAGAATCTTGACTCTTAGATATTGACTCTTAGATATTGCTAGAGATGCCAGGAGTTCAGATTTCGCATTTTATCTATAACTAGTATAATGCACAAAACAGTTCCTAACACGAAATGACAGGAAGGCATGGGTTGTACTTGGATGATGTACATATGTGGGCAAGCTTCTAATGCATTTTCTGGATTTGATGATTGATGTGGAAAGGTTGAGTTCAGGATGCTATTTTTTAAAAAAAGCCAACCAAGAAAGCAATGAGAACAAACCAATAACCAGCATTCATCCATGACTTCTAATTCAAAGAAGTGTTATATAAAGAAATGTCTATCTGGCTCCCTATAAAACTAGCTACTACAGTAAGAGTGGACAAAGAGATTGAATAGCTCTCCTTAAGGGACCTTCAGTACTTTTAGACGGGTTCACATTTAGGGTTTATCTGTAAAATTCACACACAAGCTATTCCTCATTAGGATTTTAGAAGTCTTATTTGTTTACTTAGTTGTTTATGATTTATTTTTGAATAGTGTTCTATTCGCTTTTGTGTTGTTCTGATAAAGACCTTGACCAAAGGAAGCTTGGAGGAGAAAGGGTTAATTTCATCTTACAGATCTAGGTCACAATCCATCATTGAGAACTGTCAGGGCAAGAACTCAAGGCAGGAACCTGTGTCTGGAACTGAAGTAGAGGCCTTGGGGGAATGCAGCTAATTGGCTTGCTTCCTATAGCTTGCTTTATTTGCTTTGTTTATTTGCCTGCATGCATGTAAATTCACCATATACATTCCTGGTAACTGTGGAAGACAGAAAAAGGTCCTAAGTCCAGTGTAACTGGAGTAACAGACAATTTTAAGCTGTCATGTGGATGCTGGCAACTAGTCCTGAATCCTCTGCAAGAGCAGTAAGTGCTCTTAATCACTGAGTGATCTCTCTAGCTAATCAGCTTATTTTCTTATATAGTTCAGGCCCAGCAGTCTAGGGATAATATTGAACCAAGTGAGTTGATTTCCCCCTAGATCAATTAACTATCAAGAAGATGCCTTCACAGACATCCCAAGCTGATGGAGGCAATTTCTTGATTGAAGCTCCTTCTTCCTATGTGTTTGAAGCCGAGAATTAAATTTAGGTATCACAGATAGGATATGTATCATAGGTTAACCTCAAATTTGATATTCTTCTGCCCAGCCTCCCAAAGGCTGGGATGATGGCATATCATGTCTTGCTTTGCCTTTCTTACTAATGAGGTGAGGTTTGTTGGTGTAGGTGTTACTTATAAAGCTCTCAGTTCTTGAAGTATAGAGAAGCCTTTTGGATAAAAATGGCAGAGAACCATGAACTTAGCAATGTTGAATACACTCTAGCTCAGGGGACTCACAGGAGAAATAAGACAAGAGGTAGTACAGGAAGCATGTCAGTAAGGAAATAACTGTTTAGTGACCCTGTTATTGTTGCATGCCCAGGACAATGTGTTGGAAGCTATATATACTCATTCTGTTCATATGAATTATACCTGAATGATTCCCAGGGATTATCCCAGTGAAACATGTTGGCTTGATAGTAAGTAGGACAGAATCAATACCTACTTCTTACAGAACTGGGTGAAGTCAACTTAATCCCATATATCATACGTTTATTGAACAATTGTTTCCTATAAGCAAAGTAAATGAGTATATTGTCCAGACGCCTAAAGTGTTCTAGAAAACATTTCCCTAAAGCACTCATTTACATTCAGAGACATTTTATACCTTATTTACAGTGACAACCAATACATACACACACATATAACTTTAAGTCGTGGCTAGTGGTTCCATTCTAGGATTGTAGATTAGAAGGTAGTTTGTTTTGTTCTTTTACTATAAGGCAAGCTTTAACAAATTCATTGTTAAAAAGCAATTTCAGTTTTCTTACTGCCTTTCATCTACTTTGCAGAGCGGTTAATTGAAGTCATAAGAATGTACATTTTTCCCTTTGGGGATCAATATAGCAAGGTAGAAAAGGAAATAATTTTTGTTGCTAGTTATAATGCAGCCCATAAATTTTTATGTCTTGAATTGCTTTGCTTTGGAAACATTTTATTCACCTATCTTCTGTTAGCTTCTTTTACATAGTATTATAACTATTTGTTTATGACTTTATCTCCATTCTTCAAACGGATTCTTAATGCAGAAAAAAATCTATTATTTTCATGCCCATAGTTCCTTAAAGAATGCCAGCACAAAGATGCTACTTGATAAACTGTGTAGAGATGAAATAAAAGTGAATAATGTTCAGGTTCAGATGTGAAAGTCAGATTCCTCACCCAGCTCCAGGACTATGTATCCAAATTCATAGCATAATTACTATTGCCATCATCATCATTATCATATGTCTAACAACACATAATACTGGTATCAGATTTAGAAGCAGTTCCTCATGTGTTATTGCTTTGATCCTTAAAATAACTCTGTGTAGGAAGCATCAATAAAAGTATATCTGCTCTGTAATAAGTTTTCAGCTCACACTGAGACCTGCTCAAGTTCTCACAGATAGACAACCTGATATGGAGCTAAGCTCTATGTTCTGAGTCCTGAGATGTCTGTGTCTTGCTTTGTCTAGACTGCTACTCAATGTCAACCTTGTGCTTTGTGTTTTGTATTTCTCAACCCAGTATGTTTGATGTTTGGTGCATAAGGTCTATATGAGCTGCTCTGCCTGTCTATTGTCTCTGTTCTCTAGACACCAATAAGATCATTTCTTTGCTTACCAGCCATTGGTAAAAGTCCTGTTGGGAAAAATCCAATTCCACTCGAGGCTCAATGGTCTAACAGCAGGCACAATGTAAAAAGTGCTCTGGGATAGTCAAGTGAAGAATGAGGAAGTTGTGCCCTTCTTCAGCTGGCAACAGCATTTGATTTACAATTTAAAAAATGAATTGACTAAGAGAGCTATTGTGATGACAATAAATACAAAATATTTATTGAGCAGGCATGAAGTGTCAATTCAAAATCTAAGGAGAACAATATATAGCATTGTTAAATGCCTTCCTAAAATGAAACACCATCTTAAAGTCCATCTAGTGGAACATAGAGCAATTTGGGACTAGCCAATCTCATCATAGGCATTTAGCAGCTAGATTTACCATATTATCTTCTAAAGATTAGCTAGAAGGGAATTGCCTTTCTTTTATTTTAGTGGCTTGCTAACCAATAAATCAGTTCCAATCATTGTTTAACTGTACTGTCCATAGAGATTATATTGTCAAATAAGTTTCTGGCTCATTGGTACTGTTCAAAACATTTTGAGTTTTAGTCTTTTTACATGAATAAAGAGGGAAGGAACACATTGCTCTAACCTATTGATTTATATGAAGCAACAGGACCTACATAGATCCTCTTGGCAAGCATAGAACAGAACCAGAGGGCTAAATCTTCTTCCTTCCTGTTTAAATTTATGAGAAAATAGAATTATCCTGCTATTTATTGAATAATAGACTTTTTTGCATTACAGCTATGGGCATACTCTAGTTTTTGAACTCTGATCTTGAATTTGGGAGTCCAATAGACTATGCATGTATGGTACTTAGGTTTTTGTTGTTGTTTTGTTTTGTTTTCAATAAGACACAAAATTTTGTCAACTGGAAAGAGGGAAACTCAACTGAGGAATTGTCCCCATCAGATTGGCTTGTGGGCATGGCAGAGAGGCATTTTCTTGATTAATGATTGATGTAAAAGGACCAATCCCACTGTATGCAGTGCCAGCCTATGCAGATAAGTGGTGGGTGCTACAAGAAAACAATCTGAGCAAGCCAAAAGGAGAGAACCAGTAGGCAACATTCCTTCATGGTTTCTGCTGCAGTTCCTGTCTCCAAGTTCTTGTCTTGAGTTCCTGCCTTGTTGTCTCTCAGTGATGGATTATGGGATAGAAGTACAGGCCAATAACTCCTTGCCTCCCCAAGCTGTTCTTTTGGTTATAGTATTTTGTCATATCAATAGAAAACAACTTGAAAAGCTTAAGATCAGATAGGCTTTGCCACAACATATAGGGTGACAAGATAAACTATTTAACATATGTGGTCCAGTTTCTTCATCTAAAAAGTGATGCCACCAGCTGTGTGAGATCTTGGGTGGAGTGGCTATTGGCTACTTCCCTGACTGGGCCTGGGATAGCAGGTTGGGGATTAGAAATCCAAACAGGCTGAGGGCAGATTTAGGGTACTGAGCTAGGACAGGTAACTCAACAACTGAGTTAATGGAAGACTTAGAGGTGCTGAGTTGGGAGTAAAGAGGAGGGCACACTAGCTGAGGGAGGCTTAGAAAAACCTGACCATTGAGCAAAAAGCATATTAAAAATCAGCTAATGTCTGTGTATCTTTTATCATCGGATCCAAGGGGACCTGGACAGGACTGGTAGTGCTGTCTACTAGGAGCTTAAAGTGGGGTACTAAAAACTACACACTACAATTATCGTTTTCTGGGGGGAAACACTTAAATTGCACAGAATTTGCATCTGATGAAGATGACAGGGAAGTGAACTTCTCTCCTAGCCCAGGATCTCTCTCTAGAGCACTAACTATTGCTCAGCCCCCATCACCATCCCAGTTACCTCAGCAGAAAGGTTTCCCCAGATGGCAAGGAGTCCAGCAGCACAGCTCTCCAGCTTAATCAGGATATTAGATAACTGTGTCCAGTGAGGGAAGGGTGTGGATATAAAAGAACAATGTCAAGCACACAGGTCAGAATCCAACCAAGGGAAGAGGCATACAGACAGAAACAGAGGTTTTGAAATGCCGCAGGTCTAGATACAGAACATTTACAAACCTGGCCAATTCAGGCTATTAATCTCACCCTAGGATATAAAGAATTAGCACTTTCTATGCACATTATGGTTTGGGGTTTTGGGACTATTGAACCAAAACTCTCAATGATCTGTTCTTCATGCCAGCTGTTTTGCTAGCCTAGACCTGAATGCTTTTCCTTGAGAGTCTGAATGCATTAGCTAGAGAGCTCAGCAATACAACTGGGTCATTCTAGAGTTGTCAGCAACTGGATAGTAGCAGTTTGGGTGTTCATGTAGATGAGAAGTACCCGACCTTCATGGCTGACAACTCTACTTTGATATTCTAACCTTCCCTTGTTTGTTTTTCTGGACTGGCATCTCCTTTCAAAACTTTCCAAAGTGAATTCACTTATTTTCTTGGCATTAATTGTGATCTGATTTTGTGGCTGAAGATAAAGGTCACCTCAAATTTCATTACTCAACTTCTGACACCCATATTTACACTGTCTCTGTCGCTATAAGCCTTTATCTTTTGAAGGGAAACCTAAACTTTACATTTTCCTGACAAAACTCTATAGACCCTTCCATGAACTTCTGAGTCCCACTCTAATCTCTATTACACAAATACAAACATTTACCTAAGTTGGAAACCTGAGAACAGTCTTTGAATTTTGCTTCCTCCTACGTAATGGATCAAAATAAGACCTGCTGACTTTTCTTTCCACATAATGCTAAAATAACTCACTTCTCTGTTCTTATCTGATGGGCCTGTCACTGGTATGCTTTACCTGCTCCCCAGCTTCCTGTCTTCAGTCTTGTTGATTCCAACCACTTTATTCCCCATATGGAAGCAATAGAAAGGCACTTTCAGGATAAAAATCTGATCATGTCATTTCCAACTTCCCTCCAAATTAAGTTTGAGCTCGTACAGGGATGTGAAGTGTGTTGCGTGTGTTCTAATTACTCCTTCCTTTTCTGGTTATGCTACTTGACTTGTCTTTTCCTATATTACTGACTTTTGCAAGTCTTCAGCTAGACCATTTTTACCTCTTGCATTTAGATGTGTGCACATGATGTGTCTCTCTAACCACCCTCTTCCTCCTGCTCTCCATACAGAAGAAGTGTGCTTATGCTAAGTTCCTGTAGTCATTCTAAATCTAACCCAGGCAGACACATGGTGCAGGTGAGTTCAGTAAATTAAGACACAATAACACTGAGTCTTCCTCTAGGGCAGCTTGTTAATGGCAGGATTGTATCAGAGAAGCACTCTGTCAGGATCCAGATACTTAGACCAACTGCAGAGCATCCTTAAATCCCGTTTTGTGACACTGTCAATTTTCTTTTCTTTCTTTCTTTCTTTTTTTTTTTTTTTTTTTTGAGCTTGGAAAGTTTTTTTTAATAGATATTTTCTTTATTTACATGTAAATTTCTCCATTCCCAGTTTCCCCTCCAAAAAACAAAGAAACAAACAAAAACAACAAAAACAAACCCCTGTTGCCTCCCCCCTCTCCATGCCTGCCACCCCACCCTCTCCCACTTATTGGCCCTGGCATTCCCTTTCACTGGGGCACAGAACCTTCACAGGGCCGAGGTCCTCTCCTCCTATTGATGATCAAATTGCAATCCTCTACTATAGACTTGGTGCTAGAACAATCAGACCCCTCCATGTCAGTCCTTGGTTGGTGGTTGAGACCCTGGGAGCTCTGAGGGTACTAGTTAGTTCATAGTTATTCGTCCTAAGGGGCTACAAACTCCTCAGCTCCATTGGTCCTTTCTCTAACTCCTTCACTGGGGACCC
>NW_022196903.1:50860953-50952652 GCF_008632895.1 Mastomys coucha
CTGGCCCTTTAAGTTGGAGGTCTTCACTCTCTTCTATACCTATTATCCTTAGATTTGGTCTTCTCGTTCTGTCCTGGATATCCTGGATGTTTTGGGTTAGGGTCTTTTTGCTTTTTACATTTTTTGACTGTTCTCTCAATATTGTCTATGTTATCTTCTGCCCCTGAGATTCTCTCTTCTATCTCTTGTATTCTGTTAGTGATGCTTGCATCTATGTTTCCTGACTTCTTACATAAGATTTCTAATTCCAGAGTTATCTCTTTTTGTGATTTCTTTATTGTTTCGACTTCCCTTTTTAGGTCCTGTATGGTTTTACTCAATTCCTTCACCTGTTTGTTTGTGTTTTCCTGCAATTCCTTAAGGGATTTTTGAGTTTGCTCTTTAAGTGCTTCTATTTGTTTACTTGTGATCTCCTGTAATTCTTTATGGGATTTTTTTGTTTCCTCTTTAAGGGCTTGTACCTCTTTCCCTGTATTCTCCTGTATTTCTTTAAGGGAATTATTCATGTCCTTCTTAAGTTCCTCTATCAGCATTGTGAGATATGATTTTAGATCCAATTCTTGCTTTTCAGGTGTTTTGGGATATCCAGGACTTGCTGCAGTGGGAGTACTAGGTTCTGATGAAGCCAAGTAGTCTTGGTTTCTGTTGGTAGGATTCTTGCATTTGCCTTTCGCCATCTCTTGCTTTTTGGTGTTAGATGTTCTTAGTGTCTCTGACTAGAGCTTGTCCTGTCCCTGCTGCCCTGCAAGTCCCCTGCGACTTGTGGGGCCTGTGGCTCCCAGCTGGCTGCTCAGGTCTTAGAAACTCACCAGAGAGAAAATGGCGGCTCTCGCCCAAGAATCTGGCTTAAGGTGTTCCCTGGAGGTAGGCCCTCCACTTGCAGGGAAGGGGCAGAGAAGGACACTGATCTCCTCTGTCACTCGGAAGCTGAGAGGATCCTGCCCCTGCTGCCCTGCGGCTCCCCTGGTACTCATGGGGCCTGTGCCTCCCAGCTGGCTGCTCCAATCTCAGAAACTCACCGGAGAGAAAATGCCAAATTTCTGAGCTTTAAAAGGTTTGTTTCCTTAACCTTGCTATCCTAGTATAGAATCACTAAGTGAATCCCAAGAGACCAAAATAATGAGAACAGTTTGCTTAGTGAAGATTTAGGAATGTGTGGCATCACACTCAGGTTTTCCTTTTTCCATCTTGTCCTGAGCTAGGAACTGAAGGACCTCTGATTTTCACTCTTTCCTCTTCCTGATGTCTCCTTGGTAGTTGACTCCTGTTCTTACTCAGTACCAACTGTAGAAAATGTAACTTTTGGTCTGCTTCATGCAAATTTCCAATTGGGAAGTGACCTCCTGCTCTATGCAACTATACTATCATTTTGGCTTTACTTCTTTATCTCTCTCTTTAGACGATGAACCCTTCAATGTACTTAAAGATATCACACCCTCTGAAGTCCCATGGACAATAAGGGCCCTTGGGCTGTCCTCTTAGTTTGGTCACCCTTCCAGGGACTGGAACAGTGTATGTGTTTATGCCTAGCTCCCTTGGAACTTTCCATTCAATGTTTGCGTGCTTTGAATTCTCTCAGGCCTGAATACCAAGTCCCACTGTCCTTATTTCCAGTGATGGTTTGCAATGCAAATCACTGGATTAGTAACAGGAAGTACCAAAACCATAGTAACCAAATAAAGACAAGTTGCTTGCCTTCCTCAGGAAAGTGCAGTCTAGCATTGCATTCAGCCCTGGTATCACTGCCAGCAGTGGGGCAAAGGGCATCGAAGAAACAAGCAGTTTCATAGAAATAAAAAGACAACAGAGACATTGCACCACTCCCCACACTCTTCCTCACAGCCCAGAATTTGTGACTAATAATACCATCATTTGTATTTTCTGTTACTTGTTTTTTCTTATAGAGATGAAGGGAGAGAGAATGAGTCATTTTGTGTTTTCACCTTGAACTTAACAATGGATGGCTTTTGGCAAGCAGATCATTCTGGGCTTTCATAACAATTAGCTTTTAAGTAGGAGCAGATAGAAACCTGGGTCACTTTGGTCACCAGGATTTTTCCTTTTAGTGATGGTAAAACAGAAAATAGAAAGTAACAAAATCTCCACATTCTCAGAGCAACTACAGCAAGCTCCAAGCCCACTTCTAGGCTGAGATCCCTTCACTCTGATACAGTAGCTCTTCCTTGCTTATTGAGATCTTTCTGTCTTCTTTTCACTGGTTATTTTCATTTTTAACTAAACAATGAATTGACAAAACATGATGAATGAGTTTAGTGTACTAGAGACATGCAAAATGTGGTGTGTGTGTCTTTGCGTGTCTGTATGTGCAAAGTGTGTGTGGAAGCAAACATCTTGACAGAACATAGAATGGTCTTTCAGGGCAGTGTACCAAAGAAAATGAGGACGACTTGGTTACATTTGACTTTAGATTCACAATCTTTATTTTATTCTTGGTTTGATTCTTTTGAAGTCTGTCCCAAATAATTCATTGGCCACACTAATGCTGCAAATTGTATGGTTGGCATGCATGGAGGCTGTGTGTGTGTGTGTGTGTGTGTGTGTGTGTGTGTAGGGGGGTGTTATTATTTTGTTTTCCACCTGAAATTCAAATGCAACTGGCCACTCTATTTAGTTGCTGAGACAGGTAACTTGATTAAAGTATAAGAATTGGAGAAGGCACTGAGGGAATCAATGAGCATAAACTTCTTGTTATAAAATTTTTACTGTAACATCTCACTAAATATCACCCATTTATTGTTGCCTTAATGCCACACACGGGAAAGCATTTCACATTAGCATTTACACATTAGGGTCAGAAGCAAACAACAACACAATCAGAACAGTTTGGAGTTGGGTGAGTCTTGCCTCACTATGATGATAGCAACATTTTCATTTTAGTGGTTTCCAAACTGAAAATTGGAATGACGATATTCATGACCACTTGCTAGAGTGCTGGCTGAGTGCTCTCCCAGCATTCCTCTCTTGGCTGCCCAGTGTGGCTAGTTACCCTTAGAACAATCTCTAGGGCACTAACGAGCCCCAGGGAATAGGGCACAGATATGTTTTGCACATATAAAAAAAAAAAAAGAAAACAAAAACAAAAACAAAAACAAACAAAAATAAGAAAAAATAGCCAAAATACCAGAACATGATTTTGGCACATTAGGAATCCTACTGTGTTTGTCCCTGGTGTATTATGAAAGTTGCTGAAGAAAGTTGATAAATATTTAGAAAGAAGAAACTAATACATAGAAAATTACCATCTTGCTTCCCAATACAGAACACTTCCTATATGTGTCCTAAAGATACCCCACTTTCTCTGCTACCTGACTCTGAAAGACATTCAGGATGCATGTTTGGAGGTTGCAGGGAATTCCCCAAACTGTTGAAGTTGGTGAGAGGGAGAAAGAAAGCCAGGAATAATAAAAAATATGGAGAGATGGAGAGAGGAATGAGGAGGCATATGAGAGGAAAAAGAGGAAAGGAGGGGGAGGGAAAGCATGGATAAACAAGGGTAAGGAGAGAGGGCGAGGGAGGGAAGGAGGGAGAGAGAAGGAGGGAGAAGAGACAGAGAGACTGACTTGTTCTGTGGGTATTATCCATTAGACTTTTGGTGAATGGATTATGAATTGGTTTCTTTAAAGAAAACATGCATGAAAGAGAGGACATCAGTATAGTCCATATATATTATAATTATTGAAGTTTCTCATAGTCCTTCAACTTGCTCTACTTCTGGGTAGTTGCACTGGTTGCTTCTTCTCTTAAACATTTGCTGTTATTTCTAGTTTTGGCCCCTACTGTCTTTAGAAGGTTGGAGAGAGGTAATGAGTCTTCCTTCACACAAACTTGGACCTGTGGTGTTTATGTTGTTTGTCATACTTTCATCTCTGGTCTGGAGAATCCTTTATTCATTAGCAGAGATAGTTCTCCTATGTCTTCGTCTGGCTATATGTGGTGTATTAGTCAGGCTTCTCTAGAGTCACAGAATTTATGGTAGTCTCTATGTAGTAAAGGAGTTTATTGACGACTTACAGTCTGTAGTCCAACTCCCAACAATCAACTCCCAACAATGGTTGGCAGCAGCTGTGAATGGAAGTCCAAGGATCCAGCAGTTGCTCAGTCCCAAAAGGCAAGCAGGTGAAGCAGAGAGAGCCTTCCTTCTTCCAATGTCTTTATATAGGTCTCCAGCAAAAGGTGTGGCCCAGATTAAAAGTGTGTGCCACCACATCTTTAATCTCAGATGATCTTGAACTCATGGATCTCCCAATCTCAATCTTCTAGGATTCATAGCCACTATGCCACCACACCTTTAATCCCAGATGATCTTGAACTCATGGATCTTCCTATCTTAATCTTCTAGGATTCATAGCCATTATACCTCAAGATCTCCATGCCAAGATTCAGGTCAGAAACTTGTATCTCTCAGCCTCCAGATTAAGGCCACAGGTGAGCCTTCTAATTCTGGATTGTAGTTCATTTCAGATATAGTCAAGTTGACAACCACGAATAGCCACTACATGTGGCTTCTGGCTCTTCTTCAACATGTGTCTTGGAAAGCTTCAGAGATTTTCTCTCATTTTTCCCACCCTATCAAGAGTCTTCCAACAGATTCTGCATGCCTGAGCATAGGGAAACTGCATGGATCTTCTGAGCTTTTCCCAGTAATAGCCTCTGTTAGTCAGAGTTATTATTGTTATGATGAAACACCATAACCGAAGCCAAGTTGGGAAGGAAAGGGTTTATTTGGCTTGAGCTTTAACATTACATTGTTCATCACTTAAGAAAGTCAAGACAGAAAACTCAAAAAGAGCAGGAGCTGATACAGAGGTCGTGGAAGGATGCTGTTTACTGGCTTGCTGCTCATGGCATGCTTGGCCTGCTTTCTTATAGAACCCATGACCACTAGGACTTCCCATATCAATCACTAGTATAGAAAATGCTTGAAAGGCTTGTCTACCTTGAAAGGCTGGGTCTTACGGAAGCACTTTAATAATTGAGGTTTTGATCTCTCAGTTGACTTTATCTTGTGTCAAGGTGACATAAAATTATCCAGCACAGGCATATCCTTAGGGTAATAGGGAAGGTCTTTCCTTGGGGCTTTTATTCTAGGCAGAGACTATAGCACATTCAGAACTCTGAGGAACCAAGGCGGCTGCCTTCTTAAATTCCATAGAAAACACCCACGGAGCAGAGACTTGGCAGCTCTTTTTGATTTTCGTGTCCACATTTATCCCATTTGCCTCTTCTCTGGTTGATTATTTTCATATTTTATGCAACTTCATTACTTATGCTTTTATTGTCACAGATAGCATCGTGTTATTCAGAAGCACTTATATTTTTGATACTGTCAAATTTGAGCATCTTTTGCTCTAAATAGTTTTTCATTTTTATCTTGATTAATCAGAGCTTTTCTATACTAAGTTCTAACAATACTTTTCTGTATTTCTCATAGCTCTGTTCATCTGTCTGTTTGTGGCCCTGTTTGTTATGATTTCAGTTGGACTCCCGCTAATAGCTATTTTCTCCCAGGTGAGTACCTTCTTGTCCCAAAATAAGTTATTGCTAAACTGACTGGCTTTCTTGACTCTTTTTGGGGGGTGTGGGAGTGGGGGTGGGGGAAACATACTTGATTTTTTTTATTAGATATTTTCTTTATTTACATTTCAAATGTTACCCCTTTTCCTGGTTTCTGCTCTGAAAACCCCCTGTCCCCTCCCCCTTTCTCCCTGCTCACCAACCCACCCATTCCTGCTTTCTAGCCCTGGCTTTCCCCTACATTGGAGCATAGGGCCTTCACAGAACCAAAGGCCTCTCCTCCCGTTGATGGCCAACTAGGCTATCCTCTGCTACATATGCAGTTGGAGCCATAAGTCCAACAATGTATACTCTTTGGTTGGTGGTTTAGCCCTGGGAGCTCTGGGGGTACTGGTTAGTTCATATTGTTGTTTTTCCTATGGAGCTGCAAACCCCTTCAGCTCCTTGGGTCCTTTCTCTAGCTCCTCCATTTGGGACCCTGTGTTCAGTCCAATGGTTGGCTGAGAGCATCCACCTCTGTATTTTTCAGGCACTGGTCCAGCCTCTCAGGAGATAGCTATAACAGGCTCCTGCCAGCAAGCACTTGTTGGCATCCACAATAGTGTCTGGGTTTGGTGACTATATATGGAATAGATCCTAGGTGGGGCAGAATGGCAGAGAAACACCTAAAGAAATGTTCAACATCCTTAGTCATTAGGGAAATACAAATCAAAAAAACCCTGAGATTCCACCTCACACCAGTCAGATTGGCTAAGATCAAAAACTCAGGTGACAGCAAATGCTGGCGAGGTTGTGGAGAAAGAGGAACACTCCTTCATTGCTGATGGGATTGCAAACTGGTACAACCACTCTGGAAATCAGTTTGGCAATTCCTCAGAAATCTGGACATAGCACTACCTGAGGACCCAGCAATACCACTCCTGGGCATATACCTAGAAGATGCTCCAATATGTAATAAGGACACATGCTCCACTATGTTCATAGCAGCCTTATTTATAATAGCCAGAAACTGGAAACAACCCAGATGTCACTCAACAGTGGAATGGATACAGAAATTGTGGTACATTTACACAATGGAGTATTACTCAGCTATTAAAAACAATGAATTCATGAAATTCTTAGACAAATGATGGAACTAGAAAATATCATCGTGAGTGCAGTAACCCAATCACAAAAGAACACGCATGGTATGCAGTCACTGATAGGTGGATATTAGCTCAGAAGCTCAGAATACTCGAGATACAATTCACATACCAGAAGAAACTCAAGAAGAAGAAAGACCAAAGTGTGGATACTTCTATCCTTCTTAGAAGGGGGAACAAAATACCCATGGAAGGAGTTACAGAGACAAGGTATGGGGCTTTATTGATTCTTAACTCAAAATTATGGCCTCCTCTCCCTTCCGTCTTCTGGTCTCCTCCCAGAAACTGCTGAGATTTTCTTCTCTGCCTTGATTGGACTTTTTCACTCAAATGCAAATAAAATTGTCCCTGAGTTTCCTTTGGAGTCCACTTTAGTTTTTACTTTTTAATGTGTGCATATGTATGAAAATGATGTGCTCACTGATGTGTGTTTGAATACACATGTGTGTGAGTACCAGAGGGCTACCTCAGCTGCCGTTCCTCAGGTTCAAGCCTTGTTGTTCTTGACACAGAATCTCTCCAGAATTCAAGAAAAAGATGATGCTGGTAAGCTAGTCAACCACAGAGATCTGCCTGTTTCTATCTCTCCAGGGCTGGGAGTATAAGTTCCTAGACCATCTCACCTAGCTTTTTTTTTTTCCATTTTTTATTTAATCTTTTTTTACAGTCCAGACTTTATCCCCCTCCCAGTCCACCTTCTGACTGTTCCACATCCCCATACCTCCTCACTCCCATCCCCTACTCCACACGTGTGTCCCTCCCCTCCCCCACTAGTCCTCCCCACTCCCTAGGACCTCCAGTCTCTTGAGAGTTAGGTGCATCTTCTTTAACTGAGTCCAAACCCTGCAGTCCTCTGCTGTATATGTGTTGGGGGCCTCATATCAGCTAGTGTATGCTGCCTGGTTGGTGGTCTAACGTCTGAGAGATCTCAGGTGTCCAGGTTAGTTGAGTCTGCAGGTCCTCCTACAGGGTTGCCCTCCTCAGTCCTTCCAGCTTTTTCCTAAATCAACCACAGGGGTCAGCAGCTTCTGTCCTTTGGTTGGGTATAAATATCTGCATCTGATTCTTTCAGCTGCTTGTTGGGTCTTTTGGAGAACAGTCATGATAGGCCCATTTTTGTGAGCACATCATAGCTTTAGTAATAGCATCAGGCCTTGGGGGCCTGCCCTTGAGCTGGATCCCAATTTGGACCTCCTCTTCTTCAGGCTCTCCTCCATTTTGTCCCTTCTTTCTGTTCTTTCTGTCTTTTCTGTTCTGTCAGACAGGAACAATTATGGGTCAGAGTTTTTGACTGAGGTTTTTTGGGATCAAACTCAGTTCTTTGTCTTTGCAATGAAAGCAACTGAGTTATCTTTAAACAAACAAACAAACAAAGAACCCAAAACCCTGAGTCAGTTTTTCATTCTTTTATTTACAAGACTAAGAGCCTCAAATGGGGACCTTATCTTCCAGTGTAATGCTTTGGTTATAAGGTGTTGACTTATATTTTTCCCAAAGACAATTAAGTGTGTCTACTAAATATATTATTTGTATTTGTCTATTTTTCTACTTCATCTGTCTGTCAGTTCTGAGAATGTTGTATTAAATGTATTTAATATGATTAGCTGTCCCAATTTCTGCTTCAATCACCTCTTCTGTTTTACTTTATATTTCTGGAAGTTATATAACTAGATACAGACATCTATAATCTATCCTACTAGAATATGAATACAGCTATGTGATGCACAGTGACATGCTGGCCT
Source organism: Mastomys coucha (assembly GCF_008632895.1). Lineage (NCBI taxonomy): Eukaryota > Metazoa > Chordata > Mammalia > Rodentia > Muridae > Mastomys > Mastomys coucha. The sequence goes on from NW_022196903.1 coordinate 50,869,373, forward strand.
GATGGGAAGAATGTACCACAGTGACCTGCAAAACGATGTAGTGCTGATGTCATGGCTGTTGTAGTTTACATGTTCACACTCTAAGTTGTTTACACCTAGACAAAAGCCACCTAATGAAGCTTACTAAGGCTGCTCTCTTGTTGCTATGCAACACATAATTGTATCTTACAAGGTGATGTGCATATCTGTCAAGTTAATACCTTTTACCTGGAGTTCAATTTTGTTTTAAATTAATATTGATATAGCTGTTTTTTAAAAGGATTTCTCTGGGGGTATATCTTTCTTCATTTTAACCTTCCTCCTCTGTTTGTTTTGTTTCATAAATCTTTCTCCTTTAAGTGCCACCAGCTGTACTTTAACAACATTCCATCAGGTTTTGTCTATCATTTCCTATGTAAATGCAACACATTTGTACTGCTTTCACGGACACATAAGGTCTACATGACCTCAGTTTGCATTTTCTTTTTAATTGTGCCTTTCCCGACTCCACTGTTCATTGATTGTTTTTAACTTCTGATATTTCATCATTTATTTTCCATTGGCTGAAAGAAGCTACTCTATCTATTTTTCCAGTAGTTAACCTTAAAATTTTAAGTAGTTCATTTCTAAACATACTCTGCCCATTCCTATCCTTATAGAAGACAGGGAATACTCTCAAATTCTAAGATTTATAACAAAATATTGAATATCACCAGTGATCAGCACAATATGAAATTGGTATGATAATATGAACAACTTTTGCCATGCAGTTGAGAGGTTACATAAAACAAAGGGAAGGATTAGAAAAACTCACTTATGGGACTGATGCTCTGATAGAAAACCTGAACTATATTATAATAAAAAATGAAATCTAGGCAAGAATGGAGGTTCATTCCTGTAATCCCACCATTCCAGAGGCAAAGGCAGAAGGATAGAGAACTTGAAGCCATATTGGCCTAAGTAGGGGGATATTGTCTCAGAAATAAATAAGTAAAAATAAAGAACTTGTATTTTTAAGCCTTCCATGGAAAAAGGTAACCTCATTGGTAAATACACACATTTAAGGAATTAGTCCATACTTCTACCCCATCTAGAAATAAAAGACCTTACCCAAATATTTTATGCAGCTAATCCATCTTGCAATTTGTATTAAGCAATAATTTTATAAGAAAGAAAAAATCCTGGCTGATTGCCTTCACTAATAAGAAAATTAAAAACCCAATTAAAGTATGAGCAAATGACAGGAACCTGATATAGTTGTCCCCTGAGAAGCTCTGCCAGCACCTGACTATGACAGATGAAGACACTCACAGCCAACCATTGGACTGAGCCCAGGGTACCCCAACGGAAGTGTTAGGGGAAGGACTGAAGGAGCTGAAGGAGATGCAACCCCATAGGAAGAACAACAACATCAACCAACCAGATCCCTCAGAGCTTCCAGGGACTAAACCACCAACAAAGAATATACATGGATAGGTCCATGGCTCCAGCTAACTATATAGCAGAGGATTGCTTTATCTGGCATCAATGGGGCAGGAGGACCTTGGTCCTGTGGAGGCTTGATGCCCCAGCATAGGGGGCTGCTGGAGCAGTAGGAGCATCCTCATAGAGGCAAAGTGGAGGGGGATAGAATGGGAGTGTGTGGAGAGAAGACCTGGAAGTAGGACAACATTTGAAATGTAAATAAATAAAATAACCAATAAAAAATAACTAAAATATGAGCAAAATCAGTTTAATGGATATATAAATTGATATACATCAGTCAAAATCTAGTCGATTTTGTTTTGGGCCCGCAAAATTAAAGTAACATTCAGAAAATCAGTGAATGCAACTTACTACACTAACCACATTAAATAGTGATATGTTATGGTGAAAAAAATAATTTCACACAAATAAACATTTTCTTATGACATTTTATAAACTTAGCAAACTAGGAACAAAATGCTTAAACAAGGATTGAATAATGAGTTTAAAGTCTAGCAACAAAAGCATTTATTAAAGATAAAATGTAAAGACTTTCTTGTGTATTGAAGGACATGAAGTAAGCAGCTGTTGTTTATAAACCAACTGTTTGCCAGGATACCCTGCTTGTTCTACATCCTAAATGCCTCAGAATCACATCTCATGCTACCCGCTGGGACTCTTATTTCAGATACAGATTTTTGTCTAATAGCTGTATCTTTTCTGTAACTTCACACAGAGCCACTCACTGGCAAAAGTGTTGTTAGTACTTTTTGCTTCTCCTTCTGAGACATCTACCAACCCTTAGTTAATTTCCTGTCGATACCCCTTTCTCTGTTATTTTGCCATTCATGGTTGATAATATTAAGGGAAAGCTGCTTTGAATTTCCCATTAGAGATGAATGGGATAATCAAGAATGTTGGGATGAGGAGATGTGTTAGTGGGTTGTAGACACTTCTGGTGGCCACTTATGGAAATTCTGGGCAATGCACAAGATTTCAATCTTGGGAATGTGTGTAACAAGAAATTACTGTTTCAACCCATTTCCTTTGCTCTTAGTGAGTTTCTATAGTTGAGATAGTAAAGGCTAGTCAGGAACAGAGGTAAGAAGCAGGCTTGTACTCAAGATTGTGTCTATGAAATGAGTGATGCATACTTTTAGGATAGAATTCCAAAGTTGAAAAGCACCTTAAGTTTATCCATACCTGCCTGTCTTCCTTCAAGCATCTCTTCAACAGTGCGTCATCCACCTATTTTTGCATGTGTGTATTTTCTTTAGGACATGTTTTGTTTCCTGAGTGTAATCATTAAAGGAAAACATGGTGATACCTTTACTGTCTCTTACAATCATTTAATAGAAATAAAATCTCCTCCTATCTCTTGGTTTTTTGAGATTCAGTGGTTATGAGCAAAGTGAAAAGGGGAAGATGCTAAAGTGATGATAGAGAGTGAAGAATCGCCTTGGAGGCTGCCTCTGCAATTGATGAGAGTAGAAAATAGATTTAGACACAGGTGAATGCTTAGGCTTTAATCCTTTGTAACTACTAACTATTTCTAGTCTCTCCCCTTCCCTTTCCTTTCTCTTTCTTCCCTTCTTTTGCCTTCACTTTATTTCCTTCCTTCCTTCCTTCCTTCCTTCCTTCCTTCCTTCCTTCCTTCCTTCCTTCCTCTTCATGTCTTCCTTCCTTCCATCCAGCAGTTTTTCTGTCAGAGCCATTTTTCATTTTCTCCATCATAATTGTGTATCATGGGATTGAAATATGATATAATTCTACTTGGGTAACAATATATTATTTTATATTTGAGATGTATTCAACTCATAATCTTAAAGTAAACTACTTGACTAGTTACTGTATATGGATTATTTTATTACATATGATATACATAATATACATACTTTATTTTTAAAAGTAAATTTAGATTTACAACAAAATCTAAAAGATAAAATTCATATATATCCTGTTCTCTCTATTTATAGCTTTCCTCTTTGTCAACATCCCTCAAAGTATCAACATCTTGTTGCAATTAAGAAACCACATTGAGAAATTATTATCACCCAAGGCCCACAGTTTGCATTATTACTCATACTCTGTGTCCGTTCTATGGGATTGAGCATATGCATACTGCCATTTATAAAGCATTATTGTATTATGAAGGGTCATTTCACTATTCTAAAGCATCCTTTGTGCTTTCCCTATGCATTGATTTCCCTGCCTTAAGTCTTAATGACTATTGATATTTTCCTGAATTCATAGTTTTCTGCCTACCAAAGCCATATATTTAGATTCAGGAAGTACGTGGCTTTGAAGACTGGTTTTTGTTTAATCATATGAATTTCAGGTCCCTTGATATCTTTCTACGACTTGATACCTTGCGCCTATTATAGAGTTAACCATAGCCTATTTATTCACTTTCTCAGGGACACCCTTGCCCTCCCCTCCCCCAATTTTGTCAATTATAAATAAAGCTGACATAAAGACATTATTTGTGTGGGCATAAGTTTTCAACTCTTTTTGGTAAAGAACAGAAGTTAGGTCATACGTAAGACCTGTCTTCCAAAGAGTTTACAGGAGCTCTTACTTCAACCAGCACTGAATGAGTATTCCTGATGCTCTATATCCTTGCCCATATTGGCGAAGAGTGCTCTAGACTGGCCACTCTAACAGGTGTGTGTGGATACCTGATCTATATTTTCCTCATAACATATAGTGTAGAACATTTTTTCAAAGGCATATTAATTATCTGTGTGTCTTCCCTGATATTCTGCAAAGGCAACAGTTAAGGCAACAGTTTAGGTTATGACCCCTTTGGGGGTCAAACTACCTTTTCAAAGGGGTCATATATCAAATATTCTGCATAACAGATATTTACACTTTGACATATAACAGTAAAATTGCAGTTATAATTAGAAATAAAATAATTTATGCTTGTGAGTCAACACATCATGAAGAGCTCTATTAAAATGTTTCAGCATTAGAAAGGTTGTGAACTACTCACTTAAGGTTTTTTGGTCACTTGTTTAATCTGCTTGTTCAGTTATAAGGATTCAGTGGGTGCTGCCCATTGGCAATAGTCTTTGAACATATTTTCCCCTAGTATGTGTTGTCTTCTTTCTCTTGACAATGTATACACACATACACACACACACATATATACATATATATGTTACAATATATATTACAATATCTCACTTATAACTTCCTTTTTTGCAGTCTGTACTGATAGTATCATTTAGACATTTTTTAATATTATTTTTTATTTTGCATGTGACAAACTTGTGATTCATGTTGACTTCAACTTTTTCTGCATGGTGAAAACTATATCCATAGTCATTGTTTTACATGTATGCTCTTATTATTTTTGTGCCCTTTGTTGAAAAAGCTACATTTCCCCATTGCAGTGCCCTTTCCTCCTTCAAGATCAGCCCATGGCAGTAATTGTTTCTAAACTCTGTTTTGTCCTAATCTCCTATTTTGTTTCCAGCATATACTGGAAAATGATGCAAGGATCTTAGTGGGGCAGCTAGAAGTTTCCTACCGAGTATGATAATGCTACTTAGATACTTATTTATTTGTTTATTCATTTATTTATTTTGTGGAGATTATGTGTTTGGTTGGGAATTCCTAATTGACCATCATATTTTAAAGGCAAGAGGAAAGATACATAGGAGGGATATGTGGTAGAGACAAACTGAAGGGTCCCTTCTACATAGCAATCATCAGTCAAGATGACATCTGATTTTTTAACACTCATGAGCATATGTTCCTCACAAAGCCACTTTTTACAATACATGCATTCTGTTGTTAAGTATTCCAGTGCCTGTCTCCTGAAATTTTTCCTATTTGTCTCTACACCTTCAAGGCCCAGAATCAATATATTTGTGACAAATGTATGCTCTTGAGTGTTAAAAATAAGATGGTATCTTAACTGGTGATTATTATGTATAAGTAACCCTTCAGTTTGGCTCTTTCATGTGTTTCCCTGCTGTAGATCTTTCCTGTTGTCTCCTTTCTAAGAATCCCGATGTCTTTGTAAATGAACAGATCCTCTTATAGTATTGGAGAAATGGTTCTGTGCTCTTGTTAGTATGTGCAGCCTCCTGCAACTCTCACACTCTAGTTAATTGGTATCATTTCACATAGTCAACTTTCAAATTCTTAAAATTTTCCTTGCATATAGTAGATGCCCAAGTATTTAATTGAATTAAAATGATGTCATTACTGTACTCATTTACTTATAATGGCTAACTTTTACAATGTACTTTATGAATAACTTCTGGTATGAGATGCTGTCTTTGACATGATAGATATTATAAAGATGAATAAGTCATAATTTGCACTTACTAAGAACATTGAATCCAAGGTCAGGAACAATCACTGTTTCATTCATTAAGCAGTTATTGCTAATCATCTACAATCACTTGTATCCTGGTCTAAGTACCATGAATCCAAAAGGAATTTCATGGGTTTTGCCTTCAGTTAATGTACTTACATAATGGGAGAGGCAGTCATGAATTGAACCGTTCCACTTGAGTGTGGTGAGTGCTATAGTCAGGGTTTGCACAAGTTGCGAAGGCATGGAAGGAGAGAAGAATTCAAAAAATAAGCTCTATTTTAGTAAAATAAAGCAAGGTCCAGGAAAGAGATAGTCACTACTTGTAGCAGGGTGTAGCCAACATGATTAGATGGAACATATTGGGGAACCTGAGTTCTCCATTTTCAGAGATTTATACATTCGATGGAACTTAGATTGAAGTCATGGAGGAATAGGAGATGAGCTATGTGAGCATCCCTGATGCTCTCTTTCACCTTTTCTTTTTTCCCCTCCTTGGTAGGATGAGGCAAAGTCAATGTCGATAGGACCAAGGTAAAAGTCAAGGATGTCAGAGGAATTTTTTTTTAAAGCTTGAAAGTTTCGAAGTGACTAGCACATTGCTAGCAGTGGATGTGCCAGTAGGTCTAATATTATCCATCTTGAAGCTGTTGCAGGTCTCCCAGAAGCGGTGTATGTGGTCTTTCAACTAATAATCTTGTGCTTATTTTCCCTAGCAAAAGATGTTAACTCCAAGTTCAGAAAGCCTGACATTAAGTTCCAGCTGGGACACAAATGTCTTGTCTTGAAATCTAGCTTGCTCCTAAATGGCAAGAGTGAGGCACCTTCACATATTCATGGTGGGAGGAAGCCACCCACAGAACAAGTCATCACAGACGGCCTGTTCCTCCCAGCAGAGTGTTGATGGAACATGCTCTTCCCAGGGATCTGCCTCTACTTTCTTGAATCACTGGAAATCTTTACTAGTGTTTGTGGAACTTCGATACTTGGATAAGAATGAAAAGCAAAAGGGCATTCCTGGGTTGACTTTGTTGTTTGAGCTTTTGCATCTTCCAAATTTATCAGTAGTAGGAACAATGGCTTATTCTTCCTCTTCATGTAATTTTGTTGAATATAATTTTAAAATATTTTAAGTGTGAGCACCATTAACCACATATTAAATAATCTCTGGGGAAGATGAAAATAGAATAATGAAATTACAAAGTTATCTCATCTCATTCAATTCCTTCCTATTATGTGAATAGAAATTACATTCCATGAAAACTTGCAACTACATGTCTAGTGTCATACAGCCAATTGACAGCTATTCGTTGATTAATTAAACTGTAAACTACAAGCTTTTGTTTCCCTGGTGATGGATTAAATCTTTCATTTGGTTATCAGCTGTTGAGAGGCTAATAGGAGAAATGAAAAGGAAATATTCAGATAGTTTTAGACCATATTTGAGGTAGTACTCACTATGATAAGAATATTGTTTGTATGTGTCCACATGTATGTATAGTCACACTATTTTTCTAATTCGTATCTACTATGCATTACTCCTTGATGCTGTGAATGATGCCTGAGAAATGTGTAGTAGCAGCCTCTTTTCTAGCCTTTCCCATTTCAATCAGCTTTGCCTTGACATTGCTCAGTTGTTTCTGATATTCATTTACATATGTACCCATTCACTAAGTACACATTCAGTATCTTACTTATGCCACTATGGTAAGATTAGGAAGGCACCTGTCCTGAAGAAACTCCCAGGGTAATTAAGGTAGTTAAGAAATGGGGTGACTAAATTGAAGGATAGAAACAGACTTACCAAAGAAAATCAATACCTTAAAATGGCAATTTAGAGTGAGTTATGGGCTACAGTGAAACAAATACTGACATATTTGCAAAGGGAGAAGTTGCAGACAGAAGAGAGAAATGGACACCGAAGACTGAATTATGGAACACCCAAAACGCAGAATCTAGGAAACTAGAAACAAACTTGAGAAAGAATGCTTTAACACTAAGTAGGAAGAAATTCTGGAAGTGTAATTTTTTAAAACCCAGTTAAAAGTTGTATCTATGAAGAGGAAGTGATAACTACAGTTTCTAGAGATTCTAAAATGATAATAGTAGATAATGGAGTACTAATGATTCACTCAGTTACATAGGGAAGGTGTGGATTGTGTGTGGACAGGAGTCTTCTACTTAGACCAAAGAGAGACTGTAAGTTTTGTTTCTGTCAGGTTGATAGCAGTGGAAATAAATGTTTTGAGCTATATGGTAATCCTCCATTTTAGGATGAAATTTGAGAGATAGAAGGAATTCAGGAATCAGGGAAGGCTTGTAGGTTCTTGGTGGAGCAGGTATGCTAATGGAGATGCAATTTGTTAACATGCAGATTGCTAAAAGAGGAGAAGATGCATTTGGGGTTAAGAATGGAACCAAAGAAACAATGAAGAATTTGGTGTGGAACATACTAAGTTTGTCTACAAATATTCGTGTAGAAATGTCAAGTAAAGAGGAAGAGCATGGCTTGAAGTTCAGAGAATAGGCAAAATTTGAAAGTTTAGGTTTGAGAGTCATCATCACTGGTCTATAAAAATGAGGCAAGGTTTGAGGATTCGAGATGGCGGCAGGGAGGATTATTGTAAAATGAATCATATTACTGTGTGTTTTAATATGGATAGAATGACCCAGTGAAGGACTAATGACCCAAAAAGGACCAAGATGGTGTCCAAAGAAATTCTGAATAGAATAGAAGTAATAGCAGGGGCCAGACAGATGGCTTAGAGGTTAAGAGCACTGACTACTCTTCCAGAGGTCCTGAGTTCAATTCCCAGCAACTACATGGTGGCTCATAACCATTTGTAATAGGATGTGATGCCCTCTTCTGGTGTGTCCCAAGACAGCAACTTACTCATATATATAAATTAATAAATAAATCTCAAGAAAAAAAAAAGAAAAAGAAGTAATAGCAGATGCTTGAATTGGGATTTGGGAAGCCATTTTCCAATGATGAATAAAGTGTGAGCATAGGAATTGAGTGGAAACAATGTGCAAACTTAATGGACTGAGGGGCAAAGTGTTAGAGGGCCTAGATGGTCTACATTGATAATGTTTCAGAAAAAGATGACAAGAAAGCTGTTCTATTATTGGCAGTATATGAGATTGAATGCAATGGATATTCATGATTCCATGGTCTGATGACATATGTAGAGAATGAAAGACCACAAAATATCAGGATGAGCACAAAATAAATGCATATTATTCCCAAATATGTAGTCCAAGTTGTAGAATAGAAGGAGACAGAAGGTTTTGTCTTGAGAGAGAAAGCACAAGGGCAATCACACCTGTGTTTCAGTTAGATACTGAAGATAAAGGGGGATTCCGTGATGAGGTGGGAATGCAGGGGACAGTGTGCAAATTCTGGGGGGTAAGAGAGTTGAAAAATTGAGCACATAGGCACAGGGGAAAATTTCCTGAACAGAACACCAATAGCTTATGCTCTAAAATCAAGAATTGACAAATGGGACCTCATAAAGTTGCAAAGTTTCTGTAAGGCAAAAGACACTGTCAATAGGACAAAACAGCAACTAACAAATTGGGAAAAGATCTTTACCAATCCTATATCTGATAGAGGGCTAATATCCAATATATACAAAAAACTCAAGAAGTTAGACTCCCGAGAACCAAATAACCCTATTAAGAATGGGGTACAGAGCTAAACAAAGAATTCCCACTGAAGAATACCGAATGGCTGAGAAGCACCTAAAGAAATGTTCTACATCCTTAGTGATCAGGGAAATGCAAATCAAAACAACCCTGAGATTCCACCTCACACCAGTCAGAATGGCTAGGATAAAACTCAGGTGACAGCAGATGCTGGAGAGGTTGTGGAGAAAGAGGAACACTCCTTCATTGCTGGTGGAATTGCAAGCTGGTACAACCACTCTGGAAATCAGTTTGGCAGTTCCTCAGGATATTGGACATAGTACTACTAGAGGACCCAACTATACCACTGCTGGGCATATACTCAGAAGATGCTCCAACATGTAGTAAGGACATATGCTCCACTATGTTCATAGCAGCCTTATTTATAGTAGCCAGAAACTGGAAATAACCCAGATGTCACTCAACAGAAGAATGGATACAGAAAATGTGGTACATCTACACAATGGAGTACTATTCAGCTATTAAAAACAATGAATTTATAAAATTCTTGGAGAAATGGATGGACCTGGAGAATATCATCCTGAGTGAGGTAACCCAATCACAAAAGAACATACATGGTGTGCACTCTCTGATAAGTGGATTTAGCCCAGAAGATCGGAATACACAAAGTACAATCCATAAACTACAAGAAACTCAAGAAGAAGGAAGTCCAATTTGTGGATATTTCATTCCTTCTTAAAAGGGGGAACAAAATACCTATGGAAAGAGTTGCAGAGACTAACTATGGAGAAGAGACTGAAGGAAAGACAATCCAGCCTGATATAGCTGTCTCCTAAGAGGCTCTGACAGTACCCGACTAATACAAAAGTAGAGGCTCACAGCCATCCATTAGACTGAGTACAGGGTCCCCAGTGAAGGAGCTAGAGAAAGGACCCAAGGAGCTGAAGGTTTGTAGCCCCTTAGGACAAACAGCAATATGAACTAACTAGTACCCTCAGAGCTCCCAGGGACTAAACCACCAACCAAAGTGTACACATGGTGGGACTAATTGCTCCAGCAGCATATGTATAGCAGAGGATGGCCAAGTCTGTCATCAATGGGAGGAGTGGCCATTGGCCCTGTGAAAATTCTATGTCCCATTGTAGCAGAATGCCAGGGCCAGTAAGCAGGAGAGGGTGGGTGGCAAGCAGGAGGAGGTGGGGAGGGAACATGGGGTTGTTCTTGTTGGTTTTTTTTTTTAATTTCTTTTTATTTTTTTCAGAGGGGAAACTGGGAAAGGAGCTATCGTATGACGTGTAAATAAAGAAAATATCTAATAAAAAAAAAGAAAAAAAAAAGAGTTGAAAAAGGGGCGAAGATTGGTCCAGATAACCAATGTCACTCACAGGAATGTGACCCAAGGACACAGTGAGATGATGCCCATTCTCTACTTCTCTTAATGTGTCAACTTCTCAGGGCTAGAGTCTTAGTTTTGGTAGTGAAGTGAGTAATCTTGAAGGTTTTAATAATAATCTTTTAGAAAATATGAACCTAGAACTTTTTTTGTAGATATCTGTGAGCAATGTCAGAGCTGGAAATAAGCAGGTCCTACCAAAGTACTGGATAGTCTAAAGGAACTATTTCCTAAGAGTTATTGCTGGGGGAGTCAGCATATGAAAAGGGTAGAGGAGAGGAAGGCAACAATGGATGGCAGAACATCTCTGAGAACAAGGATGAGATGGGACTCAAGGAAGTGGTTGAAGAGATCTCTGTGGACCTGTCTGGGTCCCTGTGGACTATATCAGGTTTGTTTTACTTTTATGAGGTTACGTTCTTGACTACAGGGAACACTCAAAAGTGGGTGACCAGTGCTAGAATCTGCAGCCTGTACCCATGAGACCAAGTACATGTGGAAGAAATTTCAAGACTCTGCTAAAAGCATCTAGCATGCCACAGAGACTCTATATTTCCACAGTTGGAGGAATACTGTATTCTCACACTTCCAGAAGTTTCTGCTATCCTACTGAGTTATTTCAAAACAACATGAGTTATACACAAACTAAGAGTGTTAAATCTGTTTTCTACCAGAAAAACTCTTGTATTGCTTAGTATAGTGATTAGTCTTAAATGTCAACTTTAAACAACATATAACACCTGGGAAAAGAGCATCATTTGAGTATTTGTCTTTATCAGACTTGTCTGTGAACATGCACTGTTCATTCAAAGTGAATCTCTCTATTTTTAATTATATAAAAGGAACCATCTCATCCTGGGTAGCAATTTCCCTAGGCAAGAGGTCCTGAACGATAAAGGACAGAAACCTAGATGTAAGCAAGCAGTATCTATGTATTTGTTCCTCCCGATCTTGACTATGGATCAAGTTCGCATATAAACCTCCCCTCAATGATGGACTAGATCCTAGAAATGTAAAATAAAGTAAAGGCTCTTTTCCCCTAACCTGATATTTTACCACAGTAATGGAAATTGTCTTAGTTAGGGTTTCTACTGCTATAATGAAACAACATAACCGAAAGCAGCTTGGAGAGAAAGGGTTTACTTTGCTTCAGTTTCTACATCATGGCCCGTCATGTTAGGAAAGCAGAGCAGTAATGTAAATACAGCAAGAAACGAGACAAGGGTTGATGTAGAGGCAATGGAGGAGTGATAGCTTGTTCATCATGGCTTGTTCAGCCTGCATTCTTACAGAACCCAGGACCACCAGCCCAGGGATGGCACCATCCATATTGGGCTGGACCCTCCCACATCAATCACTAAGTAAATATATATATATATATATATATATATATATATATATATCACTAAGTAAATACATATATATATATGTACATATATAAATACAAAAATATATATATATACATTTCCCCCACTGGCTTTTCCATAGATCAATTTGATTGAGATATTTTCTCAGCTAAGATTTCCACTTCCCAAATGACTCTAGCTTGTATCAAATTAATCTAAACTTAGGCAGCACAGCACCAAGACTAGAACAATTGGTGATTTATTTCTTTCACTTGGCAGTTCTTGACAGGATAATGATGAGGAAACAAAACCAAACAGAAAAGAAAAAGAGGAGCTGAAAAATACAATCAGTGGTTGTTTTGAATAGACTTCTTGTTAATTCTTCCATATGAACTAGTTATTTTACAACTATTCCAAGAGTGATGGAATGCAGTATAAAATAAGTTTGAGAATTCCTTCAGAGTTCAGAATGCAACAGAGCTGGGAGGAGAGTCAGGGCATCTGACCTGTCAGCTTTGCTATTTTAACCACATAAGAAACAAGGATGGGGTTGGCTGAAATGGGTGGCTCAGTGGGTAAAGACAATCTGCTACCAAACCTGGTGACCTGAATTCAATCCTCAGACCTCAGGTGGTAGAAGGAGAGAAGAGACCTCTGAACTCTGTAGGTTCTCCATGGCTTGTGCCCACATGAAAATAAAGAAACAAATGCAAAAGAAAAACTAAACAAAAAAAACAAAAATAAAAAAACAAAACAACAACAACAAAAAAAAAACAAAGCAGCCAACAAAAGTGCTGACCAAACTACCCAGAATTTCCTTTCCCAGGACCATTTGGCCTGGTCCATGTGCTGTGCTGGAGCCGGGTGTGCAATACCACACTCTTGGCATTCTAATGATTGCCACTGTGTTGGAATTTTACGTTCCTGATTCTGCTATGGAATTGAGAGATAAGGATAGTTGCGTTGATGTTGCTCAAACTAAACAAAACAAAACAAAAAAAAAAACTCAAAACAGAATTGTTGTGTTGTGTGGAACTAATTGTTGTCTCCTTTGGATTGTTTTTACCATTATAAGAATTTGGTAATGTTTTGTGTTTTCTTTTTCAACACATTAGCTCATTGTACAAAGTGAAGATTTGGCATATATAGCTTTGCATCTTTAAAATTAAACATGATGTAGACAACTATCCCTATTAGTGGGTCTTTTTGTATACACATGGTCATCAAATTAGAAGTATGTGGGAAAGAAAGGTTTCAGGTTTTGGTGACAACAGAATCCTGATGTAAGTTTTCTCCTAGGGTCAACATGAAACTGGCCAGCATTGGGTTTCAAATGTTCTTAGGAACGAAGGTCTTCCCTGGAGGAGGCAGCAGGGCTCATGCAGCACAACCTCTGCCATGGGACAATTCAAGGCTTTTATTCAATTAGTTTATGTCCTTTTATAAAGAGGCACACTGAAGGTCCAGTGAATAGATGTCCAAGACGGCCATTCAAGCAGCAGGGACTCATGTCCAGAAGCAGACTGGTTTACTAACTGGAAGGTGCCCAGTAAGGCAAAGTGAACAAGAGATGTCCTTTACCAGTGGTCCCTCTGGCAAAATTTCCACTTTGGGGACATACGTTTTTATAAACTATAGTAAATAGAACCAATCTGGAAGAGAACCAGTCTTCATTGGTAGAGGTTGAGGTAGAATTTACTGTTATAGAGTGGAAGCTTGGGACATAAAACTAAAATGATATTTCTATCTAAAATTAAATGATTCTTCTAGTCATTTGCAAAGAGCAGCAGCTTGATTGGCATGTGACATTCCGGCTCAGAACATAGTCAGCTGCTTGGTAACTCTTGCCCCTCTGAGCAAAATCTCCAGCTGAGACTAAGAAAGGGATCATATAATTTGAGGAACCTTGTTGTTCTGTGACATACTATTTTTTGTTAAAGCTTTCTGATTCTCTAATGAGTGTCACATCTCAGGATATCCTTGAGCAGAATTTTGGAAATTTGCTTCTTGTGAAATTTTGCCTCGTCAAAGCTGTCTTCTGATTTTTACTCACACCCACAAGACAACCTTTTCCCTAAATCTTAAAGAGTCAAAAACCTGTGCAAAATTAAATGACTACACTCTTATTGCAGGCCATAGGCATTAATTTTTCTAGTGTTATGAATTTTAGTATACAACACTAAGTATGAAATATAATCTAATCTCTATTACTTGTGCCTTGACTTATTGTCATTTTTTTAAAATTTGCTAAAGAGGATACTCAAAAGTAAGCATTCTTGAATAAAACATCTACTTTTGGGGCCTTACATTTAACTGTTTGAAACTTTTTGGTTTTTGCATTTAGAACATAAAATGAATAGTTATCTTAAGTATCAGTTATAAACTTACATGAGTGGCACCATTTTAATGTATAAAGCATGTAAGGACAGTGTTACTGACAATGTTATCTGAGGTGCATGCCTGAACTTAAGAAAAAGTAATCAGATATTTGCAACCAGTCAGAATGGTTTGCCTTTCTCAGACACACGTTGCAAATGACAGCTTATGCGTCATGTGACTTGTGATTGCGCATCAATACCAGGATGTTAGGAATGCTGCTGAAGCCTGGCTGGCTCTTCAGTCATGTCTATGCATTTAAAGACTGATTAATGCTGATCGAAACATTTTATGACAATAGTTTAAGCAGAAAGAGTGCTTTTCAACCTGAACTTTGGTATCTTAATTTTTATATGTTTTTGTAAACACTTGTTATGTGCTCAAAATTCATATTAGCATGACAAAAGTAGGATCTTGTCAAAATTCAAGTCTCTGTTCTCCATCCACATCTCAGAACATAGCACTGAATCCATCCGTGTGGATGTGGCATTGTGTCTGGCAAATCCAAGTTACTTCCTTGATCTGTCTGACCATAATAGGGAAACTCTTATATTTTGCTTGAGTAGGGGAGCGTGTCTCAGTGAGACAGTGACTTTAGATGGTTCAATAGCTTCTAAGAATCTTTCCTGTCATTGGGTCAAACCTCTCTTCTGAACTCATTGTGCCTGGTTTGTCTGCCTGTATGGTTTCAGTAAGGTTGTGGAATCACCCTCATGATAATGGAGAAATCACAAGTATCTGACACCCCCAGAGCAGGCCTGGAGAAGAGCAAGAGATATATCCTAAGACACACCAAGAGGGCATGGACACCTCTGGATGGGCATCTGCTTCCTGACCCTGAGGAAGAAGAACCAATGGTCACTATGTATGTGCAAGGTAAGGGCCCTCCTAGGGATCTAGGAAGTGCTCGGCTGTGGGCTATGAAGGATGTGAGGCTTTTGCTTGGGGACAAGTGACGTCTAAGGACTTGAACTTGATATTAAAGAAACAAGTGTTTCTGCCATGATTTCAGGCAATTCCATAAAATAAACATACATGACTTCAGCACAAATAGACCAGCTAAGTGACAAGCGAAGCTTCCTTTCCATTTCAATACCCTCATCCTAAAATCCCAAGACTCTGAAGATACATC
Source organism: Mastomys coucha (assembly GCF_008632895.1). Taxonomy (NCBI): domain Eukaryota; kingdom Metazoa; phylum Chordata; class Mammalia; order Rodentia; family Muridae; genus Mastomys; species Mastomys coucha. The sequence continues at coordinate 50,885,041 of NW_022196903.1, forward strand.
CAGGCCCAAATCACAAAGCTTCTTCCTCCTTCTCGTCCTCCTCCTTCTCCTCTGTTTCCTTTTCCTCCCCGTTTCTTCCTTTTCCTTTCTCCTCCTCTGTCTCTTCCTTCTCTTCCTCCCCTCCCCCCACTGACCTTCTGGTCCTCCTCCTCTCCATCCTCTCTTCCTCTTCCTCTGCCTCCTCTTTCTCTTCTCTTTCATTTTCTTTTTCCTCTTCCTCTTCTTTGTATACAGGTGTATGAGAGAGATAGAGAAGTAATTTCACTGAACCTGTAGCAGTGCAATTGAGCTAGACTGACTGACAGTGAGATCAAGGGATCAGGGTTCCACTAGTTCAACCATGCCCTGCTCTTTAGTGGGTGCTGGGAATCCAAATGCAGTTCCTTATGTTTGTATAATAAAAAGCACTTGAACCACAAGCCATCTCCCCATGTCCCAATGAACCTTGTTTCAGGACACCATTTTATTTAAAATTTCTTGGGTGTCTTGCATGAGGCACTGGTGATCATTTGACTAACATAAAAAAGTAATAAAGAAAAAAACATTCCCTTTCTATGTGCTCATGGTAGCACAAATGAAGACCACTCAGCATCTCCCAGATTTACTGGCTGGTTTGCTTTACCCGATAGTCTATGTGAGAATTATCCAAGTATTTTATGAATAAAGTCTGACTGAGCCCAGGGTATGAGACAGTAGCTAACAAGAACTAGAGCAAATGTCTCTCAGGACTAGTTCTGTTCATCTCATTTCTTTTTCCATTTTCTATCTTTTGAGCCAGTGCTAAAGATCCACCTTAAAAGGCTGGAGCTTTTTTAAACACAGGTTGCCTTTGGATATCCTGGGACTCTATGGCAATTTGTCCCTGGAATGAATGCAAATCTGGTTTCTAACCTGGCAGAGAACTCCTTGCAAATAAACACTGCTGGCTAGCTGCCTTAGGTAAATGTTGGGATTTAATAAGGAGAGGTTCCGTGGTGATTTAGGGCCAGCAAGAGAGCAACAAAAGTCTCATACACTTTTCTATTCATTGTGTTCACACTAAACAATTTTAACATCCACTCCACCACCTCTCACCTCCATTGATTCATTTTGCTAGTCCTTTACGTTTTGTTCCTTTTTTTCTTAAGTTATAGTCATTTGGCAAGTTTACATCCATTCTTGGAAGAGGCTGATTATGGAAAACAGGAGGTTGTGCCTCCAGGGGGAAAATGAATATGCTTACATGAACATGTGACTAACTATGTAGGAAACAGAGCTGCTGAGTGTGGCAGATGATAGAGTGGGTCATTGTGGCTGGTTGTGCTTTGACTAACAGATCTGGTTCTTTCTTCTTCTATGTAGATAATTCCAAACAGGAAAGTATCCAGCAGTGGCTGGACTCTGGATTCTTGTAAGTGGTGTTTTATTTTATTTTATTTTTGCATGTCTGTGTACTTCATACATTGCAAAGCTCCATGAAAATAATGTTGGTTAGCTCTCCCTGGAGTGGGCTCTCAGCCATGGGTTACCAGAGTGGGAGAAGTATGGGTTTTCATATTAACCAAGTACTTGAGGATTGCTACATTACTTCAAACGCTGTATGTCAAAGTACAAGTGCAAAAGTGGAATGTTATTTGGATTCAACTGCCTGAATTTTTCTTTTGTTCATCAGTTTAATTACGAAAGCAACTTGGTAATAATCTTTTTACATACATTGTTGGGTTCACAGTGCTTTGCTTCTTTTATAGTGTCTCTGTAAATGAAAACTTCCAGCAAGCCATCAACCATTCTGGTAAGGCAAGCAAATCCATCAAAGCTGTGCTTTGTGGAGCTGAGTAGATGTATGTGCGAAAGGCACCCGTGCTAGTAGAACTTCCTCAAGGGAGACTCAGAAGAGGCTCTTGGAAATAAGTCCATCTTCTCTCTTGATTTTATAAGACTAGGACTCAGAAAGTGCAGCCATGTCCCCAGCAGTGGGTGATGGGCTGAAACCAGCATTCTTGCTACCATCAAACACTCAGAGAACTCTCTGGGCCTATGCAGACATTTATATGGAGGTAGTTGTATAAACAAACTTGTTTACTTATTCATAATATATTATATCTTATTTCTAACTCTATTTTCTTTCTTTTTTTTCTTTCTCTTCTTTTTTAGTATCAAGCACAACATTTCTATCTTTTCTCTAATGATATGTTTATTCTAGAGACGAACAAATGACTAAATCCTAAAACAAAGAGCACAAATATTTCTGAGACAGAAAGTGTATCATACTGCCTCCCTGGGGTTTGATAACAACATTATTAAAATAACGAGTACAGATCTCATGGATTCCATCTTTATTAAATGAAAATACCAGACTTCATGGGATCTGAGATTCTTCCATTATAAAATGTGCTTATTTTATAAATACCTCTCAGATGGATAAGATGAGATCTTGTGAGTAAAAATGAAAATTGGCACCAACTCCAAGACACCTTGATCATATGTGTTAAAATAATGTTCTAGAATTGATTAACTGTCTAAGGAATATGTCTAAATATAACATGAACTAGGAATGTAATGATTACAGAGACAATTATCAGTCTTATTGTAACTTACCTTGCTGTTCTTAATTATCTTATATCCTCTACACCATCTTCAATTAAGATTAGGCATTGTTTTCCAGGCAATTTAAATTGGAGCATTTTGCTTTTTACAACTTTTAACTTTTTAAAAGTTTAAACTGAAAATTTCATTGAAATTCCCTCCTACACTCAGTTGCTCTACATTTTAAATTTAATTTTTTATTTTTTTAGAGTGTCATCATGTTCATAATAAGTTTTATTCATCACTCACTATCTCCTGTCATCATCAGTCTCTCTTTCACTATCCTCCCCTTCTTCCCAGGAAGCCCTCCCTATTTTTATGTTCCACTGAGTTTAATTAGGATTGCTCATGTGAGCAGGGGTGAAAAGTTATTTCTTAGATTATATCCAACCAATCAGTTGTTACATGACTAAAGAAAGTGATAACCCTTCCTTATCCACCGTTAGCTGTCAATAATCACTCAGGGAGAGATGACCCTCATGAAACCTTTCCTCTTCCATGATAAAGTATAGACACACCCACTCTTGTGCAAGTTTCTGTGCCTGCAGTGGGTTCATTGAATACAAGGCTATATATTCCAAGAGAAGCATTTTTACTACATACCTTCCCATACTCTGGCCCTTCCATTCTCCTACTTTTCCTTCCTAAATTAAACCTTGACTCTGAGAAAGGGGGAAAGGGAATTATTTATGACCCACTTTGGGCCAAGTACTCAGCCGTCCTTTACTCTCCACACTGCTTTAACTGCTCTAGGCTATAATGAGACATTTCTCTGATGGTAGATAAGGAAAGCATTGGTCTATGAATAGAAACATGAGGCTTTAGAAGGCAAATGAACCACATTTCAATTAAATGGCTTTATTTTTAACATAAGGCCTCCATGATGTCAAAATTTCAGAACATGTTTCCAATAAATTGAGTATGATGGCCTCTATTCATATTAACTCACACTCAAGGAAGAGACAAAAACATAAGTATATTTTGTCTCATGGACCTGTCTTTGACTCTTGCTTATGTCATGGTGGAAAACCAGCACTCTTCCTTCCTTTGGTTACACTGTATTAAACACTGTACTTCCTGGAAAATACAACTCACAGTCTGGCTTCATCAGAGCCAAGTTAGTAAACTACAAAGGAACAGCCAGGAAAGAAGCAGGGTCTCTGTGTGACTCCAAGGTCAGAGTGCACAGCCTCTACTTGGCAGCTCCTTAGTCTTCAGCAAGGCTTTTAACAATAGCTTCTACAAGCTAAATGAGCTTTTGTCCTCCAAGGCCTTTCTCATTGGTCATAATTTGACCAAAGTAACCCATGTAGGAACATGGCTGGTTCTCATTCTTCTGTTGCAGTCAAAGAATTTGAACGTCAAGTGCCATGACTTTTGGTCACCGATAGTTACAAGTAGGCAGGAAGCTGGACTTGTAGCCTTCCATGAGACTATATGTGCATAAAAGATGCACAGAGCTTATGGAATTCCAGAGCCACACTGGAAATAAGTTGAAGCAAGATAACAAAAGGAGTTACTGCTAAGAAATGATAAGGTTAAAACTCAGAAAAATCTGGAGAGGGTATAAGGTGATATCACATTATGTTCCTACTTACTCCAGAGACAATGGCTTAACACAGAAACATCTCCTTCTAAGTATACTGGATACTTTCCTTTATTCCTTGTTTCCATGTTAATTTTAATAATTGCAGAAGACTTACAGCTGCCCCTCCCACCTACTTGCCAACTAACAGATATTATGAATGCTCTTTCACCTTCAGCCATGTTTGATAACAAATATTAAGGCATTGCAGTGAAAATCTCTCTGGCCCCCTTTAAGTCACCCCAGAATATTGTCTAATAGTAGATAGTGACTTATAAGCAACTGAAAACTAAAAATTTCTGAGTCCAGACAATGTTCTTTTAGTGACCTCTTACTGCCAGTCTGACCATATTGGCTTGGTGGAGCACCAAGCATCTACCCATAACCAGACACTCAAAGCCCCTTTGAGAACATAGTGCCAAGGACAATGTTTATCTTCCCAGACCATCTTGCTCTTTGATTCAGGTTCCATATAGAAACAAGTTTGTTTCAAATGCCTTGCCAACTCCTGAGGACAGATTGAATGACACTGCTACCTGACTGTGAACGTATGTAGTCATTATGATGTAAAGATCAGATATCACCTGGCATATTTCACTTTTAAATGATAAAATTACATTATGTATATGGGAAAATGTTTTAAAATAAACTTCCTAATGATTTATTATGGGTAAATGTTTGACTATGTACCGATTTTATATACTGAGGTATCTTAGTAATTGTTCAATTATTATGAAAAGACATCATGACCAAGGCAACTCTTATAAAAGAGAACATTTAATTGGGGTTTGCATAGAGTTTCAGAGGTGAGTCTATTATCATCATGGTGGGAATACAGTAGCAGATAGGTAGGCATCATGGTGGAGAAGTAGCTGAGAGTTCTACATTCTGAGCTGGAGAGAGAGAGAGAGAGAAAGAGAAAGAGAGAGAGAGAGAGAGAGAGAGAGAGAGAGAGAGAGAGAGAGAGAGAGAGAGAGAGAGAGAGAGAGAGAGAGAAAGCCTGAAAAGGACTTTTGAAATCTCAAAGCTTGCCCTCCAGTGACACACTTCTTCCAACTAGGCCACACCATCTTATCCTTATAATCTTTTCAAATAATACTTCCTGTTTATTAAGCATTTACATTTATAAGATTTTGTGAGTATTCTTATTTAAGCCACTACACCATATGAGATGATTTATGAGTGGAAGCTGAATACATCCTGCTCTGGAAAGGTACAGACATATGGAGACTACTACCCTCAAGAATTCCATTCTTTCTAGATCATGGTAATTTGAGCATAGCAGAGGCTAGCCTCATGATGAGACCCTGTAGTCTCAGGTCCTCCTGCTTCTTAATCTTTCTTCATCTAATGTCTCCTAAGTTGAAGTTTTATTCAGATGGCCTCTTGCCATTCTCTGAGGCCTTCCAAAGTTCCATATCCTCTGAGAGGTTCCTCCTGGCTTCAGCATGGATATGCACTTTTTCTTAAAAAAAAAAAAAAGACAGAAAAAAGAAAGACAAAGAAAAAAAAGTTAAATCCATCCTGGGTCCTACTAGGTAGCCCTTAGCTGATATTGCCTCCAATTGTTAGACAAAATGGAATCCTAACCAAGATACAGATCATTTGTAAATCCAGTGGCCCAAAACTAGTCAAAAAAGAGTCTTAATAAAACACAAGGATGATCCTATCAGGTTAGGAAGTTTTTGGAAGACTAGACCTAGTCAAGGCAAACTTAAGAAAACTATGAGGCAAAGCAAGAACATTCAATGTGATGCAAGTAATGAGTTTGAACAAGACAAAGAGATGAAAGAAAGCTAAATGTATGCAGGAACACATGTGGAAGGCAATCATTTTGAAGAAATGTTTTGTGCAGTGAGGGAGACAGAAATTTTTGTTTTAAATAAGATGTACTCAGATGAAAGATTTCTGAAATTCCAGGAAGGAGGAATAACATACAGTCTCAGGATGGGCTTGGCATAGGAATGTCATCTAAGGTCTACTTTCAAAAGGGTAATTGTAACTGAGGTCTGAGATCAATAAGATTTTAATGTCATGTCTTTGCTTAGAAGAGAGTCCTGAACAAGTTTTGATGAGCATCTATACTGGAGAGGCCTATGACCTTACTACAATGAGGAAACAGATGTTCCTGGCTATAGGAGTGGCTCATACATCTTAAGCAGAAGCTATTACAAACTTAGGCTTACAATGGCAAGAGCTTTCACGGGTGTCAAGTTTGAAATGAGAGGAAAAGAAATAAATGGACATAGGGCAAGGAAATGAGAAAATGATTCCAAATAGCTTTAAGAATTTGAAGTGGTAGCCAATACGTAGGAGTCTGTTTGGGGTAGGAGTATGGATTAATAATTATCCACACCAAGTGAACACACTGTGGATTATCTCTACAAAGTATCCTGGTCAGGCAGGAGTTAAATTTGCCGAAAGCTACAGAATGCTATTATTTTAGAGCATCGCAGAACTGTAATTTGATTAGTCTATTGGACGATATTCCAAAGAACCAAATGTCTTCCATGAATCAGTCAGAAATGCTTAGGAAAACCAAAATAAAAAATGCTTTCTAAGCCAACAAAGGTGCTAATTAGTGCCTTCTGCAGATCTGACTGCATCTTCTTCAGTAATACATTGTGCAGGGTTAAGTGCGGTATCTGCTGCTTCAGATGGCACAAGTCCACCTAACAGTAGGGCGGATGGCTAGAGATTATATCTAGAAAGAAGCAGAATTGGAATTTTAACCACGGAAGAGAATGAAATCAACAGAGCAGGGACTTTTGTTCTTACTTTAATTGGAACTGTGGCTAGCAGGAGTTTGCTGACCTTTGTTTCACCTTCTCCAAATGCTTTCAGCCAGTATTTAAAAAAAATCAAAGGGGGTGTTCTGGAGGGGGGAAATGGTAGACAAAGCATGAAAGCCAAACAAGATGGAGTGCAGCATTGAAGCTGCCCAGCTACCAGGGTGTGGCATAGCATCATAGATGCGGGTATGTTGCACCGATTGCACATAACAACATTAAGCCTGATACCTACAGAAGTTTCAGGACATCTTGGGTAAGAGGGGAAGGTTTCCTTCCTGCTGTGGTGTTCCCCATGCTTCAGATTCTTGTTCTCATTCGAGGTAACAAAGGCTTCAAGAAGCTGGGCAGATAATCACTAATGAATCAGGCAGCATAGAGACGAGAAAATTGGAGTGTAGGCTGCCGTCAACAGATTGCTACCCCCAAAGACACCTGGGCTAGTGCTGCAGCCACTTCCAAGTTTTAAAGAAAGTCTTGGAGTTCCAATCCCTGTGAGAACTGGCACACCATGAACCACCAGCTTGTGCCTCTCCTTCAGGCTCATCTTGGTGCCAGGCCAGAGAAGCCTTGACCTTGACAAGCTCGACCTCAGCATCCAGGAAGTTTATCTGACAAATCAGAAAACAACAACAGCAAAAACCAAGGAATAGTTAGTCTCACATTGCTCTGTGCAAGACTCTCTACAAGTGTGTCCACGTGCTGGAAGGCCAGCTGCTGCTTCTGCAGATTCAAGACATCTTCACAGAAACACTATGAAAACAGAAATTGGTCTCCCAGGACTGAGGGAGTTTGGGGAATGTGGACTAGAAATCAGTGAGAGAGCCTAATAATTTTAATAACTTTTAAATTTTTTTTTAATCAGTCTTACTTTTAAGTCTTATCAGGTACCCTATGGTAAATTCTCTACAGACTCCCAGCTTGGCAGCACAGAGGGCTGTGGGTCTGAATGCATTGGCTGAACCAGATTGTTGTGTCATTTCCAGAACTATTGAGAAAAGTATCAGGAGACTAGGAAAGCACTCAATAGCTGCACATGTGCAGCCATGATGATGAAATTGAGGTAAGGGAGCAACTGTCTCCTAACTGGTGATGGCGCCTCACAAGATGTGGTTGCATGGCCAGAAAGCTCTTCCTTCAGCTGGTGCTGAAGGGGTCAGGTTTCCTCATGTATCGGGAAACCCCACTGTGAGCAATCCTGGCCTCCATCACATTCCACAGAACATGTGCTAACTTTCAGGAACTTGTTTTTTTCCTTGGATGCTGCCCATTGTGCCCTGGCAACCAGCTTGATCCTCACTGCAGCATCATGCAGAGAGATGTGTTCTGTTGTTTGTGGCTACTAGGTCTGTGTAGCCACTGAAATCTCATGAAAAATTCTAAGGTATGAGGATCCAGAGTCCAGTAACTAGAATTTTCTGGGTGACTGGATTGTCCTCAGGGTTATTTTTTTTTTTAATGTAATAAGGCTACATTAATTCTTCCTTATCAATATAACACTAGCTTATACTGGTGTCAAAATTGGATCTGTTTCTCTCTGACAATGTGAGCAATTCACTGTGGCCACAGTGCCAGACCCCTGCCTGGACATACACATTTATTCACATTTTCTAGAACACCCACGACAGGTAAGTAGAAAAGGCCAAGGCCGCTCAAGAGCAGCCTCATGGCAAAGCATGAAGCCAAATTTCCCAGAAGCACTGAGTTCTTCCTGGGGGGGGGGTGCTGTACAGAACAACAAACAAACAAACAGCAACAACAAAACAAATCCAAAAATCAGAATTCTCCTGATGAGCTAGCCCAATGGGTTCTCACTCTATAGATTACAAACTAAATATAGAGGCTGTCCTTATAGAAAGAGGGAAGGACAGAGGGAAGTTTGCTCAAAATGTTAAACAGAATTTATTTTACTTTCCATTTGGCAACTTGCTACTTAATTCATCATAACATTGTCTTCACGTAATTGCCTACAATTTGTACTGTGCTTGCTTTTATGCAGTGATTAATAAGGTGGTAAATCAGATTTCTTTCCTGTGACAACTTCACTCAATTGTCTGTGATTTTGTAATCTTGAGATGCTCCAAGACTGAATTGATTTTAGTGAGCAAGTGTGCCGCTATAGATTAATAAAGCCTATGCAGGTGAGGGGTCAGTAATGAGTAGACTTTGTTTATGAATACTAGCTTATACTGGTGTATAAATGCAGCATCATATTCCCTAGAATACTCTGTGACATAGCAATGATTTTTGTCAAGTTATTGATTTCCACCTCAAATTAATGTCTCCTTAAATAGCTACTTGTTAACATTATGATAAAAGTCCTTCATCTCACATGAAAATCTGTAACATGAAGATTTAGAAAACCTATGTAGGCTCAGTGAAACACTGATGGGATTGATTAGTCATGATTGCCATAGGACTAGGTTGGGAGTATTATACAAGAGCTCCAGGCTGGGTCACATCCTTTCAAATGGATTATGTTTCTCAATCTACTTTATTCCTGTGAGGGTCCCACTTGCTTTGCTATACATTCTATGTATTTTACTCTCACCAACTCATTAAAGTGTAATTGTACATGTTTGGCTTGCTCAAAATCCTCTATTTAAGCTATGCATAGTGGCACATAGGTATTGGAGGGAGGGATAGATGGGTTTCTGTGCATTTAAGTCCATCCCTGTCTACATAATAAGTTCCAGGGCACCCAGAGCTACATTGTGAGACCCTGTGTCAAACAAACACAAACAAAGAAACAAAGAAGCAAAATCATCCACTTACCCACATAGCATTTATATACTTCCAGTCTTTATTTTTCTAGATCAGGTAGTAGGATAGCTGAACCTGTAAATCCCTCTTTAAAGTATGATGCTATATACCTGAACTCCCAGACCCGGAGAGCCTGAGATAGAAAGAGTGTGACAGCAAGTCCAGTTTGGAGTCTATAGGGAGACCCCATCTTATAACAGCAATAGGAAAAAATAACAGTAACGTGTGAGTCTTCTTACCTTTTCTTTCTAAACTTGAAATCCACAGTCAAGCTCCTAGGAACCTTGAAGTCATTCAGTGACTCACTATCTAGACTGTAATCCTGGCTCCAGACTAAAAAGCCTTTCATCACATGCAATGCTCTTCCTTATGCTTCCTTCTGTCAGGATTTTCCATTCAAACCTTCCCCTGTTATTTCTTTGAGGTAGAGGCAAGCTTTATTTTTTTTCACAGTACGGGTGACAACCCTGATGCTCATCATACATGTCACATGCTATAACAGGACAGCCAGGAATGAGAGGTCTGGTGGACATTATGATATTTGACCGGAATATTTCCTTTTGTGAGTGTTATTGGCATGTTATCTTATGACACAGTCTGAATACTGCAATGACTTCTAAGTGTCCCCTGTGATGTCCAACAGATATTTTGTCCCCAACACCATCCTTCTTGCACCTACCAGGCAACTGGACCCTCGGCACCATCTTTATCACATACAATATTTTGCCTAAAACAATGGATTTTCATATCTTGATACAAAATGTAAATCTGTCTTTTTGGCTTTTAAACACACTACGGGACATTCTGTTGGCAGTGTGGTGTTTTGGAAAGAAAGAAAACAACAATAGCAGCAAACCAAAATAAGCTGTGGCATTTTACAGGCCATGAGAAGTTTACGTAACTGTGATCTCTCCTTCCATTTTCCTTTAAGTGTAAAATAACAAGCCCCATTTTAAGGGCTTATTATGAGGACTTGGAAGATTGTATAGGAGATCGAGAGATGACTTAGCAATTAAGGACTCTTTATGCATTCTTTTGCAAATGATTAGAGTTCAGATTCCAGTACCCATGTGGTGGGTTAAAACCATCCTTAACTCTAGTTCCAGGACATCTGATGCTCTTCTCTAGACTCCTCAAAAGCATTGTGCACATCTATATGAAGGCAAACACTTATGTACTAGAATAAACTAAATACATTTTTTGAAAATTAATTTAAAAAGGTATAAATGGCAGGTTTAGCCCAGTACCTCACACAGTTAGTACAAAATAAAGTCACTGCAGTAATTAATGATAATGGTAGTAATAAATCCCTTAACTCTGCTATCCTTGACTATATGGTCAGGGAAGTAAGTTTTCATGCACTCTGTTGAAAAACAAGGGTAGAACCTGAACTGGATGGTATAGAAATGACTAGAGGATACAGACCAATGGTAGATCTGGGTGCCTGCTGAATATTCTGTGTACAGTAGCCTGTCCTTGGCCTTGACCTTCTACCTGTGATCTTGACAGAGCACCCTGAGTTATCCTGTGAGAATAACCCCAGAACAGTGCTTCCCACTTGCAGCAGATGTCACTTTAATTATCTCTAACAAAGCTACACCTTTGTCCAGAAAATTCTAACTCCACTTCAAACCACAAAGGTCATCTTTTCTAAGAAACCTTTGCTAAGTTTCCTGTTTGCTGCTGATCCCAATTCCCAGCTCTCCACACTGAGTGTCCACTGACCCTCACATGGTTTAGCATTGTCTGGGTCTTGTTCACCAAAGATATACAGTGCCAAATAACACTCCTGGATAGGAATCGTCTCCCACACAGGTTCTCCAGGAGACATGTATGACAATCATGTTTACCCGTATCATTTTTTTTTTTTTTGTAATTGCAGCTTCTTTGCATGAACAAGGAATTGTTCAAATGACCGTGAAAGACTACATGAGGTGCGTAGCATAATCAGTCACTTCACTCTGAAATTCACCAGCTACATCATTGGAGCAGAAACAATGACAATAATTTCTTCGTAATAATTGTATAGAGGTGTGGATCTCATGAAACATCACTCTCCTGGCCACTATGATTAGAATGTTTTCACTCTCATCTGGCCATGGCAGAATTAGGGCTTCCTTAAATATCATAAAGGAATAAGAGAATTAAATCAACAAATGCTGACCTGCTGTGAAACTTGGTTATAATATTTGCATAAATGCATCCTACTGCAGTGCATCAATTCACAGACGGTATAATCACAGGTTGGTCTGGAAATGATGGTACTCATGGTACTATTTACTGACTGTTTAGATGTTGGTGGGAAGCAGTGTGTCTCTAATGGAGAAGAGAGTAGATTTTAGCGTGTGCTCCCTAGTACAGCTGTATGAGCTGGATCCTTAGTATAAAAGCTCATCTCAGACACACTGGACTGAAATTCATAGGTGAAGTTCAGAACTATTGTTTGCAAGCCCTTTAGATAATGCTAAGGGACAGTCTAGTTCAAGAGATGCTGGGACTGACTGAGCTCCTTGAGGCTAGGAACCACTTCCTGATATTGGATCATCTTTTAATTTCAGAACCCTTTGAGAAAACTAAATGTGGAGTACAGTTTACACACATTGCACAATTCCCCATCTCTTAAGTGATCAGATGCTTTGATCTGATGCAATTACATGATTTTAAGGCAAAAAATAAAAATAAAAATAAATAAACCTCCCAGGGAGCTCGAAGAGAAGATTGAGAGCTGGATTTAGGGTTAAGCTCATGCCCACATGATTGAATCAAACCTGCAAGCATTCATGGATTTTTTCCAGATCTAAATCCAGGGCTGCTTCTATGTTGTTCTACTGAACACTGCAAAATGAATGTAGCCCTCAAATGTGGAAAAATACCTGTTAATTTATAGGAAGAGAGATGAGGTGTGGTCGTCTGCCTCTCTGACGCTATGATAAAACACTGGTGATCAAAAGCAGCTTGAAGGAGGAAGGGGTTTTTCTGGCTTATAAGTTATAGTCTTTCACTTAGGGAAACCAGGGCAGGAACTCAGGGCAGGAACCTGGAGGCAGGGACTGAAACAAGAACACAGAGGAATGTGGCTTGCTCAGCTACCTTTCTTATACAGCCCCAGCTCACCTGCCTAAGGATGGGATTACCCACAGTAGACTGGAATTTCCTCCATCCATGAGCAATCAAGAAAATTCCCTACATTTCCACAAGCAGTCTGATAGTGGCAACTCCCCATTTGGGGTTTCCTTTTAACAAGTGTCTTTATTTTGTGAGGCAACGTGAGAAAAAAAAAAAACACTAACCAGTACACAGGCAATAATAAGTAAATAAACAAATAATTTTTCCTCTTCTGTCAAGATCTATTGCCATTTAAATATAGAATTCATATGTTTTGGAAATGTGTATTTTTTCATCTTTAATGAAAAGATACAATTAAATAGAGAGGTAAGTCCAGATGTTCTTACTCAGTATGGACAGGAGTAAAACAAATTTAGCAATTCAAGTTTAGTAACCTTGTCTCCTTGGGAACATTGACATCTGCAGAGTGTTGTTTGATAAATTTTAATTGTATGCCAACTGTCTAATATGATCCATGATATGCCTGAGCTATATAAAACAGAATTGTACTATAATACACTTCAATTTTCTTTGGAAGCGCTTTAAAATGTTTTGCAATAGAGGTATACTAAACATGGTGATTCTCATTGTCTTGGGTAGTAAGGGACTTCATTACTATTGCATATGGTTGGCCATAGGGGGCTGTGGGAACACAGGTTAGAGACTGTTAGCCATGAACTATGAAATCCTTCTTCATTTTGAGAAATGACGTGGAGTACCTCCAGTGGTTGTTTGCTGTACATCTTTCATCATATAATATTAACTTCTTCCCTCAAGTTGGAGCCTGGCAAAGCTGTGTTCCAGAATGGTTCCCCAATGATTTGCCATCTGTCAAGAGTGAGACATTCTGTCACCTTTATAAACACTTGCAGTCACTTAACACTTAAATTCTCACACATTCTATAACAATGCTCAGAAAGGAAGGCCACCCCTCTGCTACACACAATGCCTCCTTCCAAGGTGCACCCACTGTGGGGTTATTAGAAACAGGAGGAAACAAAAATGATTCCTTCTGAAAGGACACCATCCCAAGGACCTTCTGAGAGAATCTAAACAATATGACTCATCTTTGATACCCTTGTCTTCTAGATCTCTGCATCAGTTCTCAGAGACTCCTACACTGTCCAGAGGGACTAGTTTCAACTCTTGCTATTCCACCACAGGTGTACCTCAAAGGTATGCAATTTCCTGGCACTTTCATCAAGATAGATAATTCAGTTCAACAATTGGATTTGTGAAATTAAAAAATATGTACTTGAGAAATACTTGCTAAATTAATGGATGAGAGGGTGAACAAAGGATTCCCAAATCTTATTTGTAAGAGTATATTTTAAAAGGCAGTGAAGTTGGAAAGGAGGTTAAGTATCTGTCACTGGGAAATATCTGATAAATGGTTAGATCTATGGTTGCTGGAATTTCATTTGTTGATAAAACAAGTAGGATGTGTAGGAACTGCAACTCTACCCATTAGTACTATCACTGGGTCATATTTTAAGACAACTACAAGCTATAAAAAGATCCAGAGACCACATTATTACTGACAAGGATAACAGGTAAAATTTACAAAACATGTCTATACCCACAGAGGATAAGGTCTGGAGAGAGACCCGTGGATTTAGTGGGAGCAGGATAAGGACTTAGAAAAAAGATTTACATGTAATAATTTACTTTTTAAAAGGTAAATTTGTTTTATTTATTTCTTGTGCTATTAAATATATTGCAAGTTAATGATATTTTTATAATGATTCAATAATGTTTAGTGACAAGTCAATCAATATTCATATTGATGTCCATGACACTGTACCCTTTGGAAGTCAGGAGCAGTCTTTGTTAACTTTGTGTTGTAGGTACCTTGCCCCAGAGCTTAGAATACCACAGATGTTCGTTCAATAAAGATTAGTAAAAAATAGACTGAATAAAGATTTATACAGTGGGGCCAATAGATAATAAATTAAATTTTCATGTGGAATTTAGGATTCTCTCCAAACTAATTACTCATTCCAACCTTCTTTATATCAATTTGTCCATGGCATACAACCAACTGATTGTCGCTGCAGCTTTCCAAATCATTTTAATGATTAAGGTATCCTAGCCAAAGCCATTTAGACCCCTCAGTGAGGGGTCCTAGCCTGTCTTTTTTTCTTTGATTGGGTCAGAAGGCAAATCATCAAATCTGTAAGTGACAATGTGAACATGATACAAGCCCGAGGGAAGGGGGCTTGCCTGTGGGACTAATGAGACTGGAGCTTTAGAGAGAAAATCATCTAATTGTCTGTGTCTCAAACAAGCTCTTGAGAGTAGCATGTGTTATAAAGGCAAACAGAAACCTTCATGAAACACAAGAAAACCCTCTGAAGCCTTATGAGAAATCTCAGTTCCCACAGGGTCTATGGCATTTGGAAGGTCAAACACCAGAAATTTTGAGTGAGAAGTGAGTTGGTATACATAAAATTTCTAGATGATTGATTCTTAATTTCTGTGCCAACACAGACTAGAACTATTTAATAAAAAGATTTGTTGGTTTTGGCCAGGTCAAGACTAAGTATAAAGAAACAAATAAAAACCAGAATATATTCTAACCCTACCAAGAGACTTGAAAACATTATTTGGAAACATTGAACCTATGGTATGCATTCAGTAAATATCCTTGGCAGATTCATGTAGCTAAAGATGTCCCAGACTGATACTTAAAAGAAAATTCTTTGGGTCTCCAATTCCAGGTGTTGGTGATATTGTGCATTCTATTTCCTTGCTTGCTATCAGATATTGTTTTAAGATGATTGCCAGTGCGCTATGACTTCCACTCCCTACTCTTTCTACCCTGTCTGATTTAACACTTGCCCAGTGGGAAAGGAAAACCAGGTGGATAAAGCTCATGGTTTTGTTTGTAAAGCACAGGCACGTGTCCCTATGTGGGATGTCTGACTGTCTTCGAAGTGAGCGGTGTGAAAATTGTAGTGAACTCAGTATCTGTTTGACTCTTCAAATTCCTCTTCCCTCAAATTCTGGAAGACTGAGTGAGTAGGAAAAAATGGACTATGGTTAAATGGGCTGTTATACATAAAGATATTCTTATTTTTATCTCAGCATTCCTGAATGGCTGGAATTTTGGGAAAAAGATCCAGTGGAGATTCTCTTGGACTTGGGGTTTGGTGCTGATGAGCCAGATATCTGCACACAAATCCCAGCCCGGTTCCTTGGTTATAGCTCAGCAGCCAGAGGAATTAACATCCATGTTTTTCTTGAAGCACAGAAGCAGCGGATGGACTTTGAGAACCCCGACTTGTATGGTAAGTGGGAACCTGTGGCACTGCATCTCAACACTTGGCACTGAGTACTGGGGAAGGCCACAGTATTTGACAGAATAGGCTACTACTTGCTTGTTTAACCATTCAACCCCAGGAGACTTGAAACCAGAAAAATTGACTTCTAGATCCCTCTTTGTCTGACATGGTTTGCTTTTATATTTAGAAGCAAGACTGATTTGCTCCGTAGTGTCACTGAAGGTTTTGCTGTGTACCTACCTCAGTCTGGAGTACTACTAGTTGCAATGACAGGGGAAATGTGGGAATGGGAAATTGTACTCATCACAGGTCTGCTCAGATGTCATTGGCCAAAACAAGTCACATGACTTCCTGACTCCAAGGCAGTGGAGTGTACAATCCTGTGTAAGCCCAAAGATGAAACACTCTCATGGGTGACACTAATCCAGCCACATCCCAGGAGACAGCCCAGCCTGAATATCATGAAGCTTTGGGTGAAAAGTTCTCGCCTAGAGGCTGCTTAGACGGCTACTGTCTATGCCTTGAGATGCAGGTGGTTGCTGTTCACCACTCATATCTTACTAAGTTGTGGATTAACTATATTTAGTTCTTATTGCCAGTATTACTTGCCACATGTCCCCAACTTGTGGCCTGTGGGATCCCTATGACTAAGGTATCTCAGTGGACCCTCTTGAAGAACATGTACATGAGTAAAGAAATTGAGAGAAAGAAACTCAGTACAAAACAATTTCTTTACCACAGGATTGATTGACAGTCCTTGGGCTCCTAGAGGGAAGGTAGTACAACCTTTTCAAACTCATTTAGATGTGAACGCTTTGTGATCAGCAAGGTACACTGCCATGGATTACATAAAAGAGGTTGAGAAAATCCAAATGGGGAATTACAAAATTATTCTGAAATAAGTTATTTTTTAATATTTTTATTGGATATTTTATTTATTTACATTTCAAATGTTATCCCCTTTCTCGGTTTCCCCTCTGAAAACCCCTATCCCATCCTCCCTCCCTCTGCTTCTATGAGGGTACTCCTCGACCCACCTAACCACTCCTGCCTTCCCATACACTGGGTCACTGAGCCTTCCCAGAACCAAGGGCCTCTCTTCCCACTGATGTCCGACAGGTCATTCTCTGCCATGGTTTCCTCGATGTATACACTTTGGTTGGTGGTTTAGTCCCTGGGAGATTTGGGGAGGTCTGGTTAGTTGATATTGTTGTTCTTCCTATGGGTTACCAACCCTTTCAGCTCTTTCAGTTCTTTCTCTAATTCCTCCATTGCGGACCCTGTGCTCAGCACAATGGTTGGTTGCGAGCATCCACTTCTGTATTTGCCAGGCTCTAGAAGAGCCTCTCAGGAGACAGCTATATCAGGCTTATGTCAGCAAGCACTTCTTGGCATCTGCAATAGTGTCTGTGTTTGGTATCTGTGTATGGTAAGGATCATCAGGTGGGGCAGTCTCTGAATGGCCTTTCCTTCAGTCTTCACTCCACACTTTGTCTCCATATTTCCTCACTTGAGTATGCTGTTCCCTCTTCTAAGAAGGACTGAAGCATCCACACTTTGGTCTTCCTTCTTGAGTTTCATGTGGTCTGTCAATTGTATCTTGGGTATTACAAGCTTTTGGGCTAATATCCACTTATCAGTGAGTGCATACCATGTGTGTTTTTCTGTGACTGGGTTATCTCACACAGGATGATATTTTTTAGTTCCATCCATTTGACTAAGAATTTCATGAATTCATTGTTTTTAATAGCTGAGTAGTACTCCATTGTATAAATATACCACATTTTATGTATCCATTCCTCTCTTGAAGGACATCTGGGTTTTTTCCAGCTTTGGCTACTATAAATAAATCTGCTATGAACATAGTGGAGCATGTGTCCTTGTTATGTGTTAGAGTATCTTTTGGGTATATGCCCAAGAGTGGTATAGCTGGATCCTCAGGTAGTGCTATGTCAAGTTTTCTGAGGAATTGCCAGACTGACTTCCAGAGTGGTTTTACCAGCTTGCAATCCCACCAGCAATGGAGGAGTGTTCCTCTTTCTCCACATCCTTGCCAGCATCTACTGTCCCCTGAGTTTTTGATCTTAGCTGTTCTGACTGATGTGAGGTGGAATCTCAAGATTGTTTTGATTTGCATTCCCCTGATGACTAAGAATGTTGAACATTTCTTTTGGTACCTATCAGCCAATCCAGCCATTCGCTATTCCTCAGTTGAGAATTCTTTTTTTTTTTAGCTCTGTACCTCATTTTTAATAGTTATTTTGTTTTCTGAAGTCTAACTTCTTGAGTTATTTGTATATATTGAATATTAGTCCTCTATCAGATGTGAGGTTGGTAGAGAGCTTTTCCCAATCAGTTGGTTGCTGTTTTGTCCTATTGACAGTGTCCTTTGTTTTACAAAAGCCTTGTAATTTTATAAGGTCCCATTTGTCTATTGCTGATCTTAGAGCACAAGCCATTGTTCTATTCAGAAAAATTTCTCCTGTGCTCATGTGTTTGAGGCTCTTCTCCACTTTCTCTTCTATTACTTTCAGTGTATCTGGTTTTATGTGGAGGTCCTTGATCCACTTGGACTTGAGCTTTGTACATGGAGATCAGAATAGATTGATTTGCATTCTTCTACATACTAACCTCCAGTTGAACCAGCAGCATTTGTTGAAAATGCTGTCTTTTTTCCCTGGATGCTTTTAGCTTCTTTGTCAAAGATCAAGTGACCATAGGTGTGTAGGTTCATTTCTGGGTCTTCAGTTCTATTCCATTGATTTACCTGCCTGTCTCTGTACCAATACCATGCAGTTTTTATCACTATTGCTCTGTAGTAAAGCTTGAGGTCAGGGATGATGATTTCCCCAGAATTTCTTTTATTGTTGAGAATAGTTTTCTCTATCTTGGGATTTTTGATATTGCAAATGAATTTGCAAATTATTCTTTCTAACTCTATCAAGAAATGAGTTGGGATTTTGATGGGGATTGCATTGAATCTGTAGACTACTTTTGGCAAGGTGGCCATTTCTACTATATTAATCCTGCCAATCCATGATGTTGGGAAATCTTACATCTTGAGATCTTTCCATCTTCTGAGATCTTTGATTCCTTTCTTCAGAGACTTAAGTTCTTGTCATCCAGATCTTTTACTTGCTTGGTTAGAGTTACACCAAGGTATTTTATATTATTTGTGACTATAAGTTCTTTTAAGTTCACCAAAATTAAGTCAATAAAAAAGAAGAATTTTCTAAAATACTTTTCTTAAAAATACTTCTCTTGGATTTCTCACTTCTCTCTCTCTCTTTCTCTCTCTCTCTCTCTCTCTCTTTCTCTCTCTCTCTCTCTCTCTGTGTGTGAGTTCTCTCTCTCTGTGTGTGTATGTATGTCTGTCTGTCTGTATGTATGTATGTATGTATGTAAAATGGTTCTTAAAATCTCAGGGATGAGTTTTTTAAGACTATGCGATCCTGAGGATGCTTTGATCTTTTTACTTCTAGAAGGAGTTACTATGGTCTCTCCTTCCAAAAATGAAAGTTCCTTCATCAATTTTCTATTTCTTGAAAATGTCTAGATTTAGGTAGTCATTTTATAAATGAAGTTGATACATTGATTAGAGAGAAGCCAGGACTGGGTCTTTGGTTCTGGAGTGGCTGACTTGTTTTTATTCTCCTGAATAATACAAGTACACTTTTACTTTAATAAAGCTAAGAAGGTCAAATAAGTAAGAACTCAGTTAGTTATATACTCAAAACAAAACTGAAAAGAACGCCTCATTCAAAGTTAGAGGAGAGGGTTTAAACTGGAAAGTAAAATCAGTTACTTAATCTTCCCACAGGCCAATACAAAATGCTAATTCATGCTCAAGACAGTTGTTCTCTGAGTCAACTGAACCAAATAAATCAGTAGATTTGTCATAGTTGAATACAAAACTTTTTATGAGATTATGGAAGGCAATCATAAAAGCAATTTTATATACTTTAGCTCATAGAAGAGATGATAGTTCCTATAAGCTTAACATAGGAGAAGAATGTAATCAGAATTATCTGGAAACATAAGAATTCCTCTAAAGGTCTTGAAAGAATTTCACTGTTGTCTGTGAAATGTTCACCAGTTCTTCAAAGCAGAAGGATCATTAGCTGATAGTTCTCCTTTCAGATGAAAGAAACTGGTAAGCAAAAGATATAGTTAGCGAAGGCTGGCAAGACTACTATTTGAGTCCAGACAGAATAGAGGACAGCATCCATAATGTGCTATCTCCATTGTCAATGTAACTAGAGCACATGTCTATTGTGTTGTTGGAAAGAATCATACAAAGGATTAATAAAGAGAGGATGGTCAGCTGAGTATGTGCACAGTCCCATTCCACAGGCAGGAGCCAAGTATGGAACCAAAGGGAGAAGGAGAAGTCCCAGTAATATAGGCACTCGGCAATGGTAGGCTGAAACCATAATCAGCAAAGGTAATTCCCTCAAGTTTTTCCTCTGAGGCATGCAGTGGGAAATTTGGTTTCTTTAAAAATAAAAATATTATGGGGAATATGTTTTTTTGTTTGATTCCAAGTGTGGGATATGGGGCTGCTTCAGATTGTCCACAGCAGTTGACTATGATTTCCTTTGTGCTCTAGCAGGGGTATGATTTTGCCAGGGGCAGACAGTTTCTGCAAATGTGTGACATTTGGAATTGTGGGGACTTTCTAGTGGGTATATAAATGTTATGACCCTGAGAGGTGGGATTGCTGTTGGTGGGTTGTTGGTTGGTTGCTGTTGGTTGTGGTTTGTTATATAGTTGTATACAAAGAAAAAACAACAAGAAGAAATTAGATATCCTGACAGCCAACATTGAAGATCAAACTTGCCCCAAGTAACTTGATGCCCCTAATCATCAGGAAGTAGTCAAATGACTACTACTATAAGTATCCCTTCCTCTCTATTCCTTTTTATCTCTTACTTAGTGTTGGAGGTTGAAAGGGTAGAAGAAGGGGATTGGATAAAAGTGGAAGAAAGAACTCATAAAGTAACAAAAGTCCAGCTATAGAATCTATATTTGATTATAGATTTAAAAGATGCCTGAGCGATGGAGAAAATTAGTACTAGAGAAGTTGGGCCTTTGGTGTGACTTTATTTGACAATATAATTAAGAATACTTTAGAAATGGTTTTTAAGATAAATTTGGGTAATATAAGTGAACAAGAGAAACCCTGTAATGCCACTCTAAGCAACATTAATCAGTGATTCTAGAGGGAGCTTGGAAGACCAAAGTTCTAATGGAAGGCAAACAATGGAGATGAAACTTGTGAAGGCTAAGAGGTCTTTCCCAGTGAGAACTAGGGACAGAATAGAGGTCACTCCTATGATATTATGGCAAAACTTCTATGTCTGTTCCACAGAGGCTGTTGAAGAAAGGCTGAACTTAACCATGATGAGCTAATTAGAATGGTAGAGGAGTTTTCAAAGTAGACAAGTATCATGCTCAAGTATAGTTACTGCTATTTGCATCTAGCAAAATGTATAACAAAAACTGGGCAAGATGTTAATGAGAAGATCTGGAAGTTAGTTTGCCCAGAAATCCACGGAAAGCTGGAGTGGAGATCACAACTGCTGAGGCAACTGAAGCCATTAGAAGAAACCAAATACTTTGCATCAAAACAATAGAAAAGACCTATTGAAGGCATCTCAAGAATTGGTCTACAGCTGAAGAGATGTTCAGTGGGCAAAGCTCTTGTTAGGCAAGTGTGTGGACCTGATGTTGGACTCCCAAACCCCATTAAAAAAACTGGGTGAGAACTGAGGAGACACTTTAGTTGTTAAAGTGTTTGCCATGCAATAAAGAGGGCCAGATTTTTTAAAAATTTTTTTTAATTTTTATTTTTTAGATATTTTCTTTATTTACATGTAAATTTCTCCTTTCCCAGTTTCCCCTCCAAAAAACAAACAAACAAACAAACAAAAACAACAAGAACAAACCCCTGTTGCCTCCCCTCTCGCCATGCCTGCCACTCCACCCTCTCCCACTTCTTGGCCCTGGCATTCCCCTATACTGGGGCACAGAACCTTCACAGGGCTAAGGTCCTCTCCTCCTATTGATGATCGAATTTGCAATCCTCTACTATACACGTGCTGCCAGAACAATCAGACCCACCATGTGCAGTCCTTGGTTGGTGGTTGAGACCCTGGGAGCTCTGAGGGTGCTAGTTAGTTCATATTGTTGTTCATCCTAAGGGGCTGAAAACCCCTCAGCTCCTTGGGTCCTTTCTTTAACTCCTTCATTGGGGATCGTGTACTCAGTTCAATGGAGGGCTGTGAACCTCTACATCTGTATTAGTCAGGTAGTGTCAGAGCCTCTCAGGAAATAGCTATATTTAGGCTGGCTTTTCCTTCCTTCAGTTTCTGCTCCATAGTTAATCTCTGCAACTCCTTCTGTGGGTATTTTGTTCCCCCTTTTAAGAAGGAATGAAATGTCCACCTTTTGGTCTTCCTTCTTGAGTTTCCTGTGGTTTGTGGGTTGTTCTTCCTGTATCCCCAACTTCTGGGCTAATAACCACTTATCAGAGAGTGAACATGGGTGTGTTCTTTTGTGAATGGGTTAAGAGGGCCAGATTTTAGAGCATGTAAGTATAAAGTAAGCATGGAAGAATGTCTCTAATTCCAGCCTTAGGAAGCAAAAGTGGGATGCCCTAGGGCAAGCTGAGTAGCCAAACAAGCCAAAACAGTAAACTCCAAGTTCAACAAAAGACTCTCCATCAATGTACTAGGGGGGAGATGATCAAGAAAGACATTTTACATCAACAATGAGCTGCCACATACCATGTGCATGTGTACCTGCATACACATCTACACCCACACACATCAACATGTACATACCACATACAAATACATGCAAAAATATAAAGGCATGTGTTGAGACCTCATTAATCACAGGCTCAATGGAAATGTTTGATTCACTTTAAAGAATTGGTGGAGAGTTTGATGATACCTTCTTCATACAAGGCTACTTAAGAAAGCCATCTGGGCACTCAAGTTACTTCCACCACACTTAAAGGTGGATCTTCAGAGAGAGGAACATGGCTGGGGAAACTTGAGTTTTAAGTCTTTCTCATCTTGGAAAAACACATTATCCATTCTTCAAGTTTGTTTTTCTTCTTTTTAAAGTTTCTTTATTCTTTAATCTTTTTTTTTTTACAGTCTAGACTTTATCCCCTTCCCAGTCTACCCTCTGACTATTCCACATCCTTTTCCACATTTTAATTTACTTATTGTATGTGTGCATAACCTGTGTATGCACACATGTGTACATGCCTGTATACCATGACACACATGTGGAGGCTAGAGGACAACTTGTGGGAGTTGGTTTTCTAATTTTTACTATGTGAATTTCAGGGATAAAACTAAAATCTTTGGAATTGGCTACAAACAATTTTACCTGCTGAGTGATGTCAGTGTCCCCCATTATTTAGTTCTTACTATTTACTGCTTCAAAGTAGTTTAATGGCAAAAAAAAGAGAAAACTATTGTAAAACTTCTATGTTCCTGTATTCTTCAGGTCGGTTCCAGCAGTTGGAAATCCTGGATCATGTGACCAATGCCTTCTCATCCTTGCTTAATGGTGTTAATAACCTACAGAGCCAGGATGAAGAAAAAGCTGAAAGACAGGGTATGCAAAATCCCTCATCATGTGGAGCTAAAGAACATAAAACAAAAATGAGCCAACTTTTAAGAAGAGCTTCAAGACAGACCAGCAGGGTGGATGGTAACCCAGCACCGTCAGAATCATTCAAAATAGAACATGAGATTTCAACTTTGCCAACCAAGCCATGGGATCCTAGAGTAGAGCTACAGGTGGCTTCTGTTAGCCATGATGGAAGTCAAATGCTCCCTTCAACAGAGCATGGTTCTGCCCAAGCTTGTGATGACCTGTCACCTTGTCCTCCTCCACAAGCTCTTCTGGACAAGCAGTGGTCTTGCTCATGCCCACTGGCCAAGCAGTCTCCTCATACCTGTATGTCTGAGGGGTCAGTTAGGAGAAGAACTTGGAAGGAGAAATGGATTCATATTGACAAACTCAAGAACTTGTCACACATTGTGAATAAAGGACCAGATTCTTTTGAAATGGAAGAGGTAAGTGCTGTATCTAGTGTTCTGTTCCTACTGGAAATGGCCCATCCCTACCTTTTTGCTTTCTTGACTCCACTGATACAGTTGATCTCCCAACTTTTAGCATCTTACCTTATGGTTCTGTCTTAGTGTTTTATTGCTGTGAAGAGACACCATGACCAAAGTAACTCTTATAAAGAAAAACACTTAGTTGGGGCTAGCTTACAGTTTTAAAGGTTTAGTACATTCTCATCATGGCAGGAAGCATGGCAGCATGCAGACAGGCATAGTTCTGGAAGAAGAGAGAGTTCTAAACCTTAATGTGTAAGCGGCAGAAGGAGACTGTCCTACTAGGCATGGCTTGAGCCTATATGAACCCAAAGCTCTACCTCCACAGTGACATACTTCTTTTAACAAGGCCACACCTCCTCCAATAAGCCACACTTCCTAATAGTGCTACTTCCTATGTCCAAGCATTCATGTACATAATATGGGGCCATACCTATTCAAACTACCACAGATTTCCAATTAGATTTAGTCTGACACAGTTAAATCCATTTAAGTTGCTTCACACAGAACTAAACTAGTATGAAATCAGCCTTCTCCTATTGTCTTAGTTACTTTTCTATTGTGGTGTCAAGATACCATGATGAAGGCAATTATAGGAGAAACAGTTCATTCAGACAAGGCTTACAGTTTGGAATGATAATTCCAACAATTAGCATGCACAGGAAGGAGCATGGCAGCAAGCAAGCTGTCGTGAGAGCTTACATCCTGATCCACAAGCACTCTGCATGGAGAACTAACTGGGAATGGCCTAGATTTTTGAAACCTCAAAGCCCACCCCCAGTGACACACCTCCTTCACCAAAGCCACACCTCTTAATCCTTCCCAAAGGGTTCCTACAACTGGGAAGCAAGCATTCAACAAACGCACCTATGGAGTCATTCTCAAACACCACACAGATCCATCTATTTTTTTCTTATACATAACCGAATTTGAGTAATCTCTTACTTTTCTTTCACTCTATTTTTTATTAAGTATCTCAGTGGGGTTTTTATCTACTTTATATCCATAATTCATCTTCTTTAGGGGTCAGTTAAATTACTCCCACTCAGTGACAGCTGGACCCAAAATTCCTCTCTATGTTCTCAGAGTCCCACCATGGAGATCTTGTGAAAAGATGTGTATATCAGTTGCCTCTTCTGTGCTGAACTCCTGAGAGCATAAAGACCAAAGAAAGTGTTCAGAAGTGCTTGCCAAAATGTACCCTGTAATATTTTTAATAAAACATCAAGAGTGCAGTGTGAGCTTGGAATTTGGGTAGTTAGTTTCCTTTATGTGCTTGTATCAGGGATCATTGATATTCATATATGGTGGTCCTGTTTTATCTGCACTCTCTAATTCTTAATTCTTACTTCTCTCACTCATATTAATTTGTATTTTATTCTGATATCTCCTTTTGTAATTATTTGGTAATGTGTGTGTGTGTGTATTTCCATTTATCTTTGTATTGATAATGGAAAATAGAATTTGACATGAACTTTTTTGTCCAAGACAGGGTCTCTTTGTATAGCCCTGGCTGTCCTGGAACTCACTCTGGAGACCAGCCTGGCCTCATATTCAGAAATCTGCCTGACTCTGCCTCCCAAGTGCTGGGATTAAAGACGTGCGCCAACACCACCCAGTGGGACATGAACTTTTTGATAACTTTATTTACTTAATAGAATGAGAAAATGCAGCCTAGGGAAACTGCATATTAAAAAGAAGCCAATGTCATAGTGGCAAATCTAAACATTTAATTATAAGAATTAAAATGTGTAAAATGGCAGAATTTTGGAAGTATTAAATGATAACCAATATTCATAAATAATCTGGACAATAAAGTTTAACTAAGGCTGACCAAAATTTTCCTTTCAGACAATCTACCATGTTTTCCTTGAGTCATACTGAATGTTGTTTTTGGTAGTATTTGGCTTAACTACCAAAACTATACTTCCAACAAAAATTATACACAGATTTTTTAATGCAAAGGGCAACATATTCTGTGTTTAATTCTAGTAAGTAGAATTGAGTCAGCTTCTTTCTTTTCCCATTACCAAGCATATCAAATGGATTTCATACTTGTGACATTCATGCAGTTATGCTATATGACAGATACTTCTTTTTATTCATGATCAATCACCTTTATCCTCCCTTCGTTTATGAATGGACTGTGTATTACAGAAAACACATTTGAGACCACCAGTATTAATGTTAGTCAGCCTCCTTATTAGATGCAGACTGTTTCTTTATTTAATCTTTTCTGATTTTTAAAACTAATAACAATGGATCAGGTAGGAAGCCTAGGGATATACCTGGCATTTATATTAACTTGTTGCACTCCTTTCTTTCTTCTTTTCTAATTGAAAAAAAAAAAGTGCTTTGCAGTATACCAAATTGATTTTTCTTCATGATAGTGTTGTGAAAAGAGAGTTTTCTCATTACATTTAAAAAATGTGATGAAGCACATTGGTTTGATCTACTGAAACCAACAAAAGGAATGCTGGGAAGTTCATCTAATCAGCTCTCAGTCCTTCCAAATTCTCGAGTGAAAACTTTGACTTCATGACTATATCCAGAAAAAGTGAGCTAAACCTAAATCCTATAAAGAAATAGTCCAACATATCAACAGTAACTATTTTCACCTTACAGAGCATTTCTTGGTGGCACACTTCTACAGTGAGCGGTGTTACTACTTAAAGGTGATAGATGCTGCCTAGTTATTACTTTCCAAAATATTTCAAAAATAAAGTCTGCTCTCTCAATATAGAAATAAATCTTTGTGTGTGTGTGTGTGTTAAGGAATATGTAGCAGCTGTATTATCTGAATTACTGTGCATAAGCTTATCAATCAATACTTAGCTAGCTTTCTCACATATATTTAATATTCTTCAGTAGCAAAAGGAGTTCTAAATGCATAACTTCTAGAATAAAGCCTTGATCCTTTTGTCCAGAAGTGACTGTCCCTCACCTCAACTCTTTTAATTCATTGAGTCTTGGTGAGTCTCATGCCACCTCTTCCTCCTCTGCTCCTTCTCCTCCTCCTTTTCCCAGAAGTCCATTATCTATTACCATCAAGTCATGTTTATCCCTCTACATTGTTATCAGTTGATAATTATTGCTCATTAGTTAAATAAAGTGAATGTGTCATGAAAATATTTCTAGTGAAATTGATGTATTTTGACATCGTAGGTCCAGAGCTTTGAAGAAGACACTGGCAACCCTCTTAACCCGACATCAGGAACTGTAGGTAAGGATTCAATAATAGATATGGTTTCATTAATGATCGATCTTTCAGAGACAGAGTGAAATAGCCAATACTTAGCTCAGTTAAAATACTTGGAGATTCATTGCGACAACGAATTCCAATCCATTTCTGTATCATTTGAGGTGCAATGTAAATATATGTGTAAATTTTAAATACTTTTCCAGAAAGTATTGCCTATCCCTGTGGTTATTGTGTGGTCTGTCTAGCTGGCTCTATGAGCTGTGTGTAGGAGAATGGATTTACCACCTGAGACTGAGTGGGTGGTGTTCTCCTCCTGCCTGGTACTGGTTGTTGCACAAGTTCCGCCATTTTACAGGCCTCAGTTTTTTCCATAAGTAATAAAGAAATCAGTGCAAATAATTTTTTATGTTTCCTACAAATACTTGCATTCTAAATTTTTTGTAATCTCATGTCAGACTCTTCATGGACAGAAATTGCTGGGGTGCAGTTTCCTGGTCTTCTCTTGGGGTGTACATTCTAGAATACGGAGTGAGTTTGCTTTGTTCCTGCTTCTCGTTCCCCCAGTTACAGCACTCACAGCTGCCATGATCCTTCAGTGAAGCTGGAAGCAGGCAGAGATTAGTCAAGCAAAATAGAGCAGATGAAGCTAGTGTGTTTCCTGGAAGAAAATATGCAAATTTTAAATTTAATTTAGTGTGGTGTCAAACACATCTTTTCCATTACAAAGTGTATGTATGGGTCTCATTTTGCTAAATGCTGTTTAGAAATTATGCATTAGTAATTATAGGGTCCTGCTGATTACATAAATTGTTATCCTGCTCTTCAAGTAATTACCACATAACCTGCACTGAGGTTTATAAGACAAAAATAAGCATCTGTTTTCCATCTAATTGAATGCTTCTCAATGAAGCTGGAGGTCCCCTTGTCAAAAGGAACTGCCTTCCTTGACATTCAATTAGGAGGTCTACTGATATCACATAAGCCATCCCAATTATTCCAAAAAAGATTACGTGGGAAGTCGGGCAAATTAGGAGACTAAAGTGAGAGAGGTGGTAGTTTGCCTAATAAGAAAAATCTGGACAAGTTGGATTCTCTCTCTCTCTCTCTCTCTCTCTCTCTCTCTCTCTCTCTCTCTCTCTCTCTCTCTCTCTCTCTCTCTCTCTCTCTCTCTCTCTCTCTCCCTCTTTCCCTCCCTCCCTCCTCTCTGTCTGTCTGTCTCTCTATTATTGTTTATCCTGTATCACATATATATGCATTTTGAAATTAATGAATGAATGAATTAATTAATTAATTAGTTTACATCCTAAATGCTGCTTCCCATCTGGGTCCCTCCCTCGCCAAGTCCCTCTCGCCATTCCTCTCTCACCTTCTCCTCTGAGAAAGTGGGGCACCTCCCTTGGTATTCCTCCACCCTAGTGCATCAAGTCTCTGCCAGATTAGATGCATCCTCTCCTACTGATGTGCCCTGTGGGGTCTCATTCCAGCCTGTATATGTTCTTTGATTAGTGGCTCAGATTTTGAGAGCTCTCAGGAGTCCTGGTTTGTTGACTTTGTTGGTCTTCCTGTGGAATTCCTATCTACTTCTGGGACTTCAATTCTTACCCCTCCCAACTCTTTCATAAGTGTCACCTACCTCCACCTTATGTTTGTTTGTATCTTAAACTATTTCGGTCTACTGCTGGGTAGAGCCTCTCAGAGGACAGTTACGTCATGCTCTTTACAAGCATAGAAGAGTATCATTAATAATGTCATAGATTGATGTTTGACCATGGGATGGGTTTTGAGTTGGGCCAGTTATTGGTTGGCCTTTCCTTTGGTCTCTGTTCCATACCTGCATTGTTTTTTTAGACAGAACTAACTTTGGGTGAAAAGTTGTGTGGGTGTGTTGGTGGCCCTATCTTTCTACAGGGTGCTGCCTGGTTGCAGGAGATGTCCTCTTCAGGTTCCATGTCCCTACTGTTAGGCAGCTCAGTTAAAGTCACCTGCATTGACTCCTGGGAGCCCCTCCTATCTCAGGTCTCTGGGACTTCCTAGAGACCCCTCACCCCCAAACAACTACAGATTTCCATTAATTCCCTTGGCACACTAGGCCTCTCTCCTTTCACCTGATTTTCATTCCCTCTCTTCTTCCCCCTCCCATTTCCCTACCTCACCCTGCCTCCTATGACTATTTTATTTCCCCTTCTAAGTGAGTCAAGCAAACTTGCTTGGGCCTTCCTTCTCATTTACCTTATTTGGGTCAGTGGGATGTATCATAGGTATTCTGTTCTTTATGACTAGTATCCACATATCAGTGAGTACATGTGATTTGTGTTCTTTTAGGTCTGAGTTACCTCATCCAGGATATTTTCTAGTTCTATCTATTTGCCTGCAAAATTCTTGATGTCCTTGTTTTTATACCTGTATATTCCATTGTGTAAATGAACCAAAACTTCTGTATCCATTCTTTGTTTGAGGGATATCTTGGTTGTTTCCAGTTTCTGGTTATTACAAATAAGATTGCTATGAGCATTGTAGAGGACGTGCCCTTGGAGTATTGTGGGGCATCTTTTGAGTATATGCCCAGGAGTGGTATAGCTTGATCTTCAGGTAGAAATATGTCTAATTTTCTGAAAGACCACCAGATTGATTTCCAGAGTGGTTGTACAAGTACTAGGTTATACAAGTACTTTGCACTCTCATCAGCAATGGAGAAGTGTTCTGCTTTCTCCACATCCTCTCCAGCATGTGCTGTTACTTAAGATTTTGATCTTAGCCATTCTGACTGAGATAAAGTAGAATCTCAGGGTCTTTTTGATTTGCAGTTCCCTTATGACTAAGGATGTTGAGCATTTCTTTAAGTGCTTTTCAGCCATTGGAGATTTCTCTGTTGAGAATTCTGTTTAGCTCTGTGCCCCATTTTAAAATTGGGTTATTTGGTTGGTTGGAGTTTAACTTCTTGAGTTCTTTATATATTTTAGATATTAGCCCTGTGTCAGATGTACAATTAGTGGAGATTTTTCCCAATCTGCAGGCAGCCATTTTGTCCTATTGACAGTGTCTTTTGCCTTACAGAAGCTTTTTAGTTTCATGAGGTCCAATTTATCAATTGTTGATCTTAGAGCCTGAGCCACTGGCATTCTGTTCAGAAAAATTGTCTCCTGTACCAGTGCATTCGAGACTCCCACTTTCTCTTCTATCAGGTTTGGTGTATCTGCTTTTATGTTGAAGTTCTTGATCCATTTGGATTTTGGTTTTGTGCAGGATGATAAATACAAATTTATTTACATTCTTTTACATGCAGTCATCCCATTAGACCAGTTAGAAAAAAAAAGATGCTTTCATTTTTCCATTGTATGGGTTGGTTCTCTGTTGAAAATCAAGTGTCCACAGGTGTCTGTGTTTTTTCCTGGGTCTTTGATTCTATTCCATTGATCAACCTGTCTGCTTCTGTACCAGTGCAGTTTTGATCACTATTACTCTATAGTACCGCTTGAGGTCTGGAATTGTTTACGATTGTTTGTTTGTTTGTTTGTTTAATTTTCCATATGAAGTTTAGAATTGTATTTTTAAGGTCTATAAAACATGTGTTGGAAATTTGATGGGGATGGCAGTAAATCTGTAGATTGCTTTGGTAAGATGGCCATTTTCACTATGTTTATCCTACCTATCCAAGACCATTGGAGATTTTTCTGTCTTCTGATATCTTTCTCAATTTCTTTTTTGGGGTTTTGAAGGGTTTTTTGTAAGATTTTTAATTGCTTGGTAAGAGTTACACCTAGATATTTTATATTATTTGTGGCTATTGCTTCCCTAATTTCTTTCTCTGCATGTTTATCATTTGTATAAAGGAGGGCTATCGATTTCTTTGAATTAATTTTATATTCAGCCACTTTGCTGAAGTTCTTTATCAGCTTCAAGAGTTCTCTGGTAGAATTTTGGGAATTGCTTATGTATATGCTATTATATTGTCTGCAAATAGTGATATCTTGATTTTCTCCATTCCAATTTGTATCCCTTTGATCTCCTCTTGTTGTCTTATTGCTCTACCCAGAACTTCAAGAGCTATATTGAATAAATAGTGGGAGAGTGGGCAGCCTTGTCTTGTCCCTTATTTTAATGGAATTGCTTTAAGTTTCTCTCCATTTAATTTGATGTTAGCTATTGGTTTGGTGTATATTGCTTTTATTATGTTTAGTTATGTGCCTTGAATCTTTGAAAAGGTGTTGGATTTTGCCAAAGGCTTTTTCAGCATCTAATGAGATGATCATGTCATTTTACTCTTTCAGTTTGTTTACATAGTAGATTACATTGATGGATTTTCATATATTGAACTATTCCTGTATCCCTTAGTAGATTACATTGATGGATTTTCATATTGAACTATTCCTGTATCCCTTGCATGAAACCTGCTTGATCATGGTGAATGTTGTGTTTTATGTGTTCTTGGATTTTGTTTGCAGAATTTTATTAAGTATTTTTGTGTAAAATAAGTGAAATTAGTCTGAAGTTCTCTTTCTTTGTTGAGACTTTGTGTTGTTTATGTATATCAGGGTTACTGTGGTTTCATATTCATAGTGTTCCTTCTATTTCTATTTTGTGGATTAGTTTGAGGCTTATTGACATTAGCTCTTCTTTTAATGTCTGGTAGAATTCTGTACTAAAACCATGTAGCCCTGGATTTTTTCTTTTCTTTCTCTTTCTTTCTTTTTTGGGGGAAGGGGGTAATTAGGAGACTTTTAGTGAGTGCTTCTATTTCCTTAAGGGTATGGGACTGTTTAGATAGTTTATGTAATCTTGATTTAACTTTGGTATGTGGTATCTGTCTAGAAATTTATTCATTTCATTTATATTTTCCAGTTTTGTGGAGTACAGGCTTTTGAAGTAAGACCTAATGACTTTGTTGTTCTGTATCCCTTTTCCTTTCTGATTTTGTTAATGTAGATACTGTTTCTGTGTCTTTTTCTTAGTTTAGCAAGGGTTTGTCCATCTTGTTGGGTTTTGCAAAGAACAAGCTTTTGCTTTTGCTTGTATTGTTGTCTTTGTTTTTATTTGATTGATTTCAGACCTGAGTTTGACTATTTCCTGCTGTCTGCTCCTCTTGGGTGTGTTTGCTTCTTTCTGTTCCAGAGATTCCAGGTGTGCTGTTAAGTTGTTAGGTTGAGATTGCTCCAATTTCTTTATGAAGGTACTTAGTACTATGAATTCTCCTCTTAGCACTGCTTTCATTGTGTCCCATAAGTTTAGATATGTTGTGCCTTCATTTTCATTGAATTCTAGAATGCCTTTAATTTCTTTCTTTATGTCTTTCCTGACCAAGTTATCATTGAGTAGAGCGTTGTTCATGAGTAAGTGGGCTTTCTGTTGTGTCTGTGGTTACTGAAGTTCAGCCTTAATCTGTGGTAATACAGATACAAGGGGATACAAGGGATTATTTCAATCTTCTTGTATATATTGAGGCTTACTTTGTGCCTGATTATATGGTCATTTTTGGAGAAGGTTCCGGGAAGTGCTGAGAAGAAGGCATATTCTTTTGGTTTGGGGTGAAAGATTCTATAGATATCTGTTAAATCCTTTTGAGTCATAATTTCTGCTAGTTTCACTGTGTCATTGTTTAGTTTGTGTTTCCATGATCTGTCCATTGGTGATACTGTGGTGGTGAAGACCCCCACTATTATTATGTGGGGTTCAGTGTGTGTTTTGAGTTTTAGTAAAGTTTCTTTTATGAATATGGGTGCCCTTACCTTTGGTGCATAGATGTTCAGAATTGAAACATTATCTTAGTGGATTTTTCCTTTGATGAATATGAAGTGTCCTTCCCCATCTTTTTTGATAGCTTTTGGTTGAAAGACTATTTTATTAGATATTAGATTTGCCACTCCATCTTGTTTCTTGAGTCCATTTGCTTGGAAATCCTTTTTCCAACTCTTTACTCTGAGGTAGTGCATTAGCAACATAATAGATCCTGTTCATGTATCTAGCCTGTTACCTGTGCATTTTATTGGTGAGTTAATTGCACCTGTTGATGTTGAGAGATATTAATGACCAATGATTGTTAGTTCTTGTTAATTTGATATTGAAGGTGTTACTGAGTGTATGTGTGAGTCTCTTCTTGTGACTTTGCTGTGAGTTGATTAATTTCTTGTGTTTTATTGGGTGTAGTTATCCTCTTTATGTCAGAGTTTTCCTTCTATTACCCTCTGTAGGGCTGGATTAGTTGAAAGATATTATTTACATTTTTTTTCATGGAATATCTTGGTTTCTCAATCTATGGCTATGGAATGTTTTGATGAGTATAGTAGTCTGGGCTAACATCTGTGATCGCTTTAGGTCTATAAGAAATCTGTCAGGATCTTCTGACTTTTAGTGTCTCTGTTAAGAAGTAAGGTGTTATTCTGATAAAGGTCTGCCTTTATTTGTTACTTGGCCTTTTTCCCCTTACAGTTTTTAATATTCTTTCTTTGTTCTGTACATTTAGTGTTTTGGTGATTATGTGGTGAGAGGATTTTCTATTCTAGTACAATCTATTTGGTAGTCTCTGAGCATCTTGAACATTTACAGTTTATAGCCATCTTTTTCTTTAGGTTAGGGAAGTTTTTTCCTATGATTTTGTTGAAGATGTTTTTTGACCCTTTAAACTGGGAATCTTTATAACTTTCTTTTCCTATTATTCTTAGAATTAGTCTTTTCATAATATTTCAAATTTCCTGGATGATTTGAGTTAGAAACTCTTTACATTTGTCATTTTCTTTGATTGATATATGTATTTCTTCTGTGATATTTTCTATGCCTGAGATTCTCTTTTTCGTCTCTTGTATTCTGCTGGTGATGCTTGTGTCCATAGTTCCTGTTCTCTTTATTAGGTTTTCTATCTCCAGGTTTGCCTCCTTTTGTGTTTTCTTTATTACTTCTGTCTTAGTTAGGGTTTGACTGCTGTGAACATACACCATGACCATGACAACTATTATAAGGACAACATTTAGTTGGAGCTGGCTTACATGTTCAGAGGTTCAGTCCATTATCATCAAAGTGCGAGCATGGCAGCATCCAGACAAACATGGCATAGGAGGAGCTGAGAGTTCTACGTGTTGTTCCAAAGGCAAACAGAAGATAGGCTTCCAGTTAGCTAGGATGAGGGTCTTAAAGACCACACCCACAGTGGCACTCCCTGGGTCAAACTACAGACCATCACAGTTTCTATTTCCATTTTTAGGTGTTGGATAGTTTTATTATCCTTTACCTGTTTGATTGTATTTTCCTGTATGTGGCGGGAGGATTTTCTTTTCTGGTCCAATCTCTTTAGTGTTCTCTACGCTTCCTGTACATTTATAGTTTATAGTAATCTCTTTCTTTAGGTTAGGTCAGTTTTCTTCTATGATTTTGTTGAAGATGTTTTCTGGCCCTTTGAGCTTGGAATCTTAACCCTCTTCTATTCCTCTTATTCTTAAGGTTGGTCTTTTCATTGTTTTCTAAATTTCCTGGATCTTTTGAGTTAGAAACTTTAAGGGACTTATGTGTTTCCTCTTAGAGGTTTCTACCTGTTTGATTGTGTTTTCCTGTATTTCGTAAGGGAATTATTTCTATCCTCTTTAAAGAACTCTATAATCTTCATGAGATAGAATTTAAGGCCACAGTCTTCCCTTCAGGTATGTTGGGATATCCAGGGCTTGTAGTAGTAGGGAAACTTGGTTCTGATGGTGCCATATTATCTTGGATTCTGTTGATTATGTTCTTGTGCTTGCCTTTTGCCATCTAGTTGTCTCTGTTGGTGTGAGTTGGTACTGGTTGGTTCTGAGTGTCCTGCATTGGAATAGGCCTCCCAGGTGACAGGTGAAGCTGTATGGCTGGAGTTTGGGCAGGCCTCCTCTGAGGTGGGTAGAGATATGGGGTGGGATTCAGTATAGTGTGTTCCTCTACTACCCACTTAGATGCCAGCATAGAGTGCAAGGACTATGGCTATACATACATTTTTTAAAATGCCCAATTCTAACGATGACTTCATCTAAAAGATGAAAGCATATGAGTGTCTTCCTTGCCAGCATACTATAACTGGGTAGTTTTAGGATACTAGTTGCTGATTTGTAATCCCTTCACTGCTTCCTGGATCTGAGTATGTCTGTTCTTGGATGTTCATTTGAGAACCCAGTCCCATGCTGCATAGAGGTGTCTCATAAAGGCATCCTGGTAGACATCCCTGAATGTACTTCCATATGAGTGAGCTATCATTGATGCCTAGTCTAGCCAATTTTTGAGCTGATTCCAGCCCAGAGTAAAGGGGCAGCCATACAGCCTAACAAGCCAGTATACGTAGCTGTGGGAAGCAATTGTTTAAAGTCAGATTTAAGGCTCAGTTACATCTACTCATGCACAAAAATTCTGAATGTTAGCAAAAAGTATAAATATTTAATGCATGAATTTGAACAAAGTGACATTTTTATAAGAGATGAAGAACACAGCTATAAATACTGAATTTTTGCTTAACCTCTCAAAAGTTATCACTGGAATGAAAAGGTGAATAAGGAAGGAATTACATATCCATGCTATTTAAAATGGGGAAAGTACATCTTATTCCATAAGCCATGGAGATTGTATAGGTTTTGACTAGAGAAACTGTGAGAGAATCTGTGTGGATGATTCCAAAAGAAGAACCCATTAAGGGATTAAAGAAAATGGTTTACTAAAAAAACACAATACATCAATTGTGTCATCCAAATGAATCACATTAACTATTGGACTGATCAGGACATACATTGCCTGTCACTTTAGAAAATAAACAAACATGGAAAAATGGCCACAAGATTTGGCACTTTGAAATTTCATTAATTAAAAGAAATGTCTGCCATTAAAACACTGACTACAAAGGAACATTCAGGACTCATTGGACTTGTATACTCCCAGTGAGAAGGGGGAGGAAAGGCCGTGCCTCAGACCAGTCCTTCAGGGCTGCCGTTGGCTCAGATCTAGCATGAAGGCCTGATTCTGTGTCTGATGATAGGCAGCTTTCCCATAAATAACTGCAAATCCCAAACATAGTGTTTCTAGAAGTTCTACATAGAGACACTGAAAATTGAATGTTAGCAGGCAAAACAGTTGAGAGGTTCAATGCTTGAGAAAAAGGAATGATACCTGGGTAGGGTTTTTTTTTTTTTTAAAGAAAACAGAAGCTTTCTGTTTTCTTTAAAAGAAAAGAAATTTTTCTTCTTTAAAAGAAGAAAAAATGAGCCTGAGGTAGACTCATTTGCCCCCCTTCCAAAACTCAAGCAGAAAATTGTGATACAAGCTCCCCATACCCCACCCCCCAAAATTAGAAAATAAAGTCTGGGATAAAGATAGAAGAATTCAAAAAAGTAAAGAGACATAACTCCAAGAAGATGGTCAAGGTGAGAAATCCCCAAATTCTAGGTGTGAAATCTGCCCACAGCCCACTGTACTTGAACTAACATGCATCAGAAAGTCTAAGAGATAGAAAAGGCTAGAAGAAGTAGGAAATGTTCCATTTGGGATAATAGGTAGCTTTCCATTAAAGGTCGCTTGCATCTTGAAGCAGTAACTATTCTCAATGTCTAGGTAAAATAAAATTTATTAAACTTATGAAGAAATAAGAAAATATAGACAGTACTTACTAAAACAAACAAATGAACAAACAACAACAACAAAAGTAATTGAGAAAAAACACAAAAAAACCTTAGATGTTAGAATCATGAAATATCATCATGCTAAGTATTGCAAAAGAAAATATACTCAAAAGAAGTAAAATTATTACAAATCTCAAAAGTAAGTTGAGGACCAAATATACATGGGATTGCAGATAGAGAAGGTCTTGGTCAAGGAGAATGATGAAGGAAAAACATTTTGAGAGAGTAATTTTCCTATTCAGTCATCAAACCCAGACACTATTGTGGATGTCAGCAAGTCCTGGCTGACAGGAGCATGATATAGCTCTCTCCTGAGAGGCTCTGACACTGTCCGAATAATATAGAAGTAGAGACTCACAACCATCCATTGGACTGGGCACAGGGTCCCCAATGAAGAAAAGCTTAGCAAATACCAACAGGATATATGCATAGAATGCTACACCCCAAAGTGTTAGGGTCAAATCATGAAGACTAATTGGAAGAGCATGTTCAAACAGACACAGTAAAAGAGTAGAAGTGTAAAAATTTAAAAGGCAAGGGCCTTCTCATTAGAAAAGATGGAGGCTGTGGGACAATAGTTGTAAACCAGAATGAACTTTCAGCAAGTGCCTTGGGAAAAGATGATGAAGACATCTTCAGACAACACTAACTAAAATACTTCACCAGAGGCATACATTCTGCCAGTAATACTAAAGGAAGTGCTTCAAAGATGGATAGCATACCTCTACTGATGTAATCCATATTATTTATAGAAAAAGGATATGATATCTAATAAGTGGACTCGTATAGCTACATGAAATGTCACAACAGCAAATTTAAATAGATTGAAAAGTTAAGGATATAAAAAAGAATAGTTCAGGAAAATACTAACAGAAATAATGGAATATACTTTAAACACACATACCCCCCCACACACAAACATAGAGTGACTCCCTTATAAAAATTACAGAAAATTAGATGATGAGTAGAGAAATTATCAATATTCATAGAAAAGATACAATAATTATTATATAATAAACAGAATACCATTTAGATAAATGTAGAAAATATTAAGTGGACTTAACAGACAGTAAGTTTGTTATTTCTGTTTGACAGAGGTTCTGATTAATTTATCAGCTACAAAGTCATTAAATAACAGTTAAATAGATGGGTGGATAGATAGATGTAGAGATAGATTAGATAGATAGATAGATAGATAGATAGATAGATAGATAGATAGATAGATAGATAGATGTAGATACAGATATAGGGAAGATAGATAATAGACAGAGGAGACAGATGCTATACATAGCTTTTCCAAAGAAACTGAAAGAACCAGTTTCCCAACCCTGAGCCTTTTTGGCTTAGTGTGGTTACAAACATGGATAAGGTTGCATAAATGAGAGCTTGCTGTTCCAGAGTACATTTTGCCTGTCTGCAGGTTGAAATGACTCTTTACAGTTAGGAAATGGCTCCCTTGTAGGAGCACCAACAAGGTATAGAAAATGTGAGTCCAGATAGAGAAATCTATTGAACAAGACAAGGGTTGGTTGCTGAATTTGAGCATATTTCCCCAGATTTCATCTCTGCAATTGAGATTTATCTTATAGTTGATGACTGGCCTTAGTTTCATAGAGGCTTTTCCATGTTGTTCTCAGTGGTTTAAAACTGATGGTCCCTAATATTTGTTAACAACTGGCATAAATGAAATGTAATGTCATCTACTAAGCTGTTATCCCTGCAGTGTATGTGGCATTTACCGTCAGCTAAACACTGGCTATTGGTTTTATGCTTTGAGAAATGACTAACAGACAACCAGAGTGACAAGTCTGGGATCCTAACAAATTGAAATCACTGCTGACATGAACATTTTCATTTGGAAGGTTGAAAGAAAAAAAAGTAGAAGAAAGATCTTAACTTCCAAACAAAGTGAAGCAAGTAGGCAAACAAACAAAAGCAGATGGGATGCTCGGGTTGGTTAACTGAGGGGCAGTTTCCACAAAACTATGAGCAAATGTGATAGAAACCAACAATAAGCGATGCAAATTCTATATGTAGAAGCATTGTGATGGCACTGACACTGTCAGGGTGCTCAAGCAGAAAGGACCTGGAACCAGGAGTGAATGCTTTTGCTCAAGGCTGTACCTGTCTGTGGAAGGAGACAGCTAAGCTGCATACCACTCAGCAGAAGAACCAGGGGTGATAAGTACTCCAAACTTCTGCTTTCCCAGCCCTTCCATCTTCAAGAGTCAAACCCAAGTGGAACCCACAGACTATTGGCTTATGTTAGGATCTGAGTGTTTTACGTGTGTATCATACTTCGGGCAAAATAAATAAATGCCGCAATAAGATGTTTACAAAGGCCAAGCATAAGCATATCAGTGAAATTAGAATATATAATCACAAAGTAAATTATACAAAGTTAAAGGATTTGGCAAGACAAAGGTCATCCATGAATTTCCAGACAGAAAATCCCCAGAGAAACTCAAACATCTTGTTAGTCACACTAAATGGCAACTTGGGAGTGGGAAACAGTGTTAGTTAGAACTGAAATACGTGAACCAATGATTTTATAGGCAGACATATTCTTTGGACATACACCTAACATCATTTCCAAAAACTAGGAGGCCTCAGCAAGTACAGCCACATCCTCAAAGATAAAGGGCTCAAAGAACTGTAGGCATGCTTGGAGGCTGAACCCCGGAAGCACCACGCTCTGTCAGCGGCAGCTTGAGAACGAGTTGCCCAGTGTTTGTGCTTCTGTGTCTCTGCCTAAAGAGAAACTTTAAGGGCTTTGGCAACATGATCTACCTCAAAAGACTATGAAGGAGTAAGTTGTTATATGTAAAGCTCTTAGCTAATGCCTTTTTTTTTTTAATTGTTCCTCTCATTAAATGTTACTAAAAGGATTCTAGAACAGTTGGAATCAGGAATGGAAGGAGTAAACTTGAATAGTAAGATCAACAAGATGTTCAGTTCCAGTTAAGCACTTGAAAAAAAAATGCTATGAAGTTACTTGAGAGAGGCTGGGAGTTAGCTCAGTTATAAAACATGTCCACATGTAAGCATGAGGACCTGAGTTCAGATCCCACACCTACATGCAAGACTCGTACATAATGAGCTGGGAGTAAGGGGTGGTGGATCCCACACTAGTCAGCAAGTCTAGCAAAACCTATGCAATTCACATTCTTTAGGAGACTCTGCTGCCTTACATTGGTTTTTCTGTTGCTGTGATAAAGAAGATGATCAAAAGCAACTTGGAGAAGAAATGGTTTGTTTGGATTATATGTTACAGGCCATCATCAGAAACCAAGGCAGGGACTCAGGGCAGGAACTTAGAGGCAGGAACCATGGAAGAATGCAGTCTATATTGACTTTCTGCTCTTGACTTGGTCAACCTGCTTTCTTATACAACCCAGGACCACCTGCCCAAGGGTGGCACCATCCCCAGGGAGCTGGGCTATCCTACATCAATCATCAATCATAAAATGATCCCATAGTCTTTCATAAAGGTCAGCATGATGGAAGCAAGCCCTCAGCTGAGATTCTGTCCTCACAGGTATGTCTAGGTCTATGTCTAGTTGACATAAAACAACTGGAACAGACTCTGTTTCATAAAAGTAAGGCAGTGATTGATGTGACAGGACAACATGCATCTCTGGCTTCCACTGTACATTAACATGTACACACATATACTCACACATAGCACCCTACATGCACACTGACACACATATACACTGTGAGATTAAAAATATGATTATGTGTTTAAATTCCACTTTATTACAGCAAACTTACCATGGAATTTTAGCTGTGAAAAATTGGACATGGGAGTATAGAAAAACAAACACAGAAAGTAATCAAGAGCTATAATATTAAAATATAATAGTGTGTACTTTAAAGCAGAAAAAAATGTTGAAAACAAAATACTAAATTTCAGGTTATTCCAAATTATAAGCTTCATTTAAAAATTAACAGTCTCGCTGAAGAGCTGGTTCTGCTATTCCAGGGGGCCCAAGTTTGATTCCCAAGTTTGATTTTATAACTCACAACTGTCTGTAACTCCAGCTCCAGGGGATACAATACCCTCTCAAGACATTTGTGAGCACTGCACACACATAGTGCACAGACATGCATGCAGCAAAACACTCACATATATACAATTTAAATAAATAAATTTCAAATGTTTTAAAAAAGGGTTCCAGTATTTCAGTCTTCTATAAGTCAAATATAAGCTGGAACAGAGGCAAGATACTGATGTTACAGTTCATTATATGCATTTAATATAAAAAATTATGTAAATATTCTGTTGCAGTATTTTTGGAGAATTTTACATCTTCTAATAATTTTTGAATGCAAAGACTATTTCATTTATTTCTTAGATACATACACAAGTATGGCTAATTCTCCATAGACATTAAATGCAGTGGAGTAAAATATTCAACACTTTTCCAAACTCATATAGACAAAACAAAACAAAAACAATAACAACAAAAAGACACAACAGCAACAACAATACAAAACCAATTTATAAGGGCTTCATCCTCCATTCCAAATAAAATTGCTGGAACTGTTAAGTGAAAACTACTAATTCTGATAGCATAATGAGAATGCAGACATTTCATGGAAATGTAGACTTATAAAAACAAAGCAGCAATTTGACACAAATTGACAGTAGGAATTGTTTTCATTATCAAGTTAGAACTCAGAAAAAATAAATAAAATGTCAGCCTAAAGTAGGCAGCATTATGCAATAAACATGCAGTGAAGCTAGAAATAATAAAGAGAAGTGGCAGGCCTTCAAGGTGACATGGTGGTAAGGAGCTTGCAGGCAAACCTGATGATCCAAGTATGATACCTGGACACAGGTGATAGAAGGAGAGAGCAACCCCCCCCCCCAAGCTGACCTCTGATCTCCACATACAAGCACCAGAGCATACCACACACAGCAAGACAAAGAAATAAACACCAGAAAAAAGAACAAATGAAATTGGTAATAGAGAAAGCATAGACAAACTGTTTGCTAAGAAAAACTTGAGCACTAAATCCTTAACAGGAAAAAATATAAAGTTTTACAAAAGAAAAGCAATAGAAGACAAAAATGTGTAAAGTTGGAAAAGAAAGATATATTGACATAGAAAGGAAATAATATGATATGCAAAATCTATTTAAGTTATAAAGGACCATTAGTGTAATCAAAACCAGAGATAATTGCTTGGAGTTTATTCTAGGAAATTTTACATGTGTATATATTATATCACTTTTACATGTATAAAGTAGGTTCCTATGAATAAATATATATACAATCTTATTATATGTTATAAATTTTAAATTATTGATATGGTGGTAATATATTTTATGGGATGTGTAGTCAAAAATTAACAACATAGTTTGTAGACTAGAAAATTCAGTGTTGTAATTACTTGTACAGTAGGATCATACACAGTAATGATATTAAACCAGTTAATTTCCACAAGGTAAGAATCACAATAGAATGTGTACATATGTAAATACAATATATATTAACCTTACCTGTATTCATTTTGCACTAAATATGTACAAACTAAAACCGCCAACATATGCAAGGGAAACATGAACACCCACTTAGGACCGTGCTTAACTTTTGCAGAAAGAGGAATGTGATAGAAGGGAGACCACAGAGTTTGTCCAGGGTTCCTATACCTGCTATTTTCCTTTTCACATGGATTGGAGCTCAGGGGTAAAGCACTTCCTTAGTATGTGCAATGCTTAGGATTTGATCCCCAGCAATTTTGAAAAACAGAAAGTAG
Organism: Mastomys coucha; assembly: GCF_008632895.1. NCBI lineage: Eukaryota > Metazoa > Chordata > Mammalia > Rodentia > Muridae > Mastomys > Mastomys coucha. The sequence goes on from NW_022196903.1 coordinate 50,927,857, forward strand.
CAATTAACCATGAAGTAGCAATTAAATGTTAAATTTTGACAGAGCTTTTGGGTGCTTATAAGAATCAAATGCTTGTTATGTTCTTTTCTTTACCTTCTATGTATTAAAATCTGAAAGACTTTCAAATAGTTCACAAAAATCTTAACAAAATGAAAGGTTGCAGAAGGAATTTTTACTAAATAAAGAGTATGTAACTGAGCAATTTTCAACTCAATTATAATGTAAGAAGTAAATTGTAAGTTAAATTTAGTCAGATAGAGGTGCAAGTGTCCATGTAGTCTGTGTCAAGGAAACTCATTAAACAATTTACATCTGACATTTTCAACTGTGACCACCTGCCAGTCGCAGTATACTCACTAGAAAGTTATGCTGCGCAATACTAAAAAGGTACAGAAGTCAGGTATAGCTTAGATGTCTAACAAAGAGGAGTATTTGAATGATGAAGCATAAAGTAGAGTGTGGACTAATCACTGAGATGAGACCATCATGCCTGCTTTGTCATGATGCTCTAACTAAAACCATAGCTGACACTAAGACATTACTATGAAGACTGTTCCCAAGGGAGAATATTTCAGTTCTTTGCATTAAAATGCACATGTACATAAAAATACATCTACAGCTGGGTGTGGTGTTACTGCCTTGAATCTTAGCACCCAGGAAGCAGATGCAGGTGAATCTCTGTGTGAGGTCCACCTGATTAGCACTGATTTCCAGGTCAGCCAGGGTTACATACAGACAGTTTATGGATATGTAGGACCTATAATTTATAGTATCTATAATTTCTGTAACATACATAAATATTGAGCATAAATTGATGGGTAAATATATGGGTAAGTAAATAGATATATCTACAGATATGTATAGATAGAGAGATATCTGATAGATGGATAGGTGAGTGGATGGATAGATAGATGATAGACAGATGGTAAATAGATACAAAATAGATAGATAGATAGATAGATGACTGAGATTATTGATAGATGATAGCTATAGTGCTGTTATGCTGATCTTTGATGACAGAATGACATCTATTTTTCCTTTCTTTTATTTGTCTGTATCTTCTAATTAATATAAAACAGAACCAACAATTTATTCAACAAAAATCATCTATAAGTGCATTTAAAGTTAAGTATATTTTTGAATTTAGTAAGAATAAATTGTTAAGTGTTTGTTAGTAGTGTTTTCGCCTCAGATTTAGAAAAGGGGTGTTTGAACACGCCTCTTTTATATCTTGACTCTGGGTTGGGCTTCTCACTTACCACCCAACACTAGGCTTTGTTTGTTCTCTCTCTGTTCCTGCCTCTCTCCCTTCTGTCTTCTGATGCTATTTCAAAGGTGCTGAGGCACTAGTTAGAATCCACCATTCTTGTTTCTCAGTCAGATCACTGGCCTCTTGCTTCTCCAAAAGACACTGCTATTGGTCTCACCAGGAGAGACTATAACTACTTGCTTCTATTTCTCTTTCTTTTGCTAAATTGCTCTACTTGAGGATTGGATCTGGTGCCTGACTCCATGCAGACTGTCTGTCACACTGGTCATGTCACATCTGGGCTCCTCTCATGTTAGGTAAAAGAAGGAGTCCTAACGTATATTTGTTTATCTGTGGTGCTGGGTATCCAGGGCTTCCTGCCCGCTAGTCAAGATCTACATCACCAGTCCAGAAGTTCCCATTGTAATTCACTGGTATGATTTAACTTTATGACAATGTATTACATGCAAGCGACAATGTATATTCTCAAAATGACAATATTTAGATAGTTCTTGGATTTCAATATGATCATCCTCAGTATCTGTTCAGATTAGTCCCAGGTTTCCCTGGCAGACATCATAGTTCAGGGAAGCTCAAGTTCCTTATATTTAAATGAGAGGAAAGTCAACCCTATTCTCTCATGGAACTTATGAATATCAACAGATACCAGATAATTGTTGAAATTCACAGAATAAAAAGTAATACATGAGTAGAAAGATGCTAATATCTGAGAGGGAGCTGGCTATGGATTTGAGAATCTTGAACTTCTTCTGGTACACACTTTTGCACACCCACATCCTGGATGTCACATTACAGGCGTTATGCCTGCATCTTCTGGGTTTCCTTCACTCATCATCTCATGGCTGGGGAGGGAAGTAAGGTGCAGATGGCACTGTTACCACAGACGAACACTGCATAGACCCTCTTTGTGTTAAATTCTGTTGCCTTGTGGACTGACCTGAGAAGCATGCTCCCTGTGGTGCACTCAGCATCCACTTTAAATCCTTGTACAGGAAAGCTAATAAAATGAAAAATAAACTCAAAAAATAAACAGAAACCTGAAGCCTGAGAAGAGGGGCATTTCTTCCACAGCCTGCTGCACATCCTTTTGCCCATGACAGCTTTAAACCCAGACCAGCAACTATGACCTCCGTGGTCCATGTGCATTGCCGGGGAATAGATAGACTTCACTGCCCCTGAGGAGAGAAATGGGTGCTCCTCTCTTTTGATGCTTGGCTGATTTAAGAGATGCTGTGTTTGTGGGGGAAACAGCACCCATGCAACAGCACATCCTCCCAAAATGAAGGGACTGATCTCTAGGAGTCGTCTGGTCAGAGGATGCTATTAGGACCAGTAGAATCATGGAGAGCAGCTTTCAGGGCCCAGTCCCTTGGATCAGTTGTCTGGCTTCAATTCAAGTCCAATTGCTTAATTTTTTTTTTTGCACACCCCACAGAAGCTGACTCCCATGTCATCTGTTGTCATCTTTATATTTCTCTATAATGTGGTTTCTGTCTGTTTAAATATGGCAAGCTTTATGATGAGGTGCCGCCTGAATTAAGGTAATGGTGGTTTTCCTTTCTTTCTTTTTTCTTCCTTCCTTTCTTTCTAATTTTCTCTCTCTTTCTCTTTTTGTTCCTTGGCAGTTGGCGCAGAGTTAATTTTAAAGACATATTCAAACCCAAATAGCTCTGAACAACTTTTACAAAAAGCTGGGTATTTTCTAGCCTTGTTTTAAAAAATATTACAATTTTATTAGGCAATTTTATCATTGTTATAAATAAGTAATTGTACTGGGGAGAAGGGATAATCCTTATTTAATTAAATTCATCTATACTCCCAGGTTGGCAGCAAGAAGACATATGTGAGACTAATACCCGCAGCCTGCCTCTTTGCATGTGCAATTAAAAATTCACTCTACAGTAGCCCTGGCAGTTTAGTGTTGCTTTTGGCATTTACAAATTCTTTTATTTTGTGACTTTTTTTTTTTACCATACACATATGCTGGAGCAGATGTTGCTTATTTGTTGTTTATTCAAATCTGTAGGCTCTGGCAGCTAACTCCATTGTTCTGTAATGAAGCTTTATTCTCTGTCCTGTATTAGGACCCAGCGCCTGCTCCAGAGACTGTGAGAGGCTGCCTTCCTTCCCAGTAGGATGCCACAGTTATTGCCCTTGTAGTTGGCTGTTTATAGTCTGAAGCTTGCACAGAGGGGGAAAGCAGCAACAACAAAGGGCTGGGTGGTCATGGTCAGAGAGAGTGCAAGGGAACAGGCAGGAAGGTCATCTAGATATCCTTTGCTCTGTTTCTGCCCTGTGGTCTCTGTCTGGCAACCACACTCATCTGCTGTGGGGATTTGGGGTCTGAGACTTGGAAGCATTCTCTCTCTCTCTCTCTCTCTCTCTCTCCTTCCCTCCCTCCTCCCTCCCTCCTTCCAACTTTCCCTCACTCCCTCCCCTCTCTCCTTCTAATTTATTTTGTTCATAAACAGGACTTGTACTGCCTCTTCCCACCCCACCCCCACTCACATCCTCACATTTCCAATGCATCCAGATTGGCTAACAACCATGCTTAACTACACAAGCACTGCCCAGCCCAAACCTGTTTCTATTGTCAATCACACCTTCAACACATCTTTCTTTATCCAGATACTGGTTTTGGCTGCCCATATCTTGGGGGCAGCCACACTTCATAAAGTAGAGAATGTCAGGTCCTTGTTGACCATAATAAAGACCTGCTGATCCCTAGAGCTTGGATGCCAATTTGGAGACATTCGCCTTCTGGAAAACCCCTGTCTTGGCCAGGAGGCAATCAATCAGAGATGTAACCACCTCCATCTGGCACATTATGACATGGAACCTCACTATTAACACATTTGTGATTCATCTTGTCCCAATGAGTGGTGCCAGGGATCAAAATCCTCCCTCCCCATGGCAGCTGGGAGCATTCTAGCTTCCCAGCATGTGGAGTTAACACGTCGGCTCCTGTGACATTGCAAGTAACAATTCTTTTAATTATCACACCTTCTTTCCCTCTCCCCACCCACTCCACAGACATTTTGGCACGATGGGGATATTTTGCAGCCTGCAGTCAGTATTCTTAATTGACTGAATGTGTTCAGATAGCATGGTATTACCCACCATGGAGTGAAAAGGGCAGTCACCTAATGCTAAGTTCTGTAGATATAATACCCTACTCTTGTTCTAGAGGCTTTTACATCCCCAATGATGATGAATGTCTCTAAGCCATCTATATAAAGAATGTGAACCTCCTTAGGACTTAGTTCAAGACCCTTCTCATTCTGATCTCAGCATCCCCCATAGACCCACTTTCTCTCCACTTGCTCTCCTCTGTTTTGAGGTTACTAAGTACTCCCTTCTCAATGCCTTACTATCTTGTCTCCGAGGCTGTGTTTGTTGTTCCCTTTGAATGGGACCTACTTTTAATCTACTTTTCCAAAGGTCTAAAGTCATTTGTCCCTCAATATCTCAGCTCAACTATTGTCTCTTCTACCACCTCTACTACAAACTCTGTTTCCTAGGGATACTCTGTCTTCAGAGACTCTCCAAAATGTGCATATATTCCTCCATGGAAATCTTAACTCATTTTACCTCTGAAATGAGCAGTTCACAAAGTATGTACTCCTAACACTTACCATATATTATACTAGCTGTCGCTCAGCTAAGGGTTAGTATTCTATCTACAGCGAGGTTAACATAGAGGTTATAAGAAAATGGAGGCAATAGAAACACTATTAAGGACTGGAGAGATGCCTTGGTGGTTAGGAGCACATATTGCTCTTCCAGAGACTCAAGTTCAGTTATCATGTCAGGTGACTCACAACTGCTATAAGTACAGCTTGTGGGGGCTCTGGGATCTTTATGTGTTCCTGCATTCATGTGTACATATGCACACACAGAAACACACATGCCCACTCTTTAGGGTGAGTCTGCCCCCTCCACTAGCACTTGAATTACAGGCGCATACCTTAGCTTTTATATGGATACTGGGGTCCCAAATTCATGTTCTCATTGATTAACTGCAAGTACTTTGCCTGGGGAGCCATCACCCCAGAACTAACCTAGTGGTCAGTGCAACTTCTAGACTAAAGTTGCCTTCTACTCATTTATTCTTTTGAGAGGAGTCGGAACTAAACCTAGGACCTCATGCATGCTTAGTATGTGCTCTGCCACTGGGCTATAACCCAATTACATTTTTAACTCACCCTCAAAACTATTATGAGAATAAATAAAGTTTATTCTATCTACAGAGGAGGTCATCAAAGCTCAGAAGGGTAGAGAACTGGATCAGGGTCACCCAGCTAATAAGCAAATGAGCTGTAATTCATTGATTTGTCTCATGATGAAGTGACATTCTTGTCAGAACTCACCTATTTCCCTATGTAAAAACAAAGAAACAAATAAAACAACAACAACAACAACATAAAAGCAAAGCAAACCAAAACCTAGTGTTCCTCTACTAGATTGTTCAAATATTTCCCTACAATAAAAATATAGATGGAACTGGACTTATGAATAAATAAAGAAAATACTCATGAAAGGATAAGAAAACCAAATAATATTACTGTGGTTGAGATGTTCCACTCCAAGAAAAACAAACAAATCAAAATGTATTATCTAACTAGAGGCTAAATTTGGTTAAGTTAATATCAAAAAATCTTACATCACCTGCATATTTATATCCTATATAACACTAATTGTAACAGTAATAATGATTCTAAACCACATCAGTAGCTGGAGATTTGCTGGGTGTGAAAGGGAAGGCGAACATACCCAGCTACACCGCAGCTTTCACAGGCTAGGCTTGATGTTTAACAAGAGCTAAAATTCTGAGTGTCCTCACAAAGTGGCTTATGTCAGAACCCAAGAAGCTTCTCTTCCAGTTGGGGATTGTTTTGGAACACAGTTAGAGAATAAGACTCTTGTACTTTTTTTTGAGTTTATAGAAATCATTTTGGGAGGAAAGGGGGTTGTGGCCAAGGTCTGGATAATTTCTAGAAGCCTCTAAGGAGAAAGTAAATAAGGCAGGGTTGGTGCCAACCAAGACAAAGTGAGCAGTTCATCAGCAAACCTGTGCCATTAATTATGAAGCTTCTGATTGGCCAGAAGTCTCATAGAGCATGAAGTCAACATGAAGATCAAGGACTTTGAGGAGAACAAGAGAACATGCACATGTTCCCACCAGCCTTTCAGGTGTCACTGGGGTGGAAAGCCCAGGTCTGACCTGTATAGCAAACAGCATCCTTTCTCCTGACATGAGGCTTTGATAGCAGATGCCTCATTATCATACTAAGATATGCCATTATCATAGAAATCAATGACAGGAAAAGCTTTAGATACTGGGGTTCCTCCTTCTGTAAGTGACCTTTTCTGGTTGCTCTAGCCTTTGAGAGAATTGACATTTCTTTCTGAGCCTTCTCTACGAAAACTGAAACCAGGGATTGGTCTTTTCAGGCGGAAGAGAGTTGGAAAGGGTACTAGCCAATGCAGCTGAGAGCTTGATTGGTTTCTCCTACTGCCAACTCAGCCATCTTCTGGTGCCCACACAGCCCTCCGTGATGATGTCTGACACTCTCCATTTTCCTTCAACATGTACAGTTCTTGTGTGAACACCTCATGGACTTGACCTTGGATGGATACACCATTCAATTGGATTTTAAACTTGTTCTTATATAATATATATTTTATACATTTTCTACTTTCACTAATATTTAAAATGTGTGGAGTCAGTCTACAGGGCACTTCACATTTTTTTCTTCATTAGTATTATATTGCTAGTACAAGTTCCTGTTCCTGAGAATATACTACTTGAAACACAATATTTGATCTTTATTAACTATAAATTAGAAAATGTTATGATTTTGTAGATGTCCAGAGATCTTGCCATGCATTAGGCAGGAAATATCTCATTTTGTGGGATTTGAACACAGACTAAAAATGACTATGTGTTGAGTGGATAAATAGGCCCAACAAAATTTCTCAGAGACTGTGGGTTTTTTTCCATAGAAAAACTCCAATGAAAACCTTAATGCTTAATAAATGCAGAGAAGATGAAAGAAAGGGAGACAAGAAATGGGGAAGGACAGATGGAGACAGAGAGTGAGGGTGTGTGTGCTTCTAGGGTTTGGGCTGGTAAGCACCAGAGGCTTACACAAAGTCAAAGCCAGCCATGTAACTGAACTTACAGCAATAATATCAACCAGTGCTATAAATTCCTGTTGTTCTGTCTTAATATGGCCAGCAAATGAGTTTAAGATTGAAAAGAATAAAATTTTACCTAATCAGACAAATATTTTCTCATTTTAAAATCACATCCTGTCTCAACTAGAATTTTCAACCTTGAAATTAGAAAGGAGTCTGAAAGTTTCCATGGAGATACTGAGGAGAAAACACAAGGATGGACTAAGACAGTTCTTGTGAGCCACTTGTCAAGGTTCCCGGGCAATGACTGGCAAGCTGATTGGATTAATTGCTGATATTTTAATTGTTTTGTTATTATTTTCCTTGGTGCATATTGTCACCTATTTTTATACTTTCTAATATAGTCTTGATATATTTTTTCAGAAGGTAAAGTTTTACACAGCATATAAGCTAATAAACTGGTACTTTCTGTTTAAACTCAGCTTCTTCATCTTCTGTTTTGTTTCATCACTAAATGGGAAGGAGTCTATGCCTTTGCATTTTTGTTAGATTCTTTTTCTTCTACAGTTTATGTTTTTGTCTTTCTTTAGGTATTGTCCTCATTTATTTAGGCTATAGTCCAACAATTTCATTAGAATTAAAGATGCAGAACTCTATAACAATGTTTTGTGCTAAGTGTCCCTTTTCTTCTGCTCACAGGTTACTTTGATTTCTTCATTCAAGGCTGTTTACTTTTAGGATTTCTTAGCATCACTCAGTTGGAGGTTTCTCTGAAATGAATTCAGCTGGGGGAACTTGTTCTTTAGACCTTCTCTCTTCTTTCTTCTCTCTCCCTCTCTCTCTCTCTCTCTCTCTTTTCTCTCTCTCTCTCTCTCTCTCTCTGTGTGTCCATGCTTATGTGTGTATATACATGTTTATATGTGTGTTTTGTGGTATATACATGTTTATATATTCTTTTGTGTGCAAATGAGTACATGTATGTGTATGTATGTATATGTACCTGTGTTATATATGCATGTGTTTGTTTATATGTTCTTTTTGTACACACAAGTGTCTATGTGCCTGTGTGTGGTCTATGTATGTTTTGTTCTTTTGTGTGTCCCTGATATATGTAAGCATGTGTATGTTTGTGGTATATACATATCTCTGTGTTGTTGTCTATGTATGCATGTGTGCAGATGCATGTGAGTGCAAACAAGTAGCCTGGAGGTTAACACTGCTTTTCTCAATCAGTCTCTACCTTAATCGTTTTAAGAGTGTAGCCCTCGCCTTTAGTACCAGCACTTGGGAGGCAGAGGCAGGCGGATTTCTGAGTTTGAGGCCAGCCTGGTCTATAGAGTGAGTTCCAGGACAGCCAAGGGCTACTCAGAGATACCCTGTTTCGAAAAACTAAAAAGAAAAAAAAAAGAGTGTTGTCTCTCACTGAACCTACAGTTTGCTGATTTCAAGCTAGACTAACTGGCTAGGAAGCCCTGAGGATCCTCCTGTCTCTACCTCCCAGTTTTGGAACTACAGGCGTGCATCATTCAACCTGGTTTTTTACATGTACTCAGTATGGGAATCCTCATGCTTGTATGGCAAGTGCTTCACTGACTGAACCATCTCTCTATGGCCCAACTTTTCTTTATCAGTTGATAATGTACTCATGTTGATGGAGGGCTGTCTCCATTAGTTTCCTAAGAACTAACAGAAATAGAAGATTTTTGAGAACATGGGTATCTGAGAATGTTTTGATATGTTCCTTGCACTCCATTAGCATGCCAGAAATCCATCCACCCTTCTGAAGACCTTGTCCCCTTGTTATCTCATTCCTGTACTCAGCCATTGTGTATTCTTAATTTTTTTTTTTACCTCTAATGCTCTGAAATAACACAATAGACCTACTTTCATCACTGGATTGGGATTCATGACAAAAATGCATGACCTTCAGTTCTAAATTATTTCTTAGGAATCTCCTAATAACTAACTTTCACTTTCCTTCTTCTGGATATCAATGTCCTTAACATTGGCACTCCGGAAGTAGTTCTCCAATGTTCTCATGTTTGCTTGATGATGGTCATAAAAAGAATAGGCCTCCTCTATCCTGTACACCTCCTAGAATACAAGCTGAACACCAATTGAAACCGTGAACCAAAGTAAACCATTCTTCCTTTTAAGATGATTCTCATAGGCGTCTTTTTGTTTGTCTATTTGCCACAGTGACTACTGACCAACACAGACTGACTTCCATTCCCATGCACGTAATTTCAGTGAAGTTTTTGATCTCAATAGGCTTTTCCCCATAGCAATTTAGTTTTTTATCTTTTCATTAAAATTATCAGTTACAGCTCATGCATATGCATGCACATGACTTGGTATACGTTCATGAAGTTTCTTCTTGTGGCATAATTCTTGCTTCTTCCAGGACATTTTTTTTATACCTTCTTATTGAGGTCTTTATTTTCAATATTGCAAGTTGTCTTAGATGTCTGGCTATCCACTGTAGGATCTTCATCATTAAGAATGAATATTAAAACTCTCATTAAGAATTCTGAATATATATGAATATGTATGTATGTGATATATGTATGTATGTCTGTATGCATGTATGTATGTATGTATGTATGTATGTATATGTAAAGAGTTTGTTAAACTTAAGTTTAAATGCAGATTGGCCTACAATAGATAACATTGAACATTAGTTTATATTGAACTACTTATATTCCTCAGAGGATGTTCTTCTAATCTCCTGCCTAGAGTAACATTCAGTCATTTAGTGATCTGGGAAGCTAGTCAAGACAGCTTAGAGATTTTGGCTTTCAGAACTCAGTGTGTGCATGTTTGCAGTAAAATAGGCACAACACCAAGTTAAGGTCATTGGACCCTTTATTTTTTCCAGATCCAATGAATAAATTTCCATCATTTGGCTGGGTTGGAAGTAAATAGCCATTCGGTATCATAAGCTCAGGAGGAAGACTATCTATGATCTAACTGCTCTCCAAGCAGCTCTTACTGAATTGAGTTTTCTTCATGCCTTCCTTTAACTGTAGTTATGAAAGACATTGCCAACAGGCTCCCCACATAGTCTGATGGTTCTGATGTATGCACAGAACTAGTTCTTCTTTTTGCTGCTTTATGAGTCATTTTCCTCTAAGAAGTAAGCTAACATATTTCATATATTTTCTAGCTCTTAAAATAAGGTATTATATCCATCTCTTATGTTTATTTTCATTCTTTTATTCATTCATTTGTTTTTATAATAACTATATTGAGATGCAATTTATATGCTGTAGGCTGACCCTTCATGTGTCTGTCACTACTAATTTTAGGTTATTTTCATCACCCTATAATTAAATCTCAGAGGCATCAATAGTTATTTTTTTTCATTTCTGATATCTTCTCTTACCAGACTTTGACTATTAATATCGTTTCCCCACAGTGCTTATAAATATTTTGTAAATGGAGTAATAGAAAATGAGATCTTTTGGGGGTGATTCCATTTATCCTAATGTTGAGGTTCAACCATACTTTATCCTGTACCAGACACATATCCCTTGCTGCCTCCAAATAGTTGTCTACCTTGTGGGTGGTTATAATTTCCTTAATTATTATCAGCTTATAGAAGTTAATTTGATATGTTAGTAAATTTTGTTGTTATGGCTGATGCCACAACTTACTGGAGGAAGGATTAAGGATTTACTTTGCCCAGAGTTTCAGTGGTTCCAGTCAGTTATGCTGTTGGTGAGGTAGCAGAGTAGCTCAGGTCAGGAATACAGGAAGTATGAGTCAGGGTACACCAGAGCCATGCTCCCATCCATAGCCCATCAACTCCCAAAATAGTATAGTCGAATTTTAACTCATCAGTAGATAAACCATTTGTCAGGTGCTCTCAAGGTCTAATTATGCCTGGAAGTGCTTAGAATGAGCTTTACTAATGACCAAGGAGTTTCCCTATCCAATCAAGTTGATAATTGAGATTAACCATCACTGACAGCTTCTGAATAGAGGCTGTTATGAATGCTTCTTTTAATATTCATGTTTAAGGTTTTGTGTATACATAGGCTGTGTTTCTCCTGAGCACATACCTAGGAGTGGACTTATCAGTGTGTGTGATGGTTTGCTGTTTAACATTGTGAGGATGTCTCCAAGTGTTTCAAAAATCACCTTAATTATTTCTTAATCCTACCAGCGAAGAAGAAAAGTTCCAATTTTCCTAATTATTGTTAGTATCTATTACTGTCTTTTATTGTATGCTATTGTATGGTGTGTAATATATGTGGTACATGAACACATGTATGTTATTTTATGGTGAGTGTGATATATTGGTATATGAACATATGTATTTTATATGGTGTGTGAGTGTGATATATGTGGTGTGTGAATACGTACATGCATGTTATTGTATGATGTGTGAGTGTGATACATATGGTATGTGAGCACATGTTTTGGGGGATTGCTCATGCCTATGCACAAGTGTGCAGAAGTCTAAGGAAGACATTATGCATCAAGCTTTATCAAGTTTTGTCTTACTACTTTGAAATGTAGTCTCTTAGTAAACTGGAAGTTAAGCTGGAGGTCAGAGTAGCCTAATGGTCATCTTGTCTCTGCCCCCTACAGCACATAGTCACCAGCATATATTGCCACACTAGGCATTTTATGTGGACACTGGGTCCTAAACTCGTGGCTTTATGCTCACTCAGCAGGCATTCTCATCCACAGATCCATTCACCAGCCTCTATTACTGGCTTAGTTATCTCAGATACACTACCAGTTGAATCTTATTGTTGTTCTGATTTTCATTTCCCTCATGATGAGTAATACTGACTTTTAATCTACCTGTCAAATATTGTATGACTGATTTGGAGAAATTTCACATTTCTTCCTTTTTTTAGTTATTTTATTTATTTACATTTCCAATGTTATCTCCCTTCCTGGTTTCCCCTCCACAAACCCCTTATCCTATCCCTCCTCACCCCTGCTTCTATGAAGGTGTTCCCCCACCCACCTACCCATTCCCACCTCATATCCCTAGCATTCCCTTATGCTGGGGCATGGAGCCCTCACAGGACCAAGGGCATCCCCTCCCACTGATGCAAGATAAGGCCATCCTCTGATACATATGGAGCTGGAGCCATGGGTTCCTCCATGTGTACTCTCTGGTTGGTGGTTTAGTCCCTGGGAGCTTTGAGAGGTCTAGTTCGTTGATATTGTTGTTGTTCCTATGGAGTTTTTCCCCTGACTCCTTCATTGGGGTCCCCATGCTCAGTCCAATAGTTAGCAGTAAGCATCCATCCGCATCTGTATTGGCCAGGCTCTGGCAGAGCCTCTCAGGAGACAGCTATATCAGGCTCCTATCAGCAAGCAGTTCCTGGCTTCAGCAATAGTGTCTGCATTTGGAGGGATGGATCCCTAGGTTAGGCTTTCTCTGAATGGCCTTTCCTTCAGTCTCTGCTCCACTCTTTGTCCCTGTATTTCCTTTAGACAGGAGTAATTCTGAGTTTAAAAAAATGTTTTGTTTGTTTGTAGAACGTTATTTTAATATTTTCAACTTTTAATGTTCAACAAAAAAAATAATTATTTTAAGATATATTTCATTGTTAGGTCTCCCTTTTCATTGCTGATTTTGTTAATTTGGTTAGTGTCTATGTCCCTTCTGGCTAGTCTGGCTAAGGGTTTATCTGTCTTGTTGATTTTCTCAAAGAACCAGCTCCTGGTTTTGTTGATGCTTTGTATAGTTCTTCTTGTTTCTACTTGGTTGATTTCAGCCCTGAGTTTATTTCCTGCAGTCTACTCCTCTTGGGTCTATTTGCTTCTTTTTGTTCTAGAGCTTTCAGATGTGCTGTCAAACTGCTAGTGTAAGCTCTCTCCAGTTTCTTTTTGGAGGTGCTCAGAGCTATGAGTTTTCTTTTTGCCACTGCTTTCATTGTGTCCTATAAGTTTTGGTATGATGTGTCTTCATTTTGATTAAATTCTAAATAGCCTTTAATTTCTTTCTTTATTTCTTCTTTGACCAAGTTATTATTGAATAGGGCATTGTTCAGATTCCATGTATATGTGTGCTTTTCATTGTTTTAGTTGGTATTTAGGTTCAGCCTTACTCTGTGGTGATCTGATAGGGTGCATGGGATTATTTCAATCTTCTTGTATTTGTTGAGGCCTGTTTTATGACCAATTATATGGTCAATTTTGGAGAAGGTACCATGAGGTGCTGAGAAGAAGGTATATTCTTTTGCTTTAGGATGAAATGTTCTATAAATATCTGTTACATCCATTTGGTTCATAACTTGTGCTAGTTTCACTGTGTCTCTGTTTATTTTCTGTTTCCATGATCTGTCCATTGCTGAGAGTGGGGTGTTGAAGTCTCTCACTGTTATTGTGTGGGGTGTGATGTGTGCTTTGAGCTTTAGTAAAGTTTATTTTATAAATGTGGGTGCCCTTGCACTTGGAGCATAGATATTCAGAATTGAGAGTTCATCTTGGTAGATTTTTCCTTTGACCAGTATGAAGTGTTCTTCCTTAACTTTTTTGATAACTTTTGGTTGCAAGTTGATTCTATTCGATTAGAATGGCTACTTCAGCTTGTTTCCTGGGAACACTTGCTTGTACAGTTGTTTTCTAACCTTTTACTCTGAGGTAGTATCCGCCTTTGTCACTGAAGTGCTTCTCTTGTATGCAGCAAAGTGCTGAATCCTGTTTACATATCCAGTCTGTTAGTCTATGTCTTTTGGGGGGGAATTGAGTCCATTGATGTTAAGAGATATTAAGGAAAAGTGATTGTTACTTCCTGTTATTTTTGGTGTTAGGGGTGGAATTATGTTTGTGTGGCTATCTTCTTTTGGGTTTGTTGAAAGATTATTACTTTCCAGCTTATATGTTACTTGACCTTTTTCTCTTACTGCTTTTAATATTTTTTTTGTTTGTTTAGTGCATTTGGTGTTTTGAGTATTATGTGACAGGAGGAATTTCTTTTCTGGTCCAGTATATTTGGGGTTCTGTAGGCTTCTTGTATGTTCATGGGCATCTCTTTCTTTAGGTTAGGGAAGTTTTCTTCTATAATTTTGTTGAAGATATTTACTGGCTCTTTACATTGGGAATCTTCGTTCTCTTCTATACCTATTATCCTTAGGTTTCATCTTCTCATTGTGTCCTGGATTTCCTGGATGTTTTGGGTTAAGAGCTTTTTGCTTTTTGCATTTTCTTGACTGTTGTATCAGTGTTTTCTATGGTATCTTCTGCACCTGAGATTCTCTCTCCTATCTCTTGTATTCTGTTGGTGATGGTTGCATCTATGGCTCCTGATCTCTTTCCTAGGTTTTGTATCACCAGGGTTGTCTCTCTTTCTGATTTCTTTATTGTTTCAATTTCCATTTTTAGATCCTGGATGGTTTTGTTCAATTACTTCACCTGTTTGGTTGTGTTTTCCTGTAGTTTTTGTGTTTCCTCTTTAAGAGCTTCTACCTGTTTACCTGTGTTCTCCTGTATTCATTTAAGGAAGTTATTTATGTCCTTCTTAAAGTCCTCTATCACCATCATGAAAAGTGATTTTAGATCTGAATCTTGCTTTTCTACTGTGATGGTGTATCCAGAACTTGCTATGGTGGGAGAATTGGTTCTGATAATGCAAAATAACCTTGGCTTCTGTTGCTTATGTTCGTATGCTTGCCTCCCACCATCTGATTATCTCTAGGTCTATCTGCTATATGTGACAGGGGCTTGTCCTTCCTGTGATCCTGGTTGTGTTAGAGCTCCTCAGAGTTCACCTGTCTCTGTGATCCTGAGATCCTATGTGTGTCATAGCTCCTGGGAGTCAAGCTGCCTCTGGGACCCTGAGATCCTGGTGTGACCAAGCTCCTGGGATACTGTGATCTTGTGCTCCCAGGTGTGTTAGAGCACCTGGGAATGGAGCTTCCTCTGGGTGTTGTGGGACTGGCTGTGAAGTTCGTACCCAAGGTCTGCTCAGGGCACCGGCTCAGACCAGAAGGAACCCGTGCCACTCGTTGGGTGGAGTTCCTGGGTGCCTGGGTCCTACTGGTCCCAGTTACTTCCAGTGTAGAGGCAGATGTTGTCGAAATTTCACATTCAATGCCATGCTTTTAATTTGGAGTTTGGAGATTTGGCTGTTGTTGAATTCTGAGAGATTTTTATATATTCTCAATGTTAGTCCCTTATTGAATATTTCACATTTGCTTTTAAAATGTTGTCTCCCATTTCATGGATTGTCTGCTTGTGTTGTTGATAAGCCCATCTGGAATTCAATTTTAAATTATAAAGTCTTATATGTCTGAGTTTCTCTTTTCAATTATTCCTTTGGCTTCATAATGGAGACATCATTGCATAGCACAACATACAGTGATTTGCCCTACAATCCCATGGTAGTTTTATAGTGCAGGAAATTAGACATTAGAAAATTACCCATATTCATTTGAGTTAATTTTTGTGGTTGGTATGAATTAGAAGGTTCAACTTTATTCTTCTAATTGTGGTTATTTGGCTGCCACAAAGCAACATTTGTCTGTATTTCTCCTCTTTCCTAATTGGATTACTTTTTTTTCTTTGTTAAGTAAACTGTAAGTAGTTGAGTATTTTTCTGTCAAGCCACTCTATTCCACTCCTTTGGTATCTGTGTCTAAATGCTATAGGCTGCTTTCTTGACTGTAGCTTTGCAGTGGGGTTATAGATAAAGAAAAATAGGCTTTTCGCCTACTTTCTTTTTCAGTATTGTCTCAGCTACTCTTGATCTTTGAATTTTGATCTTGATCAAGGAGAAATTCAGAGCCAGCTATTTTATTTCCACATAAAGGAGTAGAAGGAATTTTGTTGGAAATTGGGTTAAGTTCATTTTAAAATTAAATTGGAAACTATTGCTAATAATATTTTTCTGCAATAATATGAATGCATTTTTATTTATCTGGTTATCTTTAAATTCCAACAGTTTGTTGGAGTTTTCAATTTTGAAGCCTAACCCTCTTTGATTAAATTTATTCTAATGCATTTTGTTCCTTTTGTCTTTATAAAAATAGGACTATTTTCTAAACTTTGAATTGAAATGCTTATGCTATATATAGAAATAAAATTGAATTTTTATATGGATTTTCTTTATTATTAATTCCTCTCACAAATTGCTCTTGAATGCTTTTTTTATTAGATATTTTCTTTATTTACATTTCAAATGACATCCTCTTTCCCAGTTTCCCCTCTGAAAAAAAAAAAAACCCTATTCCTTCTCCCCTCCCCCTGTTCACCAACACACCCTCTCCTGCTTCCTGGCCCCGGCATCCCCCTACATTGGGGCATAGAACCTTCACATGACCAAGGGCCTCTCCACCTATTGATGAATGACTAGGCCATCCTCTGGTACATACACAGCTGGACCCATGAGTCCCACTATTGAACTAACCAGTATCCTCAGAGCTCCCCGGGACTAAACCACCAACCAAAGAGTACACATTATGTGGATTTTCTATCCTGCAACTTTACCAAACTCATTCTTTGCTTAAATGGTTTTCAACAGAATTACCAGAACTAGATTTACATATATAGAAATATATATACATGTACATATATTATACATGTATACTTAGTGAAATGATAAGAATCAGAATATTTCTATATTCATGCATATATTCTAAGATGAGAACATACACAATTCTGATGTATGTATACATGATATAATTGTGTTGATTGTATATACAGAATATAAAATATGTAGACATAAAATATGTAAAGAACTCCCAGTACTCAATGATAAAAAGAGAAATAAAATAAAAAATAGGCAAGCAATTTAAGGTTATTTTTATGAAATGTTTATACAAATAGATGATCAATGAATGAAACTTTTCCCTAATCATGAGACATCAGTGTAATGAGATCTACTATGCAATGATGTCTTAGTTTTGAAGTCAAAGGCATAATTGGAAAGAGAAACTCAAACATTTAAGACTTCATAATCTAAAACTGAATTGTAGTTGGGCTTATCAACAATATAAGCTGACAATTCATGAAATGGAATACAATGTGGTATGTTATAGGACTATATAGAACATATGTATATGATCATGGCACCTGCAAATCTAATGTTAATTCTTCACAAATTCTGTATTGATTGATTGATTGATAAATTGTCCTAGAAATAGAAATAGAGAGAGTGGATATCTTGTGCTGCTAATCTTTGGAAGTAAGCATTCATTCTTTTAACATTAAGTACAACATGTGCTATATTCTTTTTATAGAAGCCTCTTTTCAGATAAAGTCAGTTCTATTTGTAATTTGTTGAATGCTTTCTATCATTAAAGATTATTGTGTTTTGTCTAATAATTTTATCATAATTGTTTGAGATAGCTAAAAACATGACTCTGTCTTTTATTTATTTTATAATATATTGAATAATTTTCTGATGTAAAAATATTCTTGCATTCTTGAGGTAAATCTCATAAAGTTGTATAGCATAGCATAGTATAGACCTCTGTTGACACCTCTGAGCAACTTTATCATTAATCATAGGTTTAAAAAGAATCAGTAATATCTGGATATGGAAATACCCCAAATACCTATATAGCAAAGGCTCGTTTCTAGTGTGGTACTTTGGGGAAGTGATAGAAATGTTAAAGGCTAGACCTAGTGGGAAGAACTTATGGTCAATGGAGAATGACCTCGAAGGAGTCAGTAGGGCAGTATTAGTTATTTTTTCCATCGCTATTAACAAAACGCCTGACAAAAGCAAGTTAAGGAAGGAGACATTTATTTTGGCTTATAGTTTGAAAGGATAGTCCATCATGGTAAAGAAGCTGTGAAGGCAGGAGCTGGATGTAGCTAGCTAGTATCTGTTGCATCCACAGCTAGGGCAGATGAATGATTGGTGCTTGACTTGTGTTCTTCTTTACGTTCAGTCTCAGATTTAGTCCCATGGGAAGGGCCACCTGCATTTACAGTGGGTCTGTCCTCCTCAGTCAATGCTTCCTGGAAACACTGTCATAGACATACTCCGAGGTCTGGTTCCTTGGTAATTTTAAGTCTAGTCAAGTAGACAGCAGAATTTAGCCATCTCAAGAACCTGGATCTGTCCTTTCTTTAAACTTTCCTTGGTCATGAAATGAGCAGTTTCGCCCCCCCCACATGCCTACTAGTTCCTCTCCATATCCCCAAAGCAATGGGACCTCAACATTTGTGACGCAAAATAAACTCTTTTCTCTGTAAGTGGATTATCTCAGAAATTTATTACAGTGACAGCTGATGCCTTCTTTCTTGTGTTTGATTGAAGATTATGAACAAGTCAATAAAATCATTACCAAAAGAAGCCATAATACCAAATTATTAGTGTTCCTTTAAATTATTGGTTAAATTTATCATCAAAGTCAATAGTCAGAAGCTTTCCTTTGTGAAATGTTTTAAATTACCAGTTAATTACCAGGAAGCATCTGTCAAAGATCAATTCTAGGTTTCCCATAACTACTTATCCATAGCTTGCCTCTCATCTAAAGTCATCGAATTTGTTTTCAGCATTTCCTGCAATCTTCTTTGCTTCTGAGAGATGGATGATCACACCTGTTTAGTTTTCAAGTTACTAACTGGAATTTTCCTTTTAATTACTAGGTAAACCTATGTAATTTTCTTCATTGTTTTTTCAAAAGCTCCTTTTTATTCTTTCTTTTATCTTTTTCTCACCAATGTAGTTCATCTCTGCTCTAATCTTCATTGTTTCTTTCATTGCACATGTTTTGCAGGTTTGGTCTTCCTTTCTCACTGTCTTAAGATCAATTTGAAAGAACTAGTTTGAAATTCATTTGTTTGTTTTTAGCAAGGTTTCACTATGTAACCCTGATGACTAAGGATGTTGAACAGTTCTTTAGGTGGTTTTTAGCCATTCGGTATTCCTCAGTTGAAAACTCTTTGTTTAGCTCTGTACCCAATTTTTTAATAGGGTTTATTTGATTCTTTGGAGTCTAACTTCTTGAGTTCTTTGTATACATTGGATATTAGCCCTCTATCAGATATAGGATTGGTAAAGATCTTTTCCCAATTTGTTGGTTGCTGTTTTGTCCTATTGACAGTGTCTTTTGCCTTACAGAAGCTTTGCAACTTTATGAGGTCCCATTTGTCAATTCTTGATTTTAGAGCAGAAGCTATTGGTGTTCTGTTCAGGAAATTTTCCCCTGTGCCCATGTGCTCCAGGCTCTTCCCCACTTTCTTTTCTATTAGTTTCAGTGTATCTGGTTTTATGTGGAGGTCCTTTATCCACTTGGACTTGAGCTTTGTACAAGGAGATAGGAATGGATCAATTTGCATTCTTCTACATGCTAACTGGCAGTTGAGCCAGCACCATTTGTTGAAAATGCTGTCTTTTTTCCACTGTATGGTTTTAGCTCCTTTGTCAAAGATCAAGTGGCCATAGGTGTGTGGGTTCATTTCTGGGTCTTCAATTCTATTCCATTGATCCACCTGCCTGTCACTGTACCAATACCATGCAGTTTTTATCACAATTGCTCTATAGTACAGCTTAGGGTCAGAGATGATGATTCTACCAGAAGTTCTTTTATTGGTGAGAATAGTTTTCATTATCCTAGGTTTTTTGTTATTCCAGATGAATTTGCAAATTGCTCTTTCCAAGTCTGTGAAGAATTGAGTTGGAAGTTTGATGGGGATTGCATTGAATCTGTAGATTGCTTTTAGCAAGATGGCCAATTTTACTATATTAATCCTGCCAATCCATGAGCATGGGAGATCTTTCCATCTTCTGAGATCTTCTTCGATTTCCTTTCTCAGAGACTTGAAGTTCTTATCATACAGATCTTTTACTTGCTTAGTTAGAGTCACACCAAGGTATTTTATATTATTCGTGACAATGTGAAGGGTGTTGTTTCCAATCCTGATTTAGAATTTTTATTTTGGCCCACATGTGGCTTCATTTGAGTACTTCATTCCTACATTGGTATTTTATATATCTACCACCATATCCAGATAAACTGTTTCAGGTTTTCATTGGTCTTGAATTTTGTGATGCTGGAAATGGAACCCACAGCCTTGAGCATGCTATGCAAGTGTGCTAGAACTAAGCATATTTCCTTGCTTTGCTTTTTGCAATTTTTAAATGATAATATAGTTATATAATATCTCCCTTCCCTTTCTTCCCCTCAAACCCTCCCATATATCCCTGCCTTTTCTCTTTAGAAATCATACAATTTTTTCATTAATTGTTGTTACATGCATATACATATTTTTTTCCTAAATATAAACTGCTTGATCCATATTATGTTATTTGTATGTTTGTTTTCAACACCAACCATTTGGGATTGGATAACCAATTGGTGTGCTCTTTCATCAAGAAGACTATTTCCCCTTCTCTCAGCATTCCTCAGTTGTCTGTAGTTCTTTTGTAGGGTTGAGGTCTCCTAAGATATCCCTAGCCACATTCGCATGTCTACAGATGTCTGGGTTCTGTTCATGTTTAGGCAGTCATATCGATGAGACTTTATGAGTGTACTTTCTGACATTACTAAAAGACACAGTCTTAGAGAAACCCTCTTATCCTTTGGCTCTTACAATCATTCCACTTCCTCTATCTCAATCTTCCCTGAGTCTTAGGGGCAGGGGTTGTTTTGTTTATGTATCCATTGGAACTGAGCTCCATAACTCCGCCTTTGCTGTTGTTGTTATGGTTTCCTAAAATGGACTCTGATGCAAAGAGAAGTTCCCTTAATGAAGGGTAAAGAGTATACTTATCTGTCAGTATAAGAACAAATATTCCTGTGTAGTTAGGGATTATGCTGGTGTAAAGGTTCTGCTCTAAGATCCATAGTTTCAACAGCTCTGGGTACTGGCTAGTTTTCCTCTAGTAGGCATAGTTTTACTGTCTGAGAAGTTCTTAAGCTCAATCAAAGAGCTGTTGGTTACTGCGAAGGTATGTGTGCCACTAGTGTATCCTTAGAGTTATCAAGTGCCAGAATGGTCACTATTGTGATTGATAGGCATCATAGCTGAGTAGGACTGTTGGAAGGTGCCCTCCTTTGGAAGCTTGCATGTTGTCTTCTGGCACCATTGAAGTTAGTTTTCAGGAAGGAGGTCAGTTCCAGCTCAGGGAAGTCTGAGTCCTGAGTCAGGGATCAATAAAATACTTGGTGTCTTCAGCAATGGGCACTTTTACCTCTTGGGGATATCCAGGGAAATAGCAATAGCTTACAGGTTTTGGAAGTCTCTTAGAACTCTAACCAACAATTCAATAGAGAGCACTCCTGTTAGGTAATATTTGGTTCTTGGAGGAAAAATTGTCAGCCAAAAATCAGAAAATTTTATTTAAATATTGTGTATATATTTAACTGCAGATTGATTTGTATGTATTATAAAGTTTTAAGGTAAATAGTAATATGATTACTTATGACCTTTTCAGATATCCACATTGTTATTTTACTTTCTTCTTTCATTGTTTTTGTATTTATCTCCCTCCCCTTCCTAATTAGAATCCCACCTTTTCCAAGATCAGATTACTTATCATGGGACTTTGTAGCTATAACCTTAAAGCATGGCTTTGGCTATGTTTCATAAAGTATGATATCTTATATTTTAACTTTAACTCATAGTAAGCATTCTTAATTTTTTTGTAAAATATTTTATTTATATTTACATACCCATATGTGTTTAGATCAAATACACTCCCCATTTTCTCCTCTCCAGTTCTTCCCCAGTACTTCCCCAGACACTTTTTCTTCTCCATTTCATATGCTCTTTTTATTTTTAATGCCCACTGAGTTCATTTAATGCTACCTATATGTGCATAGGTATGAGACTATCTATGGAACCTGGGTAGCCTTTCCAATTCACTATCACTGAATCTTTCTCTTCTTGCATCCATCAGTTTCTAGTCGCTCAAAGATAGGGATCCATATCTGCCCATCTTCCCTGCCTGCTGGGATTCTGGATGACTTGATCTTGTTCAAGTATTGGCCATTCATATAGTCCCAAGCACAGTGAGTTCATGTGTATTGCTGCATGGTCATGTCTAGCCAACACTGTTTCAATACAAAAATCTACTCTTAGCTCTTGCAATCTTTCTGTTTCCTCTTCTTTGTTGATCCCTGAGCCTTAGAAGGGATTATAATACAGATGTCCCATTACAGTTGAGCCCTTTAAAGTCTCTTATTCTCTATACACCAACCAGCTATGAGTCTGTATTAATCATCATGAATATAAAGGTAAGAACTTAGGGGTCATTTTATTACTATGTCTATTTAATAGAATAATAGTACCAGGTTTTCCACTGGGGCCTATAACCTATACAGTCATGGGATTTTCTTTTTCTTTTTTTTTTTTTAATTAGATATTTTCTTTATTTACATGTAAATTTCTCCTTTCCCAGTTTCCCCTCCAAAAAACAAACAAACAAAAACAACAAGAACAGACCCCTGTTGCCTCCCCCCTCCCCATGCCTGCCACCCCAACCTCTCCCACTTATTGGCCCTGGCATTCCCCTACAATGGGGCATGGAACCTTGACAGGGCCGAGGTCCTCTCCTCCTATTGATGATCGAATTTGCAATCCTCTACTATACACATGCTGCCAGAACAATCAGACCCACTATGTGCAGTCCTTGGTTGGTGGTTGAGACCCTGGGAGCTCTGAGGATGCTAGTTAGGTCATATTGTTGTTCGTCCTAACGGACTGCAAACCACTCAGCTCTATAGGTCCTTTCTCTAATTCCTTCCAATGAAGGGATCATGTACACAGTTCAATGGATGGCTGTGAGCCTCTACATCTGTATTAGTCAGGTACTGTCAGAGCCTCTCAGGAGATAGCTATATTTAGGCTGGCTTGTCCTTCCTTCAGTCTCTGCTCCATAGTTAATCTCTGCAACTCCTTCTGTGGGTATTTTGTTCCCCCTTTTAAGAAGGAATGAAATGTCCACCTTTTGGTCTTCCTTCTTCTTGAGTTCCTTTTGGTTTGTGGGTTGTTCTTCAGGTATTCCAAACTTCTGGGCTAATAACCAGAATTTCAGATTTTCAGATTTTGGGATTTTCAGAACCAAGCAAAAGTTACATCTTGTAGAGGAGACTTTAGATCCAAAAGGAAAATGGGTGGTTATTTCCATAACATTCATACCACTATTGTACCATTAGACATATCTTTCCAGGACAGTCATTATTGTAGTTCACAGATTCACAAATATGTTAGTTTGTTGATGACTTTTATCCACAGTAATACATAGAACCTTCTAGAATTATAAAAGATTGTCAATAGAAATGAAACTTCCATGTCTGCATAGGCTTAATATTTTTATTATTTGTGATGCAAGTATGTGTTGTCATCAGCAAATGCATCTTGCCATCAAGTTCTATGGGTTACTTAAGAACAATGACAATACCCTGTAATGTTTGGGAACACACTGACCAACAATTCTAAGAAGAGGTAAACCAAAACATGTACAAGGCTTCTTATTTGATAGCATATAGTATCAAGTAGGGGAACATTTGGTCCCTTGTTATGGGGTAACTCCAGTTAAGTCCCTCTTATTTATGTATGTGCATATATTTTAGGAAGCTTCTATAGTGATAATTTTCATATGGCATTTTCAAAAGTCTTTAGTCATCCTTTCATTTCGTCTATTCCTTATTTTGGAGTGTGCTTTGAAGAATTTTATGTATCTGTGACTTTCTCAGATTTCCTTTTGTCATGGATTTCCAGGTTTATTATGCCCATTGTGATGAGGTAATTTAGGGTTGTAGGAACTGATTCTTTTGCTCCACTTAAAGAATAGAAACGCAGGAAAAGCTAGGTCTCAGCACTCTGTCAAATTTTATGAAAGCAGACACACACACACAAACACACACACACACACACACACACACACACACACACACAAATTTCTAGTGGAGAGGATGTTGAAAATGGAATCTGAGTTTGTCTGACATAACCAAAACTTTTGTTTGCCGTTGAAGTGAATTCCTTTTCTGTCTCAGAATCAGTTGATTTGCAATACTAAAGGTGATTAGACAATCTAGACAAAGACGTGGAAACTAAGTGGGTCTCACTAGAGAAGCTCCTTCCATCTTTCCCCAGGTGTCTGAAAGTCACAAGAACTGAATAGTTTCCAATAGCAGGCGAGTTAGAGGAAATCCACCAAGTCTTTCTCTTGGAGAAAGAGAAGAAACAGGAAGTAGGCTGCCTTAACTCTTTAAGCAAGATGTGTATTAATCTACCTTTACCCTATTTTCCCTATTCACCTGCCTACCACGGATCTAACTACTTTAATTCTGAAAAGGTTAGCAAACATACTTTTTATTATTCCAAATATTAAGCCTTTTTTCTTAATACATTTCTTGTTCACTTTAGTGCCTCAGCTTAAAATAATAAAGACAAGATTAAGATTTTTTAAAAATGAAAGAATGTAAAAACTTGCTCCTATATTAGACTCTTTTTTTT
>NW_022196903.1:50952662-50955996 GCF_008632895.1 Mastomys coucha
TTTTTTTGCAAAATTGCTTTGCTTGTGATGAATTGTGTTAATTTTGTGTGTGTGTGTCTTTAAAAAATAACTTAATTATTTTTTATTTTATGTTCACTGGTGTTTGGCCTGAATATATGTCTGTGTGAAAGTGTCAGGTCCCCTGGAACTAGAGTTATAGACAATTGTGAGATGCCATGTGGATGCTGGGATTCTCTTTAAGCCCCAAAACATCATATTTAAGATGTTTTATTTTTGAAGAATCGGTTCATAGAAGAAAGAATTTTTGATCTTTTGATTGGTATTCTTTTTTTTACTACCTTGAAAATGTCATTCTAACACCTTCTGGCTCCTATGGGTTCTGGTGAGAACTCAGTTTCTAATCTTATTGAGTATCTCTTGTATGTGATAAGTCATTTTTGTCTTGCTAATTTCAAGACATTTTTAATGTTTTTGAGTGTTTAACATATTTAACCATGCCTCTTTCTGTGTTTGTTCTACCTAAAATTCATTAAGTTGTGAAAGTTTGTATTCTTTTTTTGTCAAAATAGGAACTTGTATTGAATTATTTCTTTGTTTGTTTGGTTTTTTGTTTTTGTGTTTTTTTGAAACAGGGTTTTTCTGGATCACCCTGGCTGTCCTTCCTGGAACTCATTCTGTAGCCCAGGCTGGCCCCGAACTCAGAAATCTGCCTGCCTCTGCCCCCCAAGTGCTGGGATTAAAGGCATGCGCCACCACCGCCCGGCTTAAAATTTTTATTTTTATTTTTTTAAGATTTATTTATTTATTTATTTATTTTTGGTTTTTCGAGACCAGGCTGGCCTCGAACTCAGGAATCCGCCTGCCTCTGCCTCCCAAGTGCTGAGATTAAAGGCGTGTGCCACCACTGCCTGGCAAATTATTTCTTAATGAATCATTTTTAACCTTCTTTAATTCTACTTTCTTTGTTGGCACATTTGCTGGTGATATCCTACCAATTTCTGGAACTTTGTTTATTTTTTTCTGACTATTTCAATAGCTGAATAATTGGAATCAACTTATTTACAAATTTTCTGATTCTTTGCCCTGGTGGCTTGGATCTGATGCACAAGGTACTCTATAATTTTTCATTTTAGTTGTCATGCTATAAACCATTGGGATTTATTTAACTATTTACTATGTATTTTTACACTAGTGTTCATATTGCTTTACTTCTTCAAATGCTAATCCATTAATTCATACATTTATATATAAAACATATACAATTTATATCAAATATAATATATGTTAAATATATATGTATTTATATAATTGCTGATTTATTGTTTATTGTGAGTGCAATATCTGCTTTTCCTTATGGAGAGTTTTAATTAGCTGATCTTCTTTGTTTCCTTTTACTTTGCTGCATAAAGCCAGGCTTTACTTTTTGTGCCTTCTAATTGTGATACACTGGGTATAAAAACTAATGAATTCAAACAGTCCCATCATGATTGTGGTAGTGATGATTTGTTGTGTTTGTTTCTTGTTTGCTTTCTGGAACTTTTTGCGGCAATAATTCTCTCAGCTCCATGTTCTCTGCCATGGGCAGCCACTGAAGTTCTACTTAATAGTCTAGTGGCCAACTAATCATCAAGTAGGTTTTTCTTTGTTGTCTTGAACAAAGAATCCTACCACCCTTTGGTGTAGCACTCTCTTATTGGTTCACATCCTTAACAGTCTAGCTACTGAAGGTTCTCTTGCCTCCACTTCCTGTGTGTTCAGTATCTCAAAGTCATGTAGAAGTGAGCAACTGAAATCTTTTAACACTTTCCTGACCATGTGCACTACCATGAAAACAATGTATGTCCACTCTATGTTCACTTTATTATAAAGTAATTTATTTAATTATGTTTCAGTCAGGGAGTGTGTTTATTAGAATTACTTGATTGTTACTAGACTATGGATTTGAGGTTTTCTACTTGTAGAACATCTGGTGGCAAGATACATCAGAAGGAAAGATATTCTTCTTTAAGGGCACCTTTCCTTTAAATCCTCATATGATGAGCAGTCTGTTGTATTTCACTCTGAAGCCAAATCCTGTGGTTATGTTTATATTTGTGCTGTATATTCAACAGCACTCTGCTTTTTGGGTTGAAAGGCATCTCTGCAGTGCAGAGCTCCATTGAAATTCTCTTCACTACTTAGAACCACACTAATGACATTTGTGCTACTTAGGGTTTTCTAGTACTTTTGTGCTTCCTTTCTGGCTTCTAGTCACATGTGTCATTGAAGTCAAAATTATATACCTTTTCTGATGCTGGGCTTTGTCTCAGAAGAGTTAAGTGTTTTGCCATAGGAAAAGCAGCTAATACAAACAATATGATCATTCGTGGACCTCTTCACTATATTACCTTTGTCCTTGACTTCAAGGAATAGGAAGTACTAAGTTGCCATTTAGTCTAAACCATCTAATGCTTAAAATACCTATACAACATCTGATATCATCTTATACAGCAAAAGTAGGGGAAGTGAAGGAATCTACATATGCTTCCCAATAAAATTGTGTCTCAAAGGGTGGAATAAATTACTGTTGCTTGGTGTAGGTTCTTAGGGATGAAAGTGGGGTGATATTCATTTTAGCACCATGGATTTTTTCTTATAATATTTGATATTATAATATTATTATATCATCTCTCTCATGCATTTCCTCCCTCCATACTCTCTCATATAGCCTTCCTTGTTCTCTTTCAAAGACAAAGCCTCTGTTTTTCATTAGTTGTTGTTGCATGTATGTATATACATGTATATTCCTACATATAGCTTTCTCACTCTGTATTATACCACTTGTATGAATGTTTTTAGGACTGGCCATTTGGTATTGCCATCTGATTATTTTTGCCATCTGATCTTCTTTAGTTGCCTATAGTTCTTTGTGTAAAGTTGAGGCCTCCTAGGATTTCCAACATCTACATTAGCATGCTTGTTGTTGTTTTCCTTTTTGTCCTAGCTCATATTGGTGAGAATTTAGGAGCATAGCTCCTGACATTATTAGGAGACCGAATCTCATAGTGAACTCCCTGATCCTCTAGCTCTTACGATCTTTCCACCTCCTTTCTCCAATGTTCCCTGGGCCTTAGGTATAGGAATTGCTTTGTAGTTATATCCACTAGGACTGGGATACACAAGTTTGCATTTTGATTGATTGTAGTGTTACATATGATCTCTGTCTATTGCAAAAAGAAATTTACTTGATAATGGGTAAGGGCTACACTTGTCTGTGAGTATAACAAGAAGTATTTAGAGTATAATTAAGAATCATGCTGCTTTAACAGAGTTGTAATTCTCCTCCCAGATCCATGACTTTACTAGTCTATCACTTATTTTTTTTTTTTTTTAG
>NW_022196903.1:50964266-50993114 GCF_008632895.1 Mastomys coucha
TCACCCGAGAGACAACAGGGGATCCTGCCCGGGTCTCTGGCTTAATGTGCTCTCTGGAGTTAGGCCCTATCACTTATTTTAAAAAGTAACTCCATTCTGCATTTTACATTTATATTCATCCTAGTAGTTTAGCAAATATTTATTGAACACTCCTAAAATTCTCAGAACTAAGACAAAGACAAGTTAAACCTCTACAAAAAGACAAACACTTCATGGGTATATAAACTTCATGAGTACATTAATTTTCTTCAATAATATATACCTGTGACCTTGGATAATTCCTGACACACCCTGAATTTATGAAATCAATTAAGATAATTTCAGATGTTTGTAAATGTTGTAAAAAGTGATAACATCAACTTGGTGCTCTTGTATGAGAATTGATGATGGCATAGGTGGTTCAGAGAGATCCCATGAGGAGTGAGCACAGAATGCCACTGTCATCTGCATTTACCTATGTTAGAAACAAGCATGGCGAAGACCCCTGGACTTCCCTCAGACTTCTGGATTGAGTTTTTGATTCTCTAAGATATGTCAAAGATGAAAACCACACATGACGGGTACAGCAGCCCCCTCTCATCTGTGGGAGAGATGAAGACATTTAATGGAGGCCTCTTTTGCTTTATATACTATAGTACTTACCCTTCTGCTGCTGTGATTAAACACCATGCCTGAAGGAACTTATAGAAGATAAAGTTTATTCTGGCTTACAGACTCAGAGAGGCCATCTATAATGACAGAGAAGGTGGCATTAGGCTGCCAGGAAAGGGAGGTGAAAGATTTTATCTCCAACCACACAGAGAACGCAAAGAATATGACCAGGAGGTTGGGAAAAGCCCACCCACTGTGATCTGTTTCCTCCAGCAAGCCTCTACTTCCTAAAAGTTCCATTATCTCCACAAACAGTACAACAAATCAAGGACCAAGTTTTCAAATATATGAGTAGTTTATGGAGGCATTTGTCATTCAAACCACTATGTACATATACAGGTATTCATGATAAATTTTATTATTTAAATTAGAAAATAAAAATAATGTACTAGAATAAAACTTATATGATTATGCAGCCCTTCTTACTGTCTCACTCCTAGCCTTCAAAATATCTTTTTTGTACTCTATTGTATTTTACACCTAAACTTGACTATGAAAATTGAAAATACCAAGTGTAAAACCACAGATAAGTAGGGACCATTGTAGTATTTATTTATCTTGAAAATAACAAGTAGATTTTCCCATGCAGTATTTTTTTTTAGACAAAGGTCTTAAGTAATGTCTTAAGCAAAGTAAAATAACAAATTATTTAAAAATAGAAATCCTTAATTCCTAGAGGGGAAGTATGTGTAATTATATAGACTTTCATTTTTAGCTAGTACGAAATCTGTTGTTAGTAGCAACTGCTGACCAAGTATGGACAGTAGAAGTAGTGTGTTAGGCTTTACCAAAAAGTCTTAGTTTACTGTTAAGTCCCTGGTCACTGTACAATCTGTGACAATATTTTGAAAATCCTACTTTACTTGCAAACACAAATCATTAGCATTTTTTCAATTTAGAAGATGTAACAGTTTGCTATTAATTACATTGTGTCTACTTCAAATCTCCTTATTACTTACATTTCAAGTAACTCTCCTAACAAACGGCTCCTTGGTACCATGGTGAGGCTATAGACACTGTGGAGAGCCCAGAGAGAAGAAGGAAGGTGACCTCCTCATGAAATCTGTTCATCATTTAACTTAATTTTTAGAGCATTGTCATCTTTTAGAAAGAACCACCTGGGGCAGAGGGGGAGATGTATGGCAAACTTTTAATACCCAAGATCCATACATCTTTGGGTGAAACTATTTCTTTGCTGATTCATGTCTAATACAAATGCTTCCAAGTGCCCCATCTCTTTGTCGAAGCTAGATTTATTAGAGAGAGAGAGAGAGAGAGAGAGAGAGAAAGAAAAAAGAAAAAAAGCCTTTGAGCCAAGTTTCTAAAACAGATTTCTGCTAGTCCTCCCTGCAGTGGGGTTGCAACATAGGCGCTAAGAATCTATGAGCATGGTTTAGTCCATGTAAACTATCTTTGACTCTGCTGGCTGGCAAATCCACCACACAACAGCATTTTGTCTTCCTGAACAGCATTTACTTCTCTGCTGGATTGTGTGTGCCAAATACTCCGAAGTGGGCCTCAAGTAGGTCCTTGGATAAAGCATATTTCTTTTTTAAGTTAAAAATTAAAGCAAGCTTTTCTTAAAATATTTTTAAACATTTTATTTATAAAGTTATTTTATCAAAGGAAAACTCTCTAATACTGGATTCCTAGGGTATAGGCCTGGAACTCCAATACATCAAGCCTTGCCATTCACTCCAGAAGTCAAGGAAAAGATAGTGGAGGAAGATAGGAACTTAATTTTCAGTGTGGTAAACAGGTAATGCAGGGGAAATAATTCTCTTCCTTTCTTGAGGGGAACTGATACAAATGTCAGCTATAAATCAGAAAAAAATTTCAGGAAGATGGCAAGAGGTAGAAATGATCAAACCAAGATTGGGTTAATCAATACTTCAAGTCTTCTCAGAGTCTTCTCAGTGTCAAGACATTGATATTGCTCCATGAAGCTTGGGAAAATCTCTCTTGAGTGTAGGCACCTAATTGAACTGCTATGAGGGGTACTCCAGAGGGTGATCTGCTTTGCAAGGCATTTACTTATCAGGACTATTGTTCCCAAAAGGGACAACCATACTCGTATAATGTGGTTGCCCTTTCCTCATAGACTGATCTACCTGGAAGGATCTATTCTCACTGGAAAATGGAGGGTAGGACTTGTAGGTACAACTCTGGGGATCAATATCAACTTTATACACACTACCGGTTGGCCATCTGCAGATTATCGTGTACCTGTAATTTTTGAAAATATCTTAGCTGTTTGCCATTTCTAACCTTGGAAAAGGTGGGTTACTTGTGGGAGGTTAATGTCTATTAAATGATTTTACATGCCTGTGGGAATAGTATGGGATTTGATCAAAGCTAATAGTAGAGGAGGCCTAGGATGAAAGTAGAGGTGCTAAGTTCTACCAGCCTTTAGGTGTATACCAAGTTCTACCTGTCAGTTATCTGCAAGCTTGAATGAAGAGTCAGTACTTGGACCAAATACAACTTCTAAGACCTTTTCAGAATTCCAAAAGAAATTAAGGACTATATTTAATCCAGCTTTAGTAGCAACTAAGAATAAATTTTATTTATTGATTAATAGTAATGATAAAAAAATCTTCAGTAAGCATTTTTAAGACTTGTTTTTAAAACTGGGGTGAAATCTATGTTTTCTTTTCGACACTACAAGGAAACCAACTTGATTCTAAAATCAAAGAACAGACAGAAGTTCAAGTGGGTTGTAAACTTGGCAAAAACATGTTCTGCCAAGTAAAAAAAAAAAAAAAGGAATTCAGTCTCAAAATCTGCTACAGCGCTCGCTTCTTCTAGATCTCCTTGTGTAAGTACAAAGTCCAGAAAGGAGCCTCAGAGCATCGTGCAGCAAATATAACACATTCTATGAAGCTAAAGGTACTTGCAGTGCTTACCTGAAGTTAAGCCTTTGCATCATTGGCTACTGTGTGCTCACAGCTCCAGTCATGCTGTACATTGTTCTAGCCGGTCTGCTCCTACCAGACTCTTCTCTAATAACACTTTCTTCAGGCTTTGCTTGTTCCAGACTGATGACCGTCCTTCCTAAATTGTGCTTCTCTTGATAATATGGATGTCTTGGGAGGAAATGCACTGAGTTAACCTGCTGTTTTTCTACAGCAGTTCTCCATGTTTTTTCTTCTGAACACTCTCATCATTTGGAACTCACACAATTTTCTGCATTTCAGGGGAGAAATCAGGGCAGGAATTTAAGGCAGAATCCTGGAGGCAAGAACTGATGTAGGGACTGTAGAACAGTGATCCTCTTGGCTTGCTTAGTCTGCTTTCTTATAATACTAAGGTCCACTGTCCAGGGATCGCACTACCCATGGTGGACTAGGTCCATCCACATCAATTATCAATGAAGAAAATGCCCCACAGGCCAATGTGATGTGGACGTTTCCTCAACTAAGGTTCCTTTCCCCATTTGGCTCTATGTTGTGTCAAGTTGACAAAAAGCAGACAACCAGGATACTTTATAATAGTCTGGGAACATGTACAAAGCAGAATGTACATCCTTTCATCACATCAGATATTCCCATACAGCACATTGCAGAAGCACAAAAAAAGCCCACACCACTGGTACATGCTTATTGGATGAGCCAATGAAGCAAGTCTTCTGGAGCAAGACTAGTCACACAGTTTTACAACTAAGTGATCTTAATTTCAATACTTAAGAGATGTATAGTTCTTTATGAATTATGTCTCCAAAATATATATATACAGGGAACATTATTCTAGGGGTATTCTTTGCTACTATAAAAATCACAATAAAGAGGCTCTCACAATAGTTTCCACTGCATCTATTTTACCCTAGAACTGTAACTTGCATGCTAGGTAATAAACTCCTTGATGGCTGCACTGTCTTTCATTTTGCTTCTCTGTCCACTCAAGTCCTACAGAATATTCAGTCAACAAGTGTTAGTTTTTCCATATGTACCCAATAATATACAAATACATATTTTTTACAAATACATTTTTATCTGACCTAAAAGTGAATGAGGATATCAGCAGTATAAGAAAATGTAACATGAAAGACATCCTTTTGAGAATTATCAAAATAAAAATAGGTTTGTGTGGTAGTTTGAATGAAAAAAGCCCCATAGGCTTTCTATTGGGAGATGTGGTTTTATTGGAATAGATGTAGCATTGTTAGAAAAAGTGTGTCACTAGAAGTTGGCTTTTTGAGGTCTCAGAAGCTTAAGAAGGGCCCAATGTGTCTCATTCTTTTCCTGCTGGAAAAGATTGCATCCAAACGTCGAACTCTCAGATACTTTCCAGCACCACATCTGCCTGAATGCCACCATACGTCCCACCATGACAATAATGGACTAAACCTCTGACCTTTAAGCCAATCCTAATTAAATGTTTCTTCATAAGGGTTGCTGTGGTCATGGTGTCTCTCTAAGACAGTGAGTAAGATAGAGATGAAAGGATTACGTGTTCAGATACAGAGGGTAACGCCCCAGTCCTCCACCTATCTTTCCGCTAAGCTTGTGTGAGTTGAAGTCCCTAAAATCTCAAATATTTTTATTGAACATGATATTAATTCTAGATTTTTCTGGTTGCTTTTCTAGACATAACATTCAGGCAAGAAAATTATTCAAAGGGCATCAAATGAACAGTGTTTTGAAAGGGGGTCTTTAGCTAAAGTGAGATTCAGGAACTACCAAGAAATGGGGCACCTGAAGGCTTGTAAGATCACAAACCCCTTACCATCCTATGTCTATAAGACCAGAGGAAACCTATAAATAACCTTCAAAGAGAGACCCTTAGGAGCTCTTTTGATAAATACGCAGCTGTTTTCAAAGGCATTCTAGAGGAGAAGGCAGTGAACACAACCTAGGCAATTCCTCCTGTCCTTCAATCTCCTAGCCTATGGGCATCTCCCATTGACTGAACACCAAGTAAAGACTAGAACACAAGACAGCACATAAAGTCTAGGGAGTGGATAAAGACATGGGCATGGAAGGGTGAATAGAGAGTGCGTAAGGGCAGCTGGCCTCTGGAGGAAGCCCTCTGCTCCCACTCAGCTGCAAGTGAGAACTATCTCTTAGAATGCAGCTAGAGAACACCTCATAAACTTGATATGTAAGTATTTATTCACTTGTGTGTTGCTGTGAATCAAACACAGGGTCCCTGCATGCCAAAGAAACAGCTTATAAGTTGAAAAAAATAGTTCTTTAGCTTTACAACGTTTTTCTCTTCTTTCTATCTTGGATTTTTGCTTTTGATGAACTACAATGGCATATAAAATGAATAATTCTTCTTACTATTTGAATTATTAACTTGCCAACCAAGCAGTTAACTTGAACAACAGCATCTTGTAGTCTGCTTCACAAGAGAA
Organism: Mastomys coucha; assembly: GCF_008632895.1. Classification (NCBI taxonomy): domain Eukaryota; kingdom Metazoa; phylum Chordata; class Mammalia; order Rodentia; family Muridae; genus Mastomys; species Mastomys coucha. The sequence continues at coordinate 50,970,274 of NW_022196903.1, forward strand.
GGACATGGTCTTTATCATTGGAACTATGTTAAGTGAGCAATATAGAAATTAAAATTCCAATTAATGTTACTGAGACAAGAGAAAACTTAAATTTTCATAGTATCATGTTTTTTATTTTAATTCACTATTCATTTAGTCCTGGGAACTCCTATCACTCTGTTTTGAAATATGGAATATGCCAAGATCCAAATTAAAATGTATCATTACATCACATTCCTCCAGGACAATGAATCAGATATACTTCTCACAATTGGAGTTGGGTCTCTTTGTTTTTATGTAAGGAAAGGCTAATTTTAAAAAGTCTATGCAGACAAAGAGAGCACTGTTTAAAGAATAAAATCATATGCTATTCTATTTTCAGAATGTTTATCTAGACTAAAATTCCAACTTGCTTTATGTCAAGGTCCTGTGTGGCTAACTGTTGCTGGATTATTTCATTGCATTAAGCTCCAGCCCCATTGGCCTTTTGATCTCCCTCTGGGCAGAGGCATGTCTTGTGGGAGAAGGGAGAATAGGAACAGACATCACTGGGTCATTCTTTGGCATGAATTACTTTGAGGAGTCTTTTTTAACAGTTTTCTAGGAGACATGGCAGTCTTTAAAGCAAACAACATGAAAAGGTAATAGAGTAAGCATTATATGGTAACTATGTAAAAATAGAATGATCCATTGGTGACTTCCATGGAGAATGTTTTTTTTAACTAGGTTATATGTCAGGAAACCCTTACCTCAGATCACAGACTATATGCAGAGCTATGTTAGCTGTGTTTTAAAGTGAACGTTTTAAAACATAACTCCAGTTTGGCATATGATGCAATAGTTCACATAAACTAAAGCTCAGAGGGAAGACCACCCATAGTTTCTAAAAAAGATGTGTCCAAGGTCCACCAAAAGAGGGCAGCCTGTGTGAGGGGATGGTAAGGCAGTGTTCAGAGACCTTCAGCTCCACTAATGTCATATCTACTGTGGATATTCCCCAAAGAAAAAATGCCAAAAGTATCAACGACTATGTCCAAAATCAGAGAACATACCATAGAAAGCTTAATAACTGAGGGAAAATTATCAATGAACACTGACTAGCTGCAGAGTCAATACTTTCAATTGTTTGGAGTTCAATATCAGCAATGGTATCTGATGGAATACATTGACGTTTTATAATATCAGTAATTAAAATTAATAACATATATGTCTTCTAAATTAGTAGAAGAAAAAAGTAATCAAATAAATATGCTACAGTTGTCAAAAGAGCAAAGATTGAAAAAATATAATACAGTCAAATATAAAGTGCTAGACAACACAGCAAAGTACTTCACATCTCCTTTCATCTTTCTGTAAGTCTCTAGGAAAACTATTTGTAGTACTGCTCAAAAGCCATCCTAGTAGGTCAGTGAGATGAAGAAAGGCACTTGAAGCCAAATCTGCTAAATTCAGTTTGATCCTCAGAACCTACCTGGTGGAAGGAAGAAACTGATGCCTTCTAATCTCTGCACATACATTAGGACCCATCCACTACACAAACACACACACACACACACACACACACACAAATATAAAATGTTCTACTTCAACATGAGGTATGATCAGTGTTTTTAATATACCAGTAGCATGATATGTGTCTGGCATCTTATAGGTACTGAGAGAGAGTTATCAGTAAGGCTGAGCTGACAGAGTCCCCAGACTGAATTCAAACCAAACAGAAAACCTGTCATGAACTATGAGTGATGCTTATTTTCAGATAAAGTAAGATGTGTTTAGGGTGGGATGGCCATAGACATTATGCTGATTTTCAGAGCAAGGGGTGGGATTCTCATCCCTGATGTGAGATGATTTTGCTATGTTCACCACAGTCACAGAGGCACATAAGACAAAATCAAAAGCAACAGGACCAACTGCACCTCAAAATTACAGTGGCAGAGGAGTACATGAACCTGATGATGAAAGTGACTTTGAGTTCTTTAAAATGGATGTACACTTAAAATAAGAAAGCAAAGAAATGTAAAAAGCAAAGTGAATAGGCAGAAATGTACCAGAAATATGACAGTGCAAGAAAAAAAGAGACTGTTGAGTAGTATACTGAAAAATGTATATACAAAATTTATTAAATGAGGCCAAACTTAGGATGAGGGTCAGATACTATTCATCTCCATTCTTAAAGATCCTAGGATTTAAAAAGTTAATATTTAACTGATAACACTGGACGATGAGCTTTAAATAGCAGCACTTATTTCTAAGTAACTTTTTTATACAATATAGTTTGATCATATTCTTTCTCGTCACTTAATCTCTCTCTCTCTCTCTCTTTCTCTCTCTCTCTCTCTCTGTAAAAACGAAACACTGGCCACAAGCTCTTCCCTGAAATGTAATTGATATATTCTGTGTGACTGCATTGAAGAAAACTGGTTTTCTCTCTCCTGGCAGCCGTCATTATGCAACTAGATCCTTGTAAGACCTTGAGCCCACTTCCCCTTTTCGGTGCCAGAATATTGTCTGGCTTGACTATGTGCAGGTCTTGTGCAGGTCATAGTGTCTATGAGTTTGTATGTGAATCAGTTCTATTGTGTCTAGAAATTGCTATCCCCTTGGAGTCAACAGGGTTCATCAATCTTGGCTCCTACAATCTTTATGATTCCTCTTTCATATAGATCCCTGAGCCTTGAGTGGTGGGATACAAAGGTACCATTTAAGGCTGAGCATTTCAAAGTTTCTCACTCTCTGTACATTGTCCAGTTTTGGGTGTTAATATGTAACTAATTATTACTTGTTAGTATATTAATTAATATGTATATGTAGGAAAAAGCTTCTGTGATGGTAGAAGAGCCATGTACTGATCTATGGGTATAGCAACATGTTATTAGGAGTTATTTTATTTCTATGATGTTCATTTAGTAGAACATTGGTTTTCTTCTTGTGCTCATAACCTATCTATTCTCAGGTTCTTGACAATATCAACTATAGGTTCCATCTCATGGAGTATGTCTAAATCTAATAAAGAAATTGTTGGTTATTCCCATAACATCTGTGCTACTGTTGCACCAGTGGGTATATCTTGAAGGCAAGCCACTGTTGTAGCTTACAGAATTTGTAGTTGGGCAAAATAGTAAATTTTTAAAATGTCATTAATTCAAGAATAATCCATAAAACATCAAACTACTAGGAAACTAAAAGTTGTCTTTCCCAGTTTCTAAAGAACATAAAAAAGAGGGTTTTATTTAAAGAAAATTCAAATGCTTACATAGGCACACACACGTTTTAGGTATTGTCCATAAAAAATTCACAATCTACTATTTAAAAAGAAGGAGGGTACAAAGTGGGTATTATTAATTTATTAATGCATACATGTTCACAGCAACTCAATGAAAGTGCACTGGGCTAGAATACATAGAAATATATAGAAATAGTTATCTTCCCACATGATCAGATAACTAAGATTTTTCATTTTCTAAATTGTCTTCACCATTGTGTCCTAGCTTTATAATAGTGAATTAATTAATACTTAATGGTATCGAGTCAAATAAATTTATTTTTAGAGAAGTACTTTTTCCAGTGACTAAGAAATGTAGCTATTCTGACTAACAAGTGGAGGAGAAACCACTAAACCTGGCACAATAGAACAAGGGAAGGGAAAATTTGAAGCTTCGAGAACTTACAAAGCATCAGCTGAGTACAAAGCATCAGCTGAGTGCTCATGAGCACTCTCAAGTGTGTGGCAGAAATCCTCTGTAGGAAAAACTGAACTATCTAAAATTTCTGGCATGAATGAAGACATTGACATGTTTCAGATAGGTTTTTCCAAACCCATTAACATACCATCTCTTCTCCATGCATGTCTGGGATCAGACAAGAGGTCAGGAAAGCAGGCATCTTTGTTGATACTGTATAGTATCTAGTGCAGTATAAGACCTGAGGGGACCCAGTGCACATTTCTTAGGAATGAAGGGTCCCACAGAAACATCTGCTAGCCCTGCCTCTGTGTCCTGTACTTTTCACTGTATTATCAAGGAGTTGACTCACAGCAGGAATGTTTGGGAAGCCAGAAATGACACAGAAAGATTTCAAATGGAGGTCAAACTATCATTGACCGAATGAACCTCGAATGCAGAGGAGCCAAAACAAAACTTACAAGAATGCAAACTGTACCATTCAGCTGGGTTTCAAAACAAGAACAGATCTCAGAATAACCCAATGCTGGAAACACATTTCACATTGATCTGAGGTAATAGTAAGCTGTGTGTTTAAAACTGAACTATACAGAGAGAAGGAAGCCAATCTTCTCTGTCCCGTGCTGGCCAGACAGCATCTCAGCTCCCGAAACTAGATTTGGGAGCTTGATCTTAGAGCAACTTTTGCAAGAGCTTATTCAGAAGTACAATGAACAAGTGACCTATCCCATGAGAGTGGACTTCAGCGGGCCTACAGGTGAGGAAAAATGCTTAAAAAGCCAGAGAGCTGTTTTCAGAAAAGAGCCTTGGACATGGTTTGTATGACCAGACAATAAAAAGTGCTACAGATCCTGCTATCACAGATGCATTGTCTAAAAGTTGTATATTCTCTGACACATATGAGTAGTTCCCTGTTAGCAGAATGTGTAAAGCAGCTGGATAATAGCTTATAAGGACGGCTCTAGAAGGCACCCCATGGTACCAAGTTGGTAACCCCATTTTGACTCATGTGGGCATCTGAAGACAAAACCATAAAGATATTCTGAAGCATTTGAAATTACAATTCTTAAATGCCTCTGTGATAGCCACTGAAGTCCAAACAATCTTCACGGCTTCCTATTGGACAAAGCTGCTGCTGCTGCTGCTCATCTCAGGTTCCAACCACCTCCTGGGCCATTTGCTTTTGCCTCATCCGTAAGTCCACATCAGTTCTAAGACATGTGACAGCCTTACCACTGAGCAGCCACAGACTTTCTACCCTGTGGCAATGAATGAGATAGACACTTGGCAATGAAATAGGTAATATAGAGTCTATTGGTGTGGATGATAAACCCCAAAGCTCAAGGTTGGACCATTTTTCTTATTCTGTATGATTTCTGCATATTCCCTGTCCCTGTATACCCTGTTTCTTTTCATCTCTTTACAATTTGCATTTCAACTCTTTACCCTCTTTTGTTCCCTGAGACGCTCTACACAAAGACTATTTTCAATGTAACTCAGGTGCTTTTACTATCAACACAGTTCAGAAAGACAGCTCCTTCAATTGGAGGGTCGGGCAGAGTCCTGGCTCCTCCGTGGTTGGTGCAATGCTGCCATCTGGTGGATACTTTGACAACGTGCCTAAGGCATCTTTCCCTGGGGTAGGCCTGTTAGCACAGTACAAAGGTCCAGTCTGCAGGCAGAGCTCACGCAACTGAAATAGTAAAATCTAAGTCCTAGAAGGCAATTGTGCGCTGTAGAAGTTAATTTCTAATGACTATCAACACCTGCCATCACAGTCATGAGCAGTGTAAACAGTGAGACTGAATTATAATAGTTGAAATAATGTCCCTTGGGGAGAACTTTCCTGTACTTAGACAAGATATTTATGTGTTCATAGATTCACACATATGTTATTGGGCATTAACCTCACTCATCATAAGCCAAATATAACAGAATAATAGCTCCTACAAAGGAGAGTCAGAATCCAAAGCTGATAGATGTGGCTATAAATCTTCCAGATGAGTCAGTTGGGTGTTCTAATGGCAAGTTAGTTAAGTATATTATTGAGAGTTTAGCCTCTATGAGCCATGGGACAGAAAGAGCTGGTGAGAGCAAAATTAAATCAAGCAGAGAGGTTTTGGTGGTGAGGGCTGTCATTTATCTAATTGGTTTAGATACAGGGACCAGTTTATGTAATAAAATTTCTCCAGAAGAAAAACAAGCCAGGCTGTGGTGGTGTATGCCTTTAATCCCAGCACATGGGAGGCAGAGACAGGTGGATTTCTGAGTTTGAGGCCAGCCTGGTCTACAGAGTGAGTTCCAGGACAGCTAGGGCTACACAGAGAGACCCTGTCTCAAAAAAACAAAACAGAACAGAACAAACAAACAAAAACCCAAGCCTTCCACTTAGCAGAGTGGGCCAGAGCTGTGGCTCCTTGGGAGAAGGTTCCCAGGAAAGGTCCACGGGCAGCAAGCATCCGTTCCAATTCTCCTAGCCATGGTCCAGCAGGCTTTAGGGATGGCTGGGATGGCCCACTGAGCTAGTTCTATTTCCATTACTCTTCAAACACCATATTCTTGTACCAGAAGTCAAGCCCTCCTGCCTGGTTGTTACCTTGAGGGTGTAGCAGTGATAAACGATGCTCATTTATATCTGTCTGTTTGCTTAATAATCCATCATAGCTATCCCAGACTAGGTGATTTCTCGTACTTTATCTCCGTTTAACTACTACAGCTTACTACAGCCCTAAGGGGAAGTTTAAAATGAGGAAATCTAGCACCGAGCTGTTGGTAGTCCCTGAAAGTGCTTTATAAGGGGTAAATATCTTAATCTCCTAAAGAGACTAAGCCATCTGTAAATTTCCCCACATTTTTCTTAAGTCTCTCAGAATGATTCAGGATGTACACATTTGACTTCTAAAACAAACAAAAACTGAAACTCCTCTCCTTGAGAGAATCATGCCCAACTGTGTTGTTCAGTCACTCTACGAAAGTGAAATCTCAGCTTGGCCTTTTGTTAAATTTAATTAAATTCGAGAGATATCACTTGAGTGAGATTTAACAATTGTGTGTGATTTACAGGAACACAGTTAATGAAACATAACTGTTGCCAATATTACAAATACACGCCCTTTAAAACAAATGACTTCTACAGATTAGAGTCATCACATTGTGCTTGTAGCTTTTTACAGTAAGTCCTCATACTCAGAAGTCCTCATCTATCTGCAAACCTTGGACTGTAGCTATTAGAAATATGTTGAATATATTAAAGATGTAGACTTTTCCCTTTGCTGTACCTTAAACTATACAGTACAACTTTTATATACCATTTATTTTATACTAGGTATTGTAAGTAATCCAAGATGATTTAAGAGGGAATACAACACATGCAAATATTGTGGTATTTTGTGTGAGAAATTTGAGTAGCTGCAGTTCTTAGTATTCTGCGGGATAGAGTTGCTTGAAACCAGTCACCCACAGATCTTTGGACCAAAAGTATTTCCATTGGGACTAACCAGTGTATGGAGAGATGTTGGTTTGCTGGCAGAATACATTGCTTCCACTGAGCATGGCAAGGACAGTAGCAGCCATCAGCCATCACACATCACACTTGGGGCTCCTGCTCCAGAACAAGAATCTTGAAATGTTTCTGGAGAAGTGAGTAGCAATGGTGTCCAGGTGGTGCCTGAAACAGTTCACTAAAGCAAGTGGCTCCACATCCTGTTTTGCCTTCCCTCCCCTGAGTCTTAAGTCCTCTTACTTAGGAATTTTCCCTTTTAATGCTATAGGTCAGGGGTGATGAAGGAGATATGGAAGTTAGTCCTACTTACTGAATATCTAAGGTCAGGGTCTCCTGGGGTGAAACAGGCTGTCTGGGGACCTAAAGCATAAGGGTAGCTTGAAGTAGGAAGATCGTGTAGAAAATGTTCAGAGATGGTCTGCTTACTTGCCTGTTGAGTAGATAGGCTCTAAGTAAAGTAGTCAGTGCATTGTATTGTGTGAAAAATATTAGAAAATCTACACAAAGCTTTTACACTGTTATTATACCAATTATCACATAATTTACATAAATTACATAAGTTGCAAAATAGGTGATTTCCTTCCTAACTTCAAAAATACCTGGAGATGTTTTTTAAAATAATATTTTCTTTTATTACTCCCTGAAATTTCATCTATGCAATGTATTTTGATCCTATTCATTCACCACCTTCCCTCAGTGTTCCCTAGGATCCACCCCTTTCTCATTTCTTTTGTTGTTAGAAACTCCTTGAGACCAACTAACGCTGGCCACATGCAGATAGTTGTATAACTATCCATGAAGATATAGGCAACCAACCTATAGGGCATATCCACAAAGAAGAGTGACTCTTCTTCCCTCAGCAGACATTGATTGTCAAATAGTTCTTCTCCCATCCATGCTGAAATTTTGACAGCCTGGGTCTTGTGTGGGTAACCACTGCTGTGGTTGATGTTTGCAATAATAATGGAATGAAGTGAGCATTCCACAGCTCTAAATCTTACCAGCTCTTACATTCTTTTTGTTCCTTTTTCAGTGATTTTCCCTGAGTCTTCAATACTGTGGGCATAGGTTAATACAGATGATTCGTCCAGAGCTGAACATTCATGGTGACTTACACTTGACACTTTGACCAGTTATATGTCTCTCCACCAGCTCTTAGCCAAGCAAGACAAATCTGTGGAAATAAACATAAATCTTAAGAAAATAATTTGACAACATGACCATTTAGCCAAACAACACTAGCAAGTTTTCCCTGTTGGGCCCTATGACTCCCTTCATCATGGATTTTTTTTACCCAGGTTTACAGTTCAAGGCATAAAACCTTTCCTGTGGAGCAGGCCCAAGATCCAATCAGAAAGAGGTAGCTTATACAATCTTCATGCCACTACTGCTCCAGTGGGCACATCTTGACCAGCAGATCAATATGAAAGCTTATAGGGTCCACATTTGGAGAAGACCACTGAGTTTTTTCTCTTCCACCATCCTACATTGCACCTTCTGCCACTATGTCAGCTAACCATCAGGGAAAGAGTTTTCTGGTCAGTACAAGTCAAATTCTATGTGTCCTATATTCACAGTGAGTGTCTTCATCAATAGAGACTTACCATCTAGTTGTAATGGCCAACCAACAGCAATAGCAATAGTCCACAGGTTTTTTGTTTTGTTTTGTTTTGTTTTGTTTTGTTTTGTGTGACTCTTGGGCCTCTGTCCAATAACACATCTAGAAAGGAACCCTGTGCCCAACTCTGAAATTTTCATTTAAGACTAATGTTAATGTTATCTTGAAGTAGTATTTTCTACCCAGAAAGGCACTTCTGTTCAAACTACTCTTCTTTATAATATAATTTTAAATTAATGCATTGATTGTTGTAAGTGTAATATATATTACATTTTGGACTGAATAAGTGGATGCTCATTAGGCATCTTCATGTCCCTTTGGTTAACTCATGCCCTACCCTCTTCTCTCCCCAATCTCCCATTCTCCACTAAAACCTTTAACCCTGAAAATTACCCTGCTTGCCTTTCATGCTGTCTATGCTCAGCTGACAAGTTTTAATGCTGGTTGAGTTTGATTTTAACAAGATCAACCAAGTCTTAAATATATCACACAAATTAAGTATTATAAAATAAATCTCTAATAATAAATAATAAATACTTATTACTTTCATTGATAGTTAACAAACAAATATTCTATGGCTAGTGTTAAATGTTCTATAAAAATTGAATTTTATACTTAAAGGTATTTACTTGATTGGCTCTTTTCATATAACCTGCTTCATGTTATAATAATACTTATTTTCATAGACTCAAGAGGTTTTTGTAATAAGACCATTGCTATACTATTTTTTATAAACAAGTTTTTTAAAAGAGATTTATTAATTATTATATCTAAGTACACTGTAGCTGTCTTCAGATACACCAGAAGAGGGTGTAAGATCTCATTATGGATGGTTGTGAGCCACCATGTGGCTGGGATTTGAACTCAGGACCTTTGGAAGAGCAGTCAGTGCTCTTAACCACTGAGCCATCTCTCCACCACCCCCCATTGCTATATTATTACCAGTTTTGATAACATAGTCAATTTCCTTCCACTGCAGGGATCAAACCCAGGGCTTTAACAGTGCTAGGCAACTACTCAACTACTGGATTTGTCCCATCTTCAATAATCTTTGAAAGGAGTTAAACCTTTTTAAACATGTGTTTGATGCTTCCTTTCAGGCTTTTCACAGTCTGTCCTCCACAGGAGTCACTTCCCTATCTTTAATTCTTCTTCTGCTTGTATGTGAAGTGTATATAATACACCTCTCCAGTGGAGTGGATTTTAAGACTTTTTCTCTTCATTGTTGGTATTAAATAATTTTTTTCTGATGTACCTTGGTATAGCTTTCTTCATGTTCCGTATGCCAGGGAGGGTTGTTTCTGTCAAACATTTCAAGTGTTCTCCATGCTCTTTGGAGTTTTCCAGTTATGAAAATATCCATCCACTTAGAGAGGTCACACTGTGTACTGGTGTGATTTTCATCACTTAAAATCTTGTTTTCCATATGCAAATTTGATTTGGGATCATATCTGTAGTTATCGTTCTTTCATTAGTTGTTTTTATTACACAATTCTTAATTTGATTCTAATCTTATCCATTATACACTATCATAAGAAGTATAGTTTTCATCTTTAGTTTGATTTGGGTCTTTAAACAGAGACACCCACACACATACAGAGAGAGAGACAGACAGGTTGATAAATGGGATAGAATTAAAGACCCAGAAATAAAACTACACACTTATGGACACTTGATCTTTGACAAAGAAGTAAAAAATATACAATGGAAAAAAGAATGCATCTTCAATAAAGGGTGCCAGTCTAACTGGCAGTTGTTATGTAGAAAATGAAAATAGACCCATATTTGTCATCTTGCACAAAGCTCAAGTCCAAGTGGATCAAGGACTTCAACATAGAACCAGATACACTGACTCTAATAGTGGACTCTTAAAAAATAAGAGTAGAAAGAACCAGAACAATGTCCTTCTCAGGCCACTTATTCCTCGCCTCTGAGTCAAGACCTTCAATGTGCTATATGAATTATAGAGTTTTCCAATATGGTGGGTGGAAACATACAATATTCTTGGCCATGCGTGAATTTTGAGTCCTATTCAATTCTTTTAGATGTTTCCTCCCCTATGCTGGAGCATAGCTCAAGAGGGAACCAAGAACTTATTCTCCATGGGACTTTACTTTTTTCTCATACTGTCCTGCAAACTCTAGATGGCTCAATTTTGCCAGAGTCTTACGTCTACTTCCTTTATTAAATGTATCTTCCAAGACTCTCCATGAGTTTCTGTCCTTAGACGGAAGCTTGTAAACTAGCAGCAGAAATCGGAGTAATCATGGGGCTCACATCACTGAGCCTGCTTCTCAGCAACTGCTCTCATGAATTGCTGTCTTCAAACAAAACAAAAATCACTGTTCATGTACAGTGTTCAATTGTTTCAGGAGGTAAAGAAATTCTGGTCCCTATTACTCCAGCTTGCCAAGATCAGAAGATTTCCATATTTCATCCTTAAACACACATCAAGAAGTGATGTTTATATCAGAAAAACTATTCCCTCAAAAATTTCCACTGAGTTCCTCAATCCCACCCAGGTTCAGCTGTTAAATGACTTTGTTTCTTGGTTTCTAGCTTTCAAATGTCTTGAGTTTGAATTAAATAATATGACTTTTGAACTTCCTAACTTTAGGAAGGCCAATGTCTCTCTTCCTGCTTTAACCTCAGGGCAAATGAGCTAGATGTGGGCTGCTGGACCACCTCAGAAACCATTTCTACTCAGACACATAACATTAAGACTGACTGGGCTGTGCAGTGGTGGCACATGCCTTTAATCCCAGCACTTGAAAGTCAGAGACAGGCAGACTTCTGAGTTTGAGGCCAGCCTGTTCTACCCAGTGAGTTCCAGGACAGCCAGAACTATACAGAGAAACCCTGTCTCAAAAAACAAGAAAACAACAACAACAACAAAAAGACTAAATACTGAAGACAGCCCTACAGAGAGAAGACATTGCTGTTAATAGAGGCATCCTCAAGGCTAGCTCTGGAAAACATAAGCAGTGACTAAGATCTTTGAACTTTTCTTCAGTAGTTAGAGGTCAAAGCAATGGAAAATTACATATTTCTCACCTAGGTACCAGATATCTAAGATATATATGTGTGTGTGTGTGTGTGTGTGTGTGTGTGTGTGTGTGTGTGTGTATGTATATGTATATATATATATGTATATATATATATAAAGATCAGTGCCAACTTCCAGATGTATACTTTGTCTTTTTTTCCCAGAGAAGGTCTTCTAGTGTAAGCAAGTATTACTAGAGAAGAATCCAGTATTTTGGGCTGGAGTGAAACACAGTTAACAGGCTATTTGCCTAGCAAGTACTGGATTTAATCCACAACACTGCACAAAACAGTGGATAATATAAACTTGTAGTCCAAGCATTCAGGATGCAGAGACAGGAGTATAAGGTATTTAAGATCATCCTTGGCTTGGCTACATGGTGAGTTTGAGACCAGCATGGAATATATGAGACTCCACCTCAAAATAAAATACCATAGTTTAATCTTTAGTATAGTGACTTGCTATCAGGCACCCATTCTTTCAACTCAACAGAACACAGCACAATACAATACAACATGTACATATAATGTCCAAAAACCCTAGCCTGTCCACACTGCATTGTTCTCTGTCTGCCCTATCCAGTGTTTTGTGGGAACAAAAGCCACAGTCTAGACATGGGCATGGCCTTGTAGTCTTAAATTTAGAGCCAGGGAAAGCTAGGAGACGGTTTGTAGCTAAAACTTAGTCAAAGGGAAGATAATATATATGTGTAAACATATTATATAGGGAGCTATTGTTGTATTAATGTGATATTTAGGGATATCTGTATTTTTTTGTCAATAGTTAAAATTCAGCTCACAACCAATCGTGTTATAATTTAAGAAGTGAGTCCTTCCACTGGTCCATGTTTTACAGGTTCAGGAAGATACAGATGCAGTTTTACATGAGCTTTCTGACACTTGAGAAAAGATGTCCTTCGAAGTTTCCCATTGGGTCATTCATGGTCAGACCATACATGATCTCTAATGTGCTAGGCATAGAGAAGTTTTACTCTCAGTCTTGTGGGCAGGACGATTTCACTTCCCTAACCTCCAGTTCTCTTTTTCACACAGGCACCAGAGTGGACAGGACAAACAGCTGTCAGTCTGATAGCAGTGGGTTTTTGGAAGAGCTGCCAGAGCTCCAGCCCCTCCAGGTAAAAGGGGATGGAATGGGACCCTGGTTGCATACTTACTCCTGTAAGTCCTATCAATCACCCCACCCCAATTATATCCTCAGTCCCAGAGAACTTGAAATGACAAGTTCTAAAGTGCACATCACAAATGGAAAGTTTTAAAGCCTACACAAAGTATACACACACACACACACACACATACATATATACATATATGTATATATATATATACATATATATATATATATTCATAGGGAAGAGGTGCTAGGTGATGTAGTAATATGATAAAATTCCAAGTTTATAACCTGTGCTAAATACTTCTGTGCCACTGGTCTGCCCTGACTTCCTGATTCATTTTCCATGTTGGTTTCTTCTGCAGGTGTCTTCCTTGACAGGCAGCCAGAGTCCCACTGTCTGTAGAGGTTACAAACCAAGGGATCAGAGCCATAGTCCAGCATCCTGGCAAGAGTCATATGGCTTTAAATCCAAGAGCATGACAAGCTCATCTTTGTTAAGCCAAGAGAGGAGTACCTTCGAAGAGAAGGTCTCAACATCTGTGGTGGAGGAAGAGCTTCAACTCAAGGACATGGAAGGGCCGTCAGAAATAGTCAACCCAGATATGACCCTCACCAGGACCATCATGGTGGGAGAAAACCCAGAGAGTGTTGCTGGAACTGTGGTCACTTCTACTTCTACATGTAATAACACAATGGGGGTCGTGGTGACTCATGTCACAGAAACGGAAGATAAGTCTCTAGGCCATAAGGGTACTAGAAAAATGCTGATACAAAGGCACCACTTTGAGGCACCAAGGTCATCCAGGACTGATCAGACTCCAGACAATTTCTATCATGTGGACTCTGAGAACCCCAGAATAGAGGACAACAGCAAGGTCTGCCCTGACACCAAGCAAAGCTCACAGGGGCAAGAGAGGCCAGCACAGCAAGCTCATCAGCACAGAGGAGCCATGCCCTACAGAGGTGACCTTGTTCAAACCTCTGAAAAGTCAATTCCCCACCTTGATAAGCCACCTGGAGATGTTCCGACTGACTCAAATGCTGCCAGCTCTTGGTCTGTGACAACCCAGATGTCCTCCAATCTGGTGTCAGCTGCTCAGAGGGTTGCAGACCTGGGGACCTATAATAAAGGAACAGCTTTTGAATGCACTCCATGTGACCCTCTTAATACCACAGACCTAAGACTGCAGACGGAAACAAGGCAGGTCAAGGATGTTGCTGTTCAGACGTATGCATATGACGTATGCAAGCTCAGGCCCTCACATAACGACTTAATTCATGGACCCCTGCCCCTCACCAAATCCATCTCTTTGGATACAGGTTTTCCTAGTGCCTCTCCAACAGGCATCTGCCACACCACACCTGACCACTGCTGTGTCTGCTGTCATCACTGCCCCAACTACCAGTGGAGGAGGCAAAGCCCTGGCCCAGAACCCTCTATTTGCAGGCATTTCCTATATTCACATGCAGAGGATGCTAAAGCCCGGTTCATGAAGACACTGAAAATACTCCAAGACACTACTGTGAGGGACCTGTGTTCTGTAAGTGTTTCCTCTACAAACTGGGAAGGCAAATGCACCAACCACAGTCTGACCCTACACAGATAGTATTTATCCTCTATAGCAGAGAAGCTCAGAGCATATCTCTTGTTTTCAAATATTAGCCACATTTGTTGAATGTTTTATAATTTATGAGATAAATTCATATATTCAAGGCTATAATAGTAATTTACCTGTCTTATCTCCAAGTCAGTATAACTCAGAATTCTGACTTTTAAATGCAGTAGGCTATATAATCTTGACTGGGCCATTTAGAGTCCCTAAAGCAGTCATGTAAAACAGTGGGATGGGGACTATGGATGCAGCTCGGTGGCTAAGTACTTGCATAAGGCCCTGGGTTTAATGCATTTATATATATACATATATACAGGGAATATATTCCTATATGCATCCATATATGTGTACATATATGTAGAGAATTGACTCATTCCATTTCCACAAAATTGTGTGGGGATGAAACAAAGCACTCAACTTATTTAGAGACTCGATGCAATATTTAACACAGAGAAAGCTCAAGTTAATATTAATTGATGGGGTATGGCTCTAATCATCAATTTTTGTTACTCTTTTATTGTTGATGCATTACTTGAACCTCTGGTGTCATATAAGGGGACTTCTGATCAACCTTTGGTAACTGGTTTAAAAATGAATACTGGGGTTACAGAACACTGAGTAATGTCACCCCAATCCTGGATTAACCAATTTGTCTATAATGAATCCTTCTAGTGCTCCTTTTAGTGTTCCTAAGGTGGGGTTAGTCTAGGTCTTCCAGGCTAACTATCAAGTAAACTTTTAAGAGTATAACATCTGAAATTTCACATACAGGGTACTGGGGATACAGGATTGTAGTTGTCTATGGATAGTACAGAAGGACTGGCTTAGTAAGTGCTATGGTCCAGTGCCCTTGTGTTCCCTTCTATCCTTTAATTCCACAAAAAAGTGTACTGAATGTCTATCATAAACATTTAATTTATATTGTATCATCTAATCTTCATTTTCTTAGATGCCATAAATATTCATTGGGTTTCTAATGTGTGGCAAGAAACTGGACTGAGAGAGTTTAGGTAATCTTTCAGCACTTTACAGCTGCCAAGTGGTGAGTCTCAACTCAAATTCTTAAACAAAGATGTGTCCAATTTTAAAATATCTACACCTGTATAAGAGCGATTATGTGAAAGATAAAGTAAATCATCATGTGAACTTTTAACATATAGAACATATATACATATATACATAAGCCTAACATAAACTGAGAAATTAATTTTCAGATTGGAAGACATATAACATTTAGAATATTTAAGAATGTGTCAATGGAAATGTTGTATCACTCATAGAAAGCTTCCTCTGGGGTTTGTAATCAACTCTGGGTATCTTACTCAGTGGAAGAAAAGAACAAAGGCTGATGTGAACCTGGCATCCTGGGGTCTAAATAACCAAATCCTGGAGAATGGGCCTAGGGATACAGTCAGTGGTAGAATGCCTACGTACCTCAATTTTCAGTATCAAAATAAATAAAAGAAAATCTAAGATAACAGACAAACGACCACCATACCCATTTATTAAGAGGTTATAAGTACTTTAAGGAAGTGTTCTTCTCCCGTGAACCACTCCCTACTCTGGCTTACATCAGGTGACATTGTCAGTCTTTGGAGACACCTTTACTTGTCACAACTGAAAGACTGGTGGGTGTTACTGACAACAAATAGGTACAGATCAGAGAAGCTATTGAACATGCTACCATACATGCAAAGGGCAGCCCCACCACAGATAACTATTTGGTATGTCAGTATTGTCAAGATTGAAAACCGCAGCTCTAGAAAAATAAGCACTTACTTGACTATGTAGTTTATATGATAATACATTAGACATGAAAGTTAGCTAAAGAAGATGCCATTTGAGATCCTATACAAACAATTATACTATAAAAATAAGTACTCCTGTTTCTGTAATGGAAGCCTGGTTTAGTTATAGTGGCTCATTCCTGTAATGCCATGACTCAGAAGATTAAGGCAGGAAGATCATTACAAGGACAAGGTTAGTCTAGTCAAGAGAACAAGTGCTAAGGGCTACATAGTGAGACCTCATCTCAACGATAAAATTTACGAAGAAGTATAAATTAAATGATGTTTAGTCTTATGTTTTATTTAAAATAACAAGAATACAATCAAAATTATGTTAAAATTTTCAGGAGAGAATTTCAGTGTCATTTGGTAATCATGATGGTGGGATAGGATACTAAATATGTTTTCTGGCCACATCACTCCCACCAATTAAAAATAATGTAAATATTTCTTGGCAGTGTCAAGAAAAAGAGTCAGCATATATTAGTAAACTGAGAATCTAGAAGACTATTGCATTAAATTGTGTTTGAAAATCACTGTCAATTTGATGAGACCCAAAGAAACCCAGGCATAGGGACCCAAAGCTGGTTCAAAGTTAGAGATGCTGCTCATGATAATGATAGGGACTGAGTCTGGGTCAGCACCAGGGGTTTCCCTGAGTGTGGACCAGTGATCTTCCCTCTCTTCTTTCTGTCTAAGAGGATTTTGGACTTACATAATTCTAACTGTGTGGAATGATTTGGCACCTGGAAACAGATGTTCTGCTTCATTCGGCACTACAGCACAGAAAGGTTTTTGTGATCCTTTTGTGTATAATCGACACCCTCACACTGGTATGTAGGTGCCAATATCAGCCAATTGAATATGAACCTTCCCATCTTGTCCCTTGCCTCATGATGTGTTAGCCCTCATCCTCCTAGAGTCTGGAATTATCAGGGGTTGGGGAGATGACTCAGTAAAGTGCTTGTTGTACAAGCATGAGGATCTGAGTTTGAATCTTCAGTATCCACATAAAAACCTGGATGTGTGCTGGGGACAAGCAGCTGGAGTTTAGTGCTGGGGTGGTGGCGCAGTAATAGATGGACGCCCTGGAGACTAGTGAGTAGCCATTCTAGATGGATAGGTAAGCCACAGGTTTATTTAGAGAGCCTATCCCCAAAATAAGGGACAAATAATACTTCACGTCAACCTTTGACTTATACACACACACACACACAGACACACATACACACACACACACACACCTGCATGTACATGAACATGGACACACATAACCACAACAAGCAAAGAATTTGTAATTATACAGGAAATATAAAGGTTATTGATTTGGCTGGTGTGGATATTCCACAGTTTTACTGGATGACCATGTATTTTTCTTCCTTTAAATTTAAAGGTTCAGAAATACACATTCAATGGGAACAGTAAACTCATGTGGTCATATACACTTACAATGTGTGTTTGTTTGCAGACAGACACACACACACACACACACACACACACACACGCAGACACATACCACATGTAGATAAGACTGCCAGCAGGGTATTAGTCAAGAAACTTGAAGAGTGGAAAAGGAAAGTGACCTGTGCTATGAATGAGCCTGGTTGGGCCTATAAAACCTGGAAAAAGATTCTGCAGGCAATGTGGCTTTAAGTTAAACCCTATGGGATAGGAAATCTATTAAGGATAAAAATAACCAGAAACTAGGTCATGGGTGAAATGAAGATTATGGACAGAGATGGATGCTATCTGTCTCACGGCAACAGGCATTCGGAGTGGATGTTGAAAGTCAGAGCAACTTTATGTAAAGTCTTGACTTGAAAAAACTTTCCCAGCCCACTATTGTCTTCTCCCGCATGATGTGTGACACTGTGGAGAAACCCACAGCTCGCTCTGTGATCTTCCAGTTTATCTAGAAGACCAGTTTGTTGATATGATTAGATTCCTATGTATACTTTATAACAAAATTTGTTAGTGGCAAATGGATTCATTCATATAATTAACCTTATGCTTATGAATTCTTGGGAATAGTTTAATTAAGATATGTTAGGTCAAAGCCAAACATATTCCCATACCTAAAAATGACTCCTTGACTATTAAAAATCTACATGTATAGGCTCAGTTTTAAAAATAGAAATTGTGCAGTGTTTAAAAATGTGAGTCAATTAGAAAGTGAAAGCTCATGTAGTTGTTTTTTTTATACTATCATTCTTACTATTGAAGTTTATATTAATGGGTTTCACCAGTAGAGCAGACCCTGTAGATTTGACCCAGCCTTTACTTAGGACAAAGAGAGAGAGATATAAAATGTCATCACACACACACACACACACACACACACACACACACACACACACACACACACCTGTTATTACCCTTGCCAGGGCTTTGCTTTATTCTGAAATGTTTGTTGCTAGTACTTGGACTAAATTGTATACTTCTAAATAACCAGGAGATGGCAGCACTTCAGAATTTTCCACAGCACTGAAGCCTTTAGTCACAAGCTGGCCATCAGCAAGCTCCAAACCCAAGCTCCACACTCCTTATCATGCAGTCTCAGAGGGCTACCCACACACAGAGTTAATGAATGTTCAAACACAGAATGAATGTTGAAACACAGAGTTAATGATGTTCAGCCTGCTTGAGCATTGTGCTGCCATGGCCTAGCCTTACTGCTCCCTGGACTTTGAAAGTAGTTACCTGAATTGACTTGAAGCACTGACCAGCTTCCTTCTGAGGGACTGGTGCCTCCTTATGCTGTCTGATCTCGCTTCATTCCAGGAAGGGACTTTGTTAGATATTGGGAAGGAAAAGATCAATTAGGTAGTGTGGATCTGAAATAGGAATAGTGTTTTTGACTACAGACACAGACATCAAAGACTTTTTGTCTACACACTTATCTACAAAAGATGTTCACATGCACTCCAAGATCATTTCCATTTTTATGAGCCACAATTCAACAATATATTAAGCATTCTTACCAACATCAGTTTGTGTCAAAGACTTCCCCCAGCTGGTTCAGGTTCTCTCATGTTAAAGCTAAATACATAATTCAGTATGAAATAACTCAAAACAGAATGATGTAGAGTTTTTATATCAAAGTATTTGTCTTAGCTTAATATTCCCATTATGAAACTGCTAGGTCAAATAATAATCACAAAGTGACCATGATCTTGGCCATGTGATATTGAGGATAAAGATAAAAAACATTATTGGATGGTCCAGAAACTGAGGCAGAGGGTGATTGAGTTCATGGCCCAGCAGCCAAATAAGTCTCATTTAGATTGCTTCTCAAAAGCTCAAAATATCCTCTGTGATTCCATTCTTTGGCTATATGCTATGACAGAGACGCTTGGGGAATGTGGACTTTTAGCTAAACACATTGCAGCTTATAAAGTGTTAGACTTATGTTAAGAGGAAAGTAGAGAAGGTGGGCAAGCAGAAGCCAGCAGCTTCTAGTGATCTGGAAGGGGGTCTAGTAGAGACAGCTAGAGATCCTCCTGCATTTATATCACTTAAAGTCAGGTGGACCATGCCTTTGGACCTCTGGGTCATAGGTACACAAAGAATCATCCCATACAGATAGCAAAACAATGGGAGAGCTGATCAGAGGTCAGCAAATCAGCACAGTGTCCCACAAATAAACTAGGCTCAGTGGTTCAAAGGTACACAGAGGACATCAATTAACACGGTGAAAACAGGTTTGATTTAGGAACTACTGACAGCAAAAGAAAGAATTGGACTTTATTTTGATTAGTGTGAGAGTATTATGGGCATTTTAAGGAGAGGATAAGAGAGGGAGGGAGAGCAAGGGCTCGGTGGAGCTAGTGCAGCAGAAAATGGAGAAAGGACAGATGTGTGTGTAAGCCGACTGTATGTTAAACACTTCTAGGTAAAGCAGCAATCAACAAGCTGCCATGATCTTGACTGTGGAATTTTGAGGATAAATATTTTTTTTAAAAAAGTCTTAGACTTTCCAGAAACAAAGGTAGAGGATGGTGGGTTCTGTGGCCTGGCAGTCCAATGGGTTTCATTTGAGTTACTTCTCCAAAGCCCACACAATCCCATCTCCCACAGAGACATCTAGTTTGAGCTCAGTTCATAGGAATGGTTCTTAGGTCATTAAGAAAGACACTTCTGGTTTGTACAGTATGAGTGTTCACTGCTGTGAGCCCCTAAGAAGGAAGGCTGGAGTCTGTGCTGCTGGGCCTGCCTCCCTGCAGTGCTTACTCACTGCACTGCACTGCTCAGCTTCTTTTTGCAGCAGATGGAGTCTATTAGAGAGATCCACAGCCAGTCAAAATGCAGAGAGTTAGCTATCCTCATGATACTCAGCCCCAAAGAGGACATCCAGAGTACTAACTACCCCTACATCTAAGGCTCAGGGAACATCATGGAAAAGAGGATAGAAAGATTGTATATCAGCTCTGTGGTAATGTGGACATGACAGGGGCATTACACCCATAAACTCTCAACAACCTGGCTGCCTGCCCAAGACCTACAAAGATCTCAGCTATTTAAATGATAGCATTTATGGAGGAAAAATCAAAATGGTCGTCCTCTAGATGAAGAACTACAGGCAATCAGTGTTTGATGAGAGCAAGAACCATTTTTTTCCAAGTATAAGACTTCAACATTAAGTGGCTATTCCCAAATACATGCAAATAGGGGCAACAGTAGGTTGTGTGTGCATGGTGTGTGTGTGTGTGTGTGTGTGTGTGTGTGTGTGTGTGTGTGACTTCTAACAACATTGAGCTGTCTTAGGCAAGCACTTTAATTAGATGTTAGTCATCCTAGAGCCATGGCCAAGTATCTGGTCAATTCACTACAGGCCAGAGTTATTATCTGTGGATTGTTCCAAAGCTCTTAGGGTGCAAGAATATATCAAATCAGGAATACCAATAGATAGCAAGCATTGAAGACTAGTATGGGGAGTGGGGCCAAGAAGAGCTCAAGTCTTACTTCTATCTCCTAGAGAGCATGAATACCTAATATTTCTCTCAGTTGGTGTTGTTTGATGAGGAAAATGGATCCTGTAGATTACCCTCTTCAAGGACTGTGATTAAGTAAAGGTAAAACTAATAAAAAAAAAAAAAATCCGTCCGGGCGTGGTGGCACACGCCTTTAATCCCAGCCCTTGGGAGGCAGAGGCAAGTGGATTTCTGAGTTCAAGGCCAGCCTGGTCTACAGAGTTCCAGGACAGCCAAGGCTATACAGAGAAACCCTGTCTCGAAAAAAAAAAAATCCTAAGCAAATTTTCTTGAATAAATACATATGAGTAAATGTGTTCAATGTTGTTGATGCTAAGAGTGATGGGGTACTAGGTACCAACACTGAACAAGATTAAAGAAGACTTCATTCTTCTAAGTGTGAGTCTGCTCTATGTTGATTATTCCTGTTCTCTCTCCACCTCCTTGCATCTCTGTATCATCTAAGACTAGCTTGGGTTTGGGCTTCCATGGACATAATTAATTCTCACCCAAGTGCCACTCAGCAACGGTTCCCTTTGTATTAGTCAAAGACAATCTCTAATTTCTTCCAAAGCCATGGGCTGGATCTCCTTGGTCTCTTCTAAATGTTAGCACTTGGGCTTCTTTGCAAAGGGTAAATGCCGAATAGGAAGAAAGGCAGACTCCTCCAGCCATGTTATCAGAAAGTTTACCCTTCTCAGGTTGTTCTTTTTGTTGTCAGTGCACAGTCTATGAAATGGAAACCATGAAGATGGTGTGCCAGAGTTTCCGGGAGCACTTAGAGGAAATCGAGCAGCACTTCATGGGACAGCAGGCACTCTTTCCTACGGACATGTCAGAAGAGGAAAGGTAATTATCTAAGGCAAGCATAAAAGTAAGTACCAGACCACACACCTGGAGCAAGGGAAGGTAATCAGGGCAGGCAGGCCAGATGAGCATGATGGAGCAGGACTAATGAGAAATTGGCCGCTCTTTGCTTTCATGGCCTTAGTTGTGCTTTCTCAGTGTGAGACCATGAGAGCCAGCACTGGATGGGTACCCTCATTATTGAAGATTGGGGCTATTTGAGAAGGTCAGAAGAGGGGCAATCAGATGAGAAGACAGGAAAGGACAGCAGGATTTCTTTAATTGATGGGAATGGGACTTGTGCAGGGGGCTATCAGAGTTTAGAAATGTGCATTATTGTCACAAGGGTGGAAAATATCACCAAAGTAAATATATTCACTTATTGCCTATGGCTGTGGGGATATGTTTTAAACGTAAAGTTTTTTGTTTTTTGTTTTTCTTCTTTGTTTTTTCAAGACAGGGTTTCTCTGTATAGCCCTGGCTGTCCTGGAACTCATTCTATAGACCAGACTGGCCTCGAATTCAGAAATCTGCCTGCCTCTGCCTCCCAGGTGCTTGGATTA
The DNA here is from genome assembly GCF_008632895.1 of Mastomys coucha. Lineage (NCBI taxonomy): Eukaryota > Metazoa > Chordata > Mammalia > Rodentia > Muridae > Mastomys > Mastomys coucha. The sequence goes on from NW_022196903.1 coordinate 50,993,009, forward strand.
AAGGTGTATGCCACCACTGCCCAGCTTAAAAGTAAAGTTCACCTGACTAACACAGATGTAGAGGCTCACAGCCATCCATCGAACTGAGTACAGGGTCCCCAGTGAA